>NW_026267161.1:411270-426379 GCF_000697945.3 Frankliniella occidentalis
GCGCGAACCAAGACTTGTTCAAAAATAAGATTATTTACTTATGTTAGTGAAATAGCGCAAGTTATTTCATTTACCCTAGGCCCGGAACTGCAGTTAGGCACTTCGTTTGCCCTCCTGTTGGTGTCTGTAGTCTGTACCTGATTTAGCTCTTATTTCAACAACTGCCACTAAATGTAATAACATAATGTAATTAACTACTTTACTCATTCTATTTACTAAAATAGATAAATTAGGTTCGGACAAACGAGCTTCGGACAATCGGGGCGCCCCCGGTTTTTGCTAGGTAGAATTGACAGCTCTACAGTTACCAATAAACACGGAAAACTTTCTATGGAGTCAATTGCAGAATTTGACAGTTACAGTGAGTGAATCTGACTAAATTTTGACTGGTAAGTCTTTTTTGTTTTTTGAGTAAATAATATATTTTTACATGTCTTATGGATAAATTAAAAAATAAAAATCATTCAGAGGCCTTGAAAGCGGCTGACATCTAGAGAAAGTTATTTGAATAAAACTTTTCAGATCTTTCAAATTGGAGAACCAAACCATTGGATCTAACCTTAACTAACTGAAACAATTTCTGCTAAATAAGCGGACCCTCTCTATGAATTTCAATTTTATAAAAATGGCACATCAACTCCAAATCTACAGCGACCGCGGCCACCCATAGCTTTGATCATCGCCAGCTAGATGGCCAGTAAGAAAACCCATCTAAAACGACAGTGGTCGCCATGGTCAGCAGCAACGCAAATTTACAACATATGACATTGTTCTGATCATGAATGCCAGTGTAATTGCCATTGTCATACCATCCAACGTCAATGAACTCAGCTTCATTACGCCAAGGACTAATTTTACAAACGCAAAATTTCTTTTAACGGTCAGTCTTTAATTATTAAAGCAGAAAGCTAAATTAAAAGAACAAAAAACTGAACAAATCACAATTAATTTCATGATTATAATTTACAAATCACATACAAAACTTTTCATCAACAACTTGGAGATTAACCAAGACATGAATATTGAAAATCCGTGACTTTAACCCAAAAAAAAAAAAATGTTTGAGGACTGAAATTTTATGATGAAAAGATAAGGAACACATGAAATTGCATGGAGATCATTTCTACATAAATACAGGCCTAGTATGTGTAAATTCTTCAATGGTCAAATATACAGAGGACTTTCAAGTGAGTTTCAAGTAGGTCATTTAAATACCACAACATAAATATTAACAGTCTTCAACAAAATCAAAAAGAAAAAAGAAACAATGTTGGGAAAGGAAGATTTGTGGCATAGTTATTTTAGATTGATAGAAAGTTTAGCACACAAAAGGAAAACTGAAAACTGTATGCGTTAACACATTAAGTGATATGCACACTGATGTTACCCAAATCAGTATAGATTTAACTTTATATCTGAGAAAACATTTTTTCATGACACATGCCAGGCTAAGTTATTAAATGAAGGAAGGGAAGTGATGCAAGTAAAAGAAAACTCCATAGGAACACACCACAAACAGTAGTCAGCTAAGTCAGCATTAATATTTGAAATGTGGGATAGAGGTTTAAAAAATAAAATAAAATGGCTGATATAGAAACAAAGTTGGAATCTTCATCTACTTTAAAATGAATTCTTGGCATTCCAGCTTAGTAGGTGGTTTAGCAAATAGAACATATAGGTTGTTGTGCAAACAAGCGGCAGAAAACGCTGGACAAATCAGGGTCTTTTGGTACAACACAAAGCACAGAAATACAGCAATCTGAACTGCTTTCTGGTCTTCTCTACCCACTAAGCTCGAATAAACTATTGTGCCAAGACAAATCTTATTGTAAGCTCAGAAAAACTGTCAAGCATGATTTCTTCTAGGACAAAAATCAGTGATGCACAAAAATATAAAATTCATCAAAGAACACTATGTCATTTCAATTTGTGTCGCATTGGTCTTCGGACCATCACACCCTCAGACTGATGACTTAAATTATAACAAATTCTTGAAAACATAGTTAACAATTTTGAATGCTTTTCTGTGTAGGTGTCTTTGAACAATAAGATAAGTACACGAAAACTGTATCTTGAGCCATTCACAACAATAGACCCATTAATAATTAATTTTACAAAATCTTCAGATACCAGTATTGTCTTGGACCTCAAGCTTCTTCACTTTAAACAATACTAAGGTAAATCACAGTTTTATTAATTAAATGTATAAAAGCTACAAGTATAGAGTACAGGTGCAAATTTCCACAAAAAGGTTGTTTCTTATTCTTTAAAACAAGAAGAGGACAAAATTACTTTTTTCAAGGAAAATTTGTTGCAAACAGACAAGTTAAATGTGCCTGTGAGCCAGTGCTTCCAAAAGGGCAGGCTGTTGCAGGATACTCGCTTTTGCGCCTACTTTTACATGGGAGGGGGAGGGAGTGGTCCGTAGCAGTCCGCCTTTTGGGAGGCACTGCTGTGAACTCACAATACTAGCCAACTACTAAAGTTTGATTTTTAGTGCTTCAGAACATTTTTTTCCTTGACCAGGTACTCAAAACAAATAGATTGTGTATAACATAATCCTTCTCAAATGTTAACACCAAATATAGAAAAAGGGAAGAAAACCAATAAATACTTACTCTAAGCCACAAAAAAGTGTCATGTCAGGAAGAATGTGGCTATGTTCAAAATCATTTAAGGAGAAGTGGCAATGAGTACAAGTTATCAATGCCTTGTTAAACCGTGGCACAATTATTTGTTTTTTGGAGACTAAATCATTCTCAATTAAAATGGAACTTGAATTGGAAAGGACTACCATGATGGAACTGATGAAACTGTTGGAACGGATTGAATCCTTGATGGTGCCCAGATTCAGGATCAAGTGGATCCTCTCCATTATCATATTTTTGCCTTTTTTCTAGTGAAAGAAATTAAAGTTGTACTTTTTATTCATAGTCAAATAATTGTCATAATAGTGATTGATCTGTTTACCTGGATCAGTTAAAACTTCTTTGGCAGCAGCAATATCAATAAATTTCTTTTCAGCTATCTTTTTTTCACTCTCATTACTTTGGAAGTTGTCAGGATGCCATTTTTGAGCCATTTTCCTGGTTTGACATTAATTTGCATTAAATGGAAGTAAAACATTTGGACATAAAAGCACTTACAGTATCATTTATAATTTTAAGACAACTACCTGTAAGCTTTAACAATTTCCTGTTTGCCAGCATTTCGAGAAACTCCTAAGATTTTATAGTAGTCCCTACGTTCTGCCTGCTTTTGCAGCTTTTGAGCTCTTTGAATACCTTCCTTTGCTCGTTGATAATCTTCTTCAATTTCAAGTGCTTTGTGATAATCTCGAATAGCTGTAAAAAAAGATTAAGGAACACCAAGCATAAAACAGAAAGTTTACTAATCCTAGTCCTCTTAAACTCACAATACTGCAAAACTCAAAATGGAAAACAAACCTTCATCAAACATACTGCTTGCAATATAAACCTCAGCCCTATCACACAATATCCTTGGATCCATCTGAATGGCTAAAGCTTCTTGACAACTACGTAAGCTTTCAGAAACTTTATCATCTTTTTGGTAGCATTGACATAATTTATCATAAGCTTGGAAACGAATGTTGGCAACTTGTGGCTCTGAAATTAATACCTAAACAAGAAGAAGTCACGAAAAACAAAATTGTTAAGCGCTTCAAATGTTTGCTTTTTCTTCCAGTGAAAGACAATTGTGTCTTACCTTATTTGCCAAGTCAACACATCTTCTGTAATCCTGAGATTGCAGTGCTTCTTGAGCATCAGTCAACTGTTTTTCAACTTTCTTAACTTTTTTGTAGTGTGGGAAACAATCCTTGTGTTCTGGATCTAGTTTGAGACATTCTCTGATTTCTCTAAAAAATTAAGCAGAAACAAAAGATAAATAGAGAAAACAAAACAAGGATGCAACAAAATGTTTCCTAGAAAATCTTTTAACATACTTCAATGATTCAGGGGCTTGACCCAGTTTGTAATGCAAGAGGGATAACTTATAGAAGCCAGCAGTGTTGTCCGACAGTAAACGTGTAGTGGAGCGAATATCTGATATTGCTGCCATATTATCACCAAGAGCAGAGTGCGCCTCTGCTCGCAATTCTCTAAGCATTGAGGACCATGGACAGACCTAAAACAAGAAGGAATCTGTAATAAATAATAACAAACAAAACAACAACTCTCTGTTGGAGTTAAAACTACCTCCAGTATTTTAGATATGAGGTCCACTGCAGCTTGATAATCATGGCCTCTCATGTATGCTTGAGCCAGAGCAATATCATCTCTGGCTGGATCAATCATGTTCCGGTAGTGAGCAGCGTCTTGATTATGAGGATCCCATTGCCACTAAAATTTGAGAAGAAAATGTGGTTATAAAGTAAGTCAAAATAAATGCAAAGGTAATTTCAGATAAAACAATACTCACAACTCTCTCTAACTCTTGGCCTGCTTCTTCTAGCCTGGCTTGTTTTAATAAAATGTGACCTCGTTGAACCCTTGCCTGATGTTTTCCAAAAAATTATATCATAGTACTGTGCTTTAATTGAAACCATTCAAAAAATAGGGCAAAATTGAAAAAGTGTACTTACAGCAACAAAGTCCGGTTTAAGCTCCAAGACCTTGTCAAAATCAGTAAGAGCTAAATTAGCCTTGCCAAGTGCAAGGTAAACTGTTCCTCTTGAAAAGTATGTTACAGCATTTGTATTATCCCCCTCTATAAATGGGAGATGTAATGAAGAAAGTTATGCAAAAGCTGGAGACTAAATATGTGGCAGTAATTTTCAATTACTTACCTATAGCAGCATGGTAATGGGATAAAGCGTCCTGGTATTGTCCTCTTGACAAAAATTCTCTTCCCATTTCAAGATGTTTATTGATTTCGGCCTGTGTAGCACAGTCTGAAACTAAAATTCAAAGCAATGCTTGTTTAGAAATGTTATTGATTTCAGTGAAAACCCTAAAAATGTAGCAGTGTGAGGAAATTGTCAATATATAAAGTAAAAAACAAACAACGACAGATAAAAGCATTCAATAAGGGGGACATCTACAGATATGTTAAGTTAACCAAAAGTCTACGAAATTGTATTGAACCAAGTGCTATCCAATTGCCATTTCTACGTCCAATGAGGTTGACAATCTAATACTAATAAATTGATTTGTCGCTGTCGTGTTGTCTGCCAACACACAGGAGGTTAGGGCTTACCATCGCATAATATATCCAGCATTAAAAGAACTACCCAGGCAATGTGGCCTCTTCGAGCCAGTCTACAGCACCGATCCATATTAATAAAATGACTGAATACAACTGTCATCCAAATATACTACGGACATAAAATGATTCAGACACTAAAAGTGTCATTCCGCTAAAAGGCTGACAGTGCCAGTACCCTGCGGCCCCGTGCGGCCCTACCAGGATCAAATGTTGATAATCGTGGTCTCCTGTGATTGGTCCCATCTTATCCGGCATGAGCAGAGAACTGCCCGGAACTAGTATAGCATACTGCTAAATTTTTCATGAGTGTTTACTAACACGTGAATCACGATGCAAATCCGTTTCTAGCAGAAAACCAGAATGGTTGTAGAATTTTGATGCCGACATTTCGGACCTTTCCAGAAAACTTGTGTTGCGTCAATACGCGACCATTAAGAATCTTTGTTCAATATCAAATTTAAGGTGTGAACGATTGCTAACCTTATTACATTAATACTGTTGTTGTGCTCTTTGGGAACTATGAATTATGTCACTGGTTCTCTGTAAGTAAAGGAGGTTGACTATTTTTTAAGATTTGTTCTAGCAGCCAAATTGTAAAATATCCAGAATCTTTAGTTTTACCAAGTTCGCGTAGTCTGGCCCACTTATGCAGTTTGTTTAAGCAGTAAAATCTGATTTCTGTAGTATCTGGAGTATTACCATTTTTGGGCATAGGGCTGCTCAGAAGGAATGCACCAAGGTTAACCCACTTTCTCTAAGCAATTATACTTGCAGACAGAACTGTGGCAGGGATCCATGCTGGCAAATCCAAGTTTAGTTATTCTCTCTTGAATATTTGATGATTTTCATCGGAAGTCCTACTTTGACTCGTGATCGACTCATTTTACAATAATGTGACAGTTGTGCAATGAAGACGAATTCATACTGTTACCTCTTCATGTGTGCAAAATTTTCTATTATTTCTTTTAACAGTTTCAGTACTTGTAAAATCATTTTTTAAATTTAAATTTGCAACTTTTGATTTGATTTTATTGTACCATACACCCCAAGAGCCACGGCTCCATTTTTAGGGTTGGTAAATACCAACTCTGATTGTTATTCTGTTGCTATCTTCTTTTCAGGATTTTAAAGCGCATTGGAAATTTTGTTCTTAAACGGAACCACGCTGCTGTCTTGAGTGGATTGGGAGCTGCACAAGCAGAAAGGTGTGCCTTCTTGCTGTAAAAGTTTTTTAAATCTATTTAATATTATCAAACTATTTACAAGATTTGTTATGTACAGAAATATGTCTGACAAAGGGAAGGAGTCCAAAGAGGAATTGAAGAAAAGGCTGAGTCCAATTCAATATCATGTTACTCAAGAAAAGGGAACTGAAAGGTATTTAATAAGTAAAATGTCAAACTATTATTTCAATAGATTGTTAGTAATTATCTGTCAAATTGTTATCAGAGCATTCACCGGAAAGTACAACAAAACTAAAGATGCTGGCATTTACAGCTGCATTGTTTGTTCTCATGACTTATTTTCATCCTCAACTAAGTTTGAATCTGGATGTGGATGGCCAGCATTTAGTGATGTTATCGATCAAGGCCGAGTGAAGCTCAGCAAGGATGCATCACACGGTAAGTCAATTAAAGACTGATCTTAACCATAAATAAATCACGCCTGTAATGTGTAATTAAAAAATGAGACTGTCTTATTGAAAAATTAAATTGTAGCTTCTGAAGCTAAAGGATTTCTAATTATAGTGGTTTGAAAATAAGGGGTGTGTCTACAGTGTAGAGGAAAGTGACATAAAGGGGAATGCTTTGCTCATTGCAGGCCTTAATTGGTTTCCTCAGAATGTTGAATTTAATAAATATTTAAACTTTGAACATCTATCTGTAGGGTGTACACCACTGGCCCTGTAATTTTAGAAATGTTGTACCGCATGCTTCCATGCAGGTTGTCTACTCGCTTGGGGCCATAGAGCACCATTGATCAGGATTTTTTTTTCATTCTTTTTCCTAAACCGGAAACCTTTCGACCATTACCTAGTGGATCATCAGGCCTTTAGGGGTGGTAAATGATTGTGACAATAGTGACGATAGGGAACAGCTGCATGTGGTGCAGCTTTAGTATCAAAAAGTACAGGGATCATCTTATTTGCATCATACAGAGATGTTGCATGCACCTTGCTATTAAAGAACCAATTTTACTGAAAATCTTAATATGCCTCATGCAAATAGTTAAAACAACAGTTGAAAATAAAGACTTTCTTCTTCTCTAAACTTGGTGAATATTGGTGTTGGTTGCCCCCCGCCCCCCTCTCTCTCTCTCCCCCTCCCTCCCTCTCACTAAGATCCTCATCAATCCCGTGTCTTTCAATTTCAATTGCTATGTTTGGGTCGTTTTGGTTTTGGTTTGGGAATATTGTCATGCAGTATGTTTCTTTCTGAGGAGGCTAATCGTTCTTCTTTTCTCTTTCCCTCCCTCCCCACATCTGCTTCTGTGGCATTCTCTCTCCAACTCTGCATATATTTTGCTGTATGCAATGCATAATATGCCCTGTCCAATTTTAAAATTATGGTTATATCTACTTGCTGGTTTATATCTTTAACTTCTATTTCTCTATCTTGCACACTCTTTGTTTCTCTCCCTCTCTCCCCCTCTATCATACCTTGGTGCTTCCCTGCTTGGTGGCTGCTTGACTTCGCACTTCGGCACCCTGTTTGTGTGCCTTATCCGCGGACCTATGCCATGCCTATGACCCGTGCCATGCAGTTGGAGCCAACCTGCTATTATTGATCGCGAACCCAGGTATGGTCCGGACGGAGGTGACGTGCTCCAACTGCGGTGCACACCTGGGACACGTGTTCAACGATGGACCCAAACCGTCGCGCAAGAGATTCTGCATCAACAGTGCATCCCTCGACTTTCGCCAATGTGACCCGTCTGGTACCAACCTTGTGAACTTACAGTGATACTTTAATTATATTATTAAAATTTGTTAATTTCTGTGTAGTTGACATTTTTGTTACGTCTGCTTCATAATTGGAGAAAATGCTCACTTTGTTAGTCTTCTTGGCCTTCGACTGGTTCAGGATTTTACTGTCGGTAGTGCTCTTTTTTCTGTAACACTCATTTTTAAATCCCTCATCAGTTGGATAATTATTTGGCTTGGATATTATTTGTATTTTTTAAAATAATAATGACAATTAGGGCTCTTTTACGGGTTAACAAGAGGGGGTAATTTAACAATTTGTTTGTTACCTGAGGTAATAAAGTACAGAGGCTGTTAATCTCTTATAAAACAGTGAAAGGTAGTGTTGCTCTGATTATAATTAAGAAAAATCTGTTTTCATTTAAGTGTTTGCTAAATCAAGAAAAATAGACATTGTTGGAAATAGGACCAACATTCAACAAAAGCGGTGCATTTTAAATGTGGTACACAAGTGGACAAGTGTATATGCATGAAAATTACATGCCTGATGGATAGCCAAAGTTTGCACATGTTTTTGCTGATGTTTGGACCTATTGATAAAACTCAAGCACACCCTTTTGTAATTATACTTACAAATTAAATTTTGCTCTCTATGCTATTAATTTTAGTCACTTTAATTTGGTCACCAGCATAAGAATAACTTTTTATGGAAGACAATGGATACTCAATACCAGTCCATACTTAAGATGGATATTTTTGTATGGATATTTTAAAGGTGGTCAGAGTTAAGGTCTTAAACTTCTTACTTTTGTACCTGTTAAAGTGCAACCGTGAGAGTTCAATTATTTACTTTGTACTTGACTTTCTATTTGAAAGTGACCAGTTTGATATTGGATTGTTTAAGATGATGATGTATGACATTTCACGTGATCATTACAATGTTACTACTTATACTATTCTACTTAATTTGGGTGAAAGCTAATTAATACAGTAACAGCTAGTCAACTTTAAGTGATTAATCAAACCTATTTATTAATAAATATATTTTTGAGACGCTAAGCATGTGGTGTATTTCTCACTCACTCTTATCTGATTTTGTGTTCCAAACCTTTCCCCTTTGTGGTGAGTTTTGAGGATAAAAAAAGGTTAGTCTTTGAAATTAAAAATCTGACAAATTATTAAAGCATGTTATTGTTGTCAATTGATGTCACATCACTGACATAGCTTTTTGCAGTCCCTGCAGATAGATTGACACAGAACCTATTAAGATGTTCTGCAAATGGCTGAATACATTTGCGCTTACACAGACAATCTATGTACAATAATTTCCTTACCCACTAAAAACAATATCAAAATTTAAAAAAAGAAAAAACAAAAGAGCATTTAACGATTTGGTCTAACAGGAATCTTCATTCTCTGAAATTCATTCATTTAGAAAATATCTAACAGAATTGTGATTGAGCTAAAGCTGTAAAAAATTTTAGTATGAAAAAACAACACATACTATACAGGCATAAAATATGATTGTGACTTGCATTGGGTACAAAATGCAGTAAAACCCATTTGCAAAGTAACAGTGAATCCTTAAAAAAATACTACTTCACAACTACTACTTCTATCCTTTGACCTAGAGGGCAGTCATGACAACCAAAACTAAAAAGAGGGAGGGGAATTGAAAAAAATGCAGAAGGACGTGCTTTATCTTATGGTAGGACTGGTTAGAAGAAACTACAGTGAGCACATGTAGGACAGAACAGGTCAGAAAAAAAATTTCAGGATGTAGAAGGCTATAATTAGATATCAAACTCAGGCTTGGATGGAACAGAAATCTCAATTCTAGTTAGTTTATTATATGCAAAATTATACTAAACAAAAATTCTGGTTAAAAGTTTATTGTCAATTGATTTCAACTACTTTCATCATTTTTTGGAAGCAAGTAAGTCCAACATATGTAACTGTTAGTATTTTACTGGGCCACTGGTAACAAAAGTAGATGAAAGCAAACTGTAGGTAGATCCTGGAGGGTCCCCCCTGAATTTGTAACTATTTTTAACAGTTTTTGTTAGAAAAGTAAGTTTTAACATTGAAATATTAATAAAATATTAAAATATTGTTAACAACTAATTTTAAAGGTCAGAGTGGTCTAGGAATTTTTCAGATTGGTTCCTACTGTGCTGTATCTAGGGCTCTTGCTCCTAGCAGTAATCTGTCTTCAATAGTAGCGATCTCTAAGTTGACAACAGGCTATTAAAATTTATGTTAGTGTTCCCTATTCAGTAGCACATTTTCTGAAGTGTGGAAATGTCGTGGACTTTCATCAAAATGTCAAACAAAAATGTTAATGTGTTCCCTTACATCAAGTGCAGATGTCTATTGCAGGGTGAATCACCTTCAATACACAGTCCTTTGAATTTGTGCCGCGTTGCACTGTGTGCCTTTGAAAGAACAAATACTGCCTCGCACTTGACGTACCCAAAAGAAACGCAGTAGCATTTTTCTTTGACTTTTGAATGTGTTGAGCACTTGTTAGTGTAAGACATTTCAACACTTCCAAAAATGTCCAACTGCACAGAGAATGCAGCCACTAATTCTCTTAGCCAAATGTCAACTAGACAGACCGCAACACTCACGTTGAGAGCAAGAGCCCGAGAGACAGAACATTCAGAAGCGGGATGGAAAACTTCTATACACCTCAGGCCTTGCAAAAAAGTAGTAAACACTGTTTTAATATTTAATTAGTATGTAAACATTAAAAAAATAATAAAAAGCAATAAAACATTCAGGTGGGACCCTCCAGACAGGGGACCGACCCTCCAGATGTTTCCATAAACTGTATTGCGTTTGACACGATTTAAGCAAGGGCAGCTCCATAGTCTCGTATCGCAAATTCTGCGCATCGCAGACATTTCACACTAGCTGGCAATGCTAAACTCATAAATCTGTGTAACAGATTTTAGGCTTTTTACACACTAGGTCCCCCACTTTTGGTGATGCTCGCATGGACTCTTAGTTTCAGAAGTCCCAAATCCAAATACACATTTCCGAAGCCTTTAAAACTTCATGTGTTACTGTGTATTGCCAGCTGGTGGTGCTTTCAGAGCGGTACTAATGGAAAGTGTCGTGTGCCGACTGGCACCCCCCGCGTGGTCCATAGATTGGAGGCTCTACAGTGGGCGTGACCGCCACGAATTTGGGGGCCTCACCCTCAGCTTGTTAAAATGGAATATAACGGCGTCGAAATTGACGGCGACCGCGACTACCCATGTTCCTCCAGGTCTTTCTTGGGAACTTTGGGTAGGTCGGGGTCGGCCGCATAGCGCATGGCGCGGTGGCAACTCGAGTTGCCGATCGGCTCAGCCGTCTCCGTCACTTCCGACGGTATGGCACCCCCACACGTGAGTTTTGTTCAACTTAACAAGCAGTGGGTGAGGCTAACTTTCCGAGTGCGTGGCTAGGTCACACCCTCTCCATTACTACTGCTCTGAAGAAGGGATTCAACAAGCAAAGATACATGACTGAGAACAGAAAATGGATATTACAAACGTGAAATAGAGCAATTATAATAAAAATACCCAATAATATACTTATTATTTTCAGAGGATTTTACTGCATTGATTGGTCTAAAACTATGAATGTTTTCATAGTGATGGACAAATTGCAACTCCATGTATATCAAAGTAAAAAGAAAATGAGAAAAACAAAACAAGATTAAACTAGAAGTAGAGAAGTTAAAATCACAAAGGCAGGAAATTCAAATCAAAATTCCATCAAAGCAAAAGGCTGAAGGTACAGTACATCACTTAAAACAAGATGGTAGAGAGGACCAATATCTAATACTGCTGACTTGCAACATAAAATAAAATGCACTACATTACACATCCTTCGGTTTAGGCAATTGTCACAAGTAGATCCATATGCTGCTGACAAACATCGGAACTTAATAATCTTATACATAGCTAGATAATACACCAGTACTGTAGCCAAATATTAGGCCCGGCCATACAAACAATACTAGCTATATTTTATTTACCTTTTAAATAGGTTACTGTAAGAGCAAATAAAACAAAACAAAGAGAGACCTAATTTACTAAATGTGTACAATAAAATAAAGTTACCAAGGCAAAATTAAAAACTGGTATTTAAAAAAAGTTGGGGAGCACACTGGGCATAAGCAAAAACTGATTGAGTAATTAAATCTTGCTTTTCTTGAAGACATTGCTCGCACAAAGAAGCTACCAAAACTATACAATAATGAAAGGCAATCATTGATAAAAGTAATTTAATTGACAATGTGTATCATTTCAATATTTGGATTTCTCAGAGCTTTTCATGGGATTTCTGTAAGTATGCAGCAATTAATTTTAGAATAATATGGCAACAAAACAAACATTCATGTGTACTTAATTTGATTTTACCTACAGAGTAAATAAAAAAATTCTCTTCCATGACTCAGCTAAAGATATATATCACACATTGCAGACACAATCTTTATAAGTAGATAGATAGCAGCAGATAGTGCTTCTAATTGGAGTTAGGAGACCATAAGTAAAAAAATGAGAAGAGAATGTTCTTTTTCCACAGCACAGGTATGGTCTAAATTTTAAAAAAATACCAAGGAGTATATAACTGACGCACTGGCAACTGCAAAAGAATCCTTGAGAAAGACAACAAAAGGTGATAAAAACTATTCAGAGATAGACATGAAGTTAAGAAAGCGGTCTTATTAATACTTGTCATTTGATCACAACCTAACAAAGAAAAGAAACAGCAAATGTTAGGACATTGAACTGGACACATCGCTGGGTATCTTATGAAAGATACAAAATGTACTGTGACTAATTGAAGCCACCCACAATGCCTTAGCCAACAGTCACGTTAAAAGCAACAGTCCTCCTCTACAGGGTTGATTTGAACACACACACACAAAAAAAGAAAAAGAAAAAAAGAACAAAACAAAATTTAAGAGGTTGGGTTCTGTTTTTTCAAGACACAGATTAAAAAGACAGGTAGTTAAAAAACTCAGCAGTCAACAAATGCCAGCCGCAATGAAAATTACCCAATCCTACATCATAAGCCCATTAGCCTTAATAATACCAGTAAATAACACAAAATTTATAAAAAGAAAAGAGAAAGACTGAAAATAGAGAGGGCAATGTCACCATTGCACCAATCAGATATTCAAAAGCATGTCCAGGTCCATAAAGACCAAGGAGAAAAAGAAAAAAGTGACAAACTATCTAGAGGTACTTGTCTTGACAACCCTGATTGAGAAACACACTGGATAGTCCAGAGGGACCTTTTAAAAAATAGTCATTATGAAGGAAATAAACACATCAGTACAATCATGACATTTTATACAAAAACAAAAATAATCCATTCAGATTCATGGATTAAAAATTTACAATATAGTAATCATTTAATTGGTATTCTTCATCACATAATGACTGATGTTTAAAATAAATGCATGACATCATTATAGATGTAAAATTAGATAATCATTTTCATAAATAATGTCCTTCTTTTTTAGATATGTCACTATACAGTACATGATAGGCAACCACTCCTCACTACAGATTAACAAACGCATACTGCCTTCATTTTTTAGATCACAGAATCAACTTCATTTTGACCATGGCTAAGAGTTAAAAGCATTTCAAAGTTCCTCAAAATCACAGATGTCTTAAAGTCAAAAATGGCACTCAAAATCTTGTGTAAGACCAAATAATTTATACGATATTAATTTAGAAATAAGATGGAACTGTCCCTGAAATCACACTTCATACCTACATCTGCAAATTCAAGAAAGGAATTCGGACCTTGAATACAGTGGAAATGTGACATCGTTTGAAAGTACATATCATCTACAAAAGTATATATATAAACTTTATCTTGGCAGCTAGAACACTAGGGCCTACAGTACAAATTTACAAATTCAAACAGCCTATAGTGAATGAGTGGTCACCAGTAGACGCAGTCTGAAACCCCTTCTTCATATGTCATTAAAACTCAGTGGCTTTTAGCGGCTTCCTTTGCAGCCATTATCAAGGGAGTTAGACTAGCCAAGGGTCTTGCTAGTTTTAAGAATGGATGCTGTGAACAAAAAAAAAAAAAAATGTAAATGATATAAGCCTATAAACCCAACACAATATAGTTGAATAAACTCACTTTCAGTAGCTCTGATGCACCAGACCGCTTTTCTACTTCAACTTCAAGACACTGATCCAGAAAATCTTGGAAAATTTGAGTTAATTTTTCCTTTTCTTTAATATCAGGCTTTCCATTTGTTGCAATCAGGTACAAAGCCTAAAGGGAATAACCATTTCAGAGCATAAGACAAGTCATGGAATGTAATAATTAAATACACCCTTTTTAAGAGAAAGGGTTCATTTTGGTGGATGGTGAGAAAATCTGAGTGCTGACTAAGTAGGGACAAAATAGGCACTTACCCGCAAAGGATTCTCATTAAGATAAGGTGGTTCGCCTTCTATCATTTCAATAGCCATAATACCCAATGACCAGATGTCAACCTTGGGTCCATATTGTTTGCGTGTAACTACTTCAGGTGCCATCCAGTAAGGAGTGCCAACCATAGTGGTTCTTTTAGACTGTTCAGGGGAAATTTGTGCACAAAAACCAAAGTCAGCTAGAAAATTTCAAAAAAAAACACATTAGTTTCAACTGTACAATAGAAAAGGAAAATGACACGTAAAATACCCAACATACTTAGTTTGACACTGCCATCAAGACCCAGAAGAATATTGTCGGATTTAATATCCCTGTGAATAACTTGGTTACAATGCAAAAACTCAAGGGCCTGAAGAACTTCTCGACACACTGAAGCTATCTGCCCTTCATCCATACACGTTTCAGTGACAACATCTGTTAATGAGCCTCCAGGAAGATACTCCATCACCACCTAGAATAGTGCGAAAAATACACTAAGCCAATATTTGGGGGGGG
>NW_026267161.1:426429-447728 GCF_000697945.3 Frankliniella occidentalis
GGGGGGAAGATTAATAATAAGCTTATTTATTTTTCTCACCCATAACTCCTCTCCAACTAGATAGCTATCTAAATAGTTTACAACATTGGGGTGTTTGTTCTCCCGCATGACGAGAATTTCATTAATGATAAGTTCTTTCTTAGGTTGCTGTGATAGATTCATCTGTTTAATAGCCACCTCCATACCAGTTGATGTTTCAATTGCAGTGTACACAGTACCAGACGCCCTAAATCAAACAATGAAGAAGAATGAGTATCGAATATGAGAGTGCCTAAGCAAAATGATTAATGAGAAATAAGAAAATCTCACCCTTGCCCTATCTTCTCCATTTTTGTGTACTTTCGATTTGGGTCACCAACACTGACTATAGTTCTTAATCTTTCCAAAATTTCCTCATCAGACATTTTCTTTTTTCTGCTCTTATCACCAGGAGATCTGGGATCAGTTGTTCCTGCATTGTTAACGGGGACTGCAGCTACAATGTTATTGACATTTTTATTTTTGTCCAGAGTTGCAGAACCGTTAGTGGTGGCAGTTGTTGAACGAAGTGACTGTTGAGAGTCAACTTCAATAGGTTTTGTGTACTAAAACAAAATGGGAACATGTAGGCCAAGATACACATAAATAAAAACAAGAGCAATCATCAACCTTACAATTGATTTGGTACGTTCTGGACGAGCTGCTATGGGAGGAGGTGGAGGTTCCTCTTCGTGCTCACTCCCTGTGCCTGTTCCAGTACCTGTACCTGTTGATGGAATAGTTCCACCTTCTGTATCAGGGGTACTTGAGCTAGTTGGGCTAGAAGAAGATGGATGTCCACATGAATGGGACGAATGAGACGATGAATGCGAAACTTCCTGTTGTCGAGTGTTTTGATTTGGTAAGCTGGGTCTTGGAATAATTCCTAGATCAACAGTTGCTGAGAATAAAGATAATTGTCAGAGAAAAAGAGATGTTACACTCAAACTACACTGAGCTTATGACCTGTAGTACACTTTAAATCTTTCAATGACACTTACCAACCATCTTTGTTGTTGTCATGTACTTTGAACCCTTCACCTCCTTGCTTGAGTGATCAAACCAGTTTAAAACATCAAGAACTGCTTGGGGATTCTTTTTCTGCTCCTGTTTGCTAATATTTGAGTTGACAAGAAGACGTGCCCATGCTTCCGGCATACCCTATAGAACAAAGTCAATAAACATTAATTAGGGTGGAAATTAGAGAACCACCAACAGTGGGAACAGATATATATGTATAATAATTGCAGAAAATAGGCTAAAGAGCAGGGCAAGCATGCTCAAATATTGAGCTTGGGACTTTCTCGTGTGCTAAGCAACTTCTTCAGTTGTCTGGTACATATTACATCAAAGAAAACACTACTGTTGAAACTAATTTTTGTCCCTATTTGCACAATAAATAAAAGATCAGAATGCAATTTTGTTCTTTGCATTACAAGGAAAAGCATAAGCAAATCAAAATGCATTATAATTGAAAGTCCCAAACAACAAGTGAATCTCTAGACATTACTTACTTTACATGGCAGCTTGTAAGAAAGAGAGACACAAGTTTTTGAAATTGTATGATAGTACAGTAGGAATGAGAAATATAATCTTTCTTAGTACTAATGATCAGGAAACACAGAAAAGACTATCTTAAAAATATAATGAGCCGCAGCCTGAGCAGCTAGCCTACCAATTTTGGGAAAAAAACAAACTGACAAAATTGAATAAAGACTTGTGCAAAACAAAGCCGGCGTGTTAACCTGACAAGCAAAGAATCTGATCCACAGAACTCGAAAAAAGATCTTAATACGCCCATTTAATTGTGTATTAATTAAATATTGATTTTAAGCAACAGTTAATAGGGGATTTCAGGAGATAAAACACAGTTGGAAGATAGGTTGATCTGTTTTCAGCATTTTCTGTCACTACAAATTTGACTTCCCGTCACAGTTTTTACTCCCTGACTCTTCCATTATACGTAAAAGATGGACACATAGATTGTTTGGTACATACTTGTTATCATCAGAATGATCAAAACTACATCTAGACAAAATGACCATTTTTAGGAGAGATAGAAACACACCAAAACACAGTAGGTGTCTTCATGACTAGTTCACTTAATAGTGAAGCTATGTAATACTAAACCGCATGAACTCTACTTGGACGATATAGCCATGTCATTTGGACTCCAAGAATAGATAGACCAACTTAACTTAGATAAATAGTAAGTACTTACCGTAAACTCCCCTGTAACCGCATCAAATCCCACATGAACCGTGTGTTCAAAATTTGTAGGATATGATATGTTTGGTTTGTCACTTTCAGTGCCCTTTGTTTTACTGCGCATTTTGCTTTTCAATGTCTTTTTCTTTTTATCATCAGCATCTGGTTCCTTGGGCAATGGTCGCATGTCAACAGGCAAGTTGTTGGCAGCATCACCGCTATAAAAACAGATAAAAAGTGTAAAATATTGAAAGTTAGTCACAGCAGGAAAATTAAGTTTGACTCACTGCCCTGATCAGCAAGTTGAAAAATTAGGAATGCTAGAAAATTCAACCAAAAATATTTTCTTGGGAAGTTACAAATTTGAATACTTAAAAATATCTTGTGCAATGAGAGTAAATTGACACAGGCCACAGAGACAAGGGTGCTGACAAAATTGCTAGAGGAAAGTGGGGATTTAAGTGGAATTTAAACATGTTGGGCTGAGTAACTCATATGATAAATAACTGTTATACTCAACACTAGGCCAGAAACTGTTTAACCACAACACTAAACAATACAGAACATAGTAGGGACACCATTCAGAACAAATAAAATACAACAGTTAGGAAATTTTGAGAAGCGACCAAATTGGTTTCTAACCTCTGTAGGGCTTCTTGGGAATGAGTCCTATTAAGTGAAACCTGAACTGTAGATATAATTAGATGATGGTAAATGTTTAGTGGCAAATAAAGACTTACCGGTTGCTAGTAAGTCGAACAGGTGGTGCTGGAGGCTTATCTTCTTCGTCTGACATGGTGTCAAAGATTAGGTCCTTCCACCAGGGGGTGAATGTTTTATTTCCTTAATTCTGTTGAATACCCGAGTATAATGACATCGGATAAATTAAGAGCGTACGGTGTCCTCCATACGAGTAGGAAAAGAGCAAACAATACCTATGCGTCTTAATGCACTACACATCAAAGTTTATCTAGTCCATATATGGACAGAGAGATTGACTAGGCCTAGTGCAGGTTCGCTGCAGAGAATTTGCCCTCTTCCGCCATCGGCTCTACACAGTAAGCATCGCAACGGCATTTAGAAAATGTCTATAGATCACTTAAACTTCACGAATGTTTCATTTCACATGTAATCTTTGGAATAGTTCTTCTTAAACCAAAGATAACAAACACTCGTAAGTGTCTGAATCACCTCCATACAAAGGGTTCGCTACTCGGTTAAAGCAAAATGTAGTCGAACTTAACCAATCATAAGGCACCTGAAAGTCCACTGCCTGTGAAGAAGGAACTAAACGGTTTCATATTTTTTACACCAATTTAACCAACATGCGAGTCCTGTATAGAGCTGCATTAAATGTTCGAATTTTCATTTCCTTCACATTTATCCTTAGGTAATAATCAGATGAAAAGAAGCAATACGATCTTTAGTGTCGAATTGATGAAACAGACGGCACGAACAGCTTTGGACTATCATTTCATTTATTTCTTAGTTGGTCGCTTTCTTAAATAAACGCGGGTTTTTCAACCAAAATAAAGTTGTCCGACGTTCAATCAAAGTAGTGAAGTAGTTGCTCACAATAAGTAAAGGGAATAGTGTATACTTTAGGAAAGGGGTTTTAATTCCACATTATTATCTGCTGAATATTTATTGATAAGCCCACAAGCATATTTCATATTTATGTTGGACACAGAAGTGTTTCTTAAGCTAATACAATAACAAATGTGTCACAAATAAAAGAAAAATTATATTTATGCCTTCAGACATTTGGAGCAAACTGTGCCGCTTAAGATGGTACATAAAAAATAGACATTTTTGACTTTGATACAAAGCGACATTAACCCATCGCAGTACACACCACCACCTGCCATAGACTGCAAACAAAAGAACTAGCTATGGTAAATACTACAGCAAAAGATGAATGTTCATAAATCAACATATCAAAATTCTTTGGTTTTATTATGAAAAAAGAATAACAAAAAGAACATTGTTAGCAAAAGCTGTATATCACACATATTTTAAACTCAAGAAATTTGTATGGAATCTTTCAGAGCTGTTGTAAACTTAAGAGACTGTTAATAAACAGTTAATATTCGCCATTTTCAATTGAAAGATTTCCTGAGAAACAAAAATATATTCGAACACACATAATGTTTGCGTGTCTGTCTCAAAGGCTACAGGTAGAATATTTTTATACAGGTATATTTTTTAAGTATGCACAGCAGCATTTAATCTAAATAATAACAGACCAAACTATGTTTGGCCCTCACATCAGCAGACATACAATCTACACTTTGTACCTTTAGTTTTCATCAAACAGTAATGAACCTTGGAATGTTTTTATGCTCTCTTCAATTGAAGTGTCAATTTAGATAGATAGAAGCTAATCTCAAGGCACAGCTTATTAAAAACAGGGGACTGTAATTTGTATTGGAATGTAATGTAACACACATTTATCAATAAGTATCGACATTGACAACGCCCAAGTAAAGAGAAAAAAAAAACAAGCAAACAACAAAGTGAATTCAAGCAAGAACTAGTAGATTGAAATCACAATGGCGAATGAAAAAGACCCACAAATAAACAGGTAAATTTTCCTTTCAAAAAGAGGAATTTGAGTAAAATTTATTTTTAAACAGTAAAGGAATGGAAACTAGACATAATATTGCACAAATACTTTCATCAATTTACACACAAATAAGGAGACTTCTTGACTTTTCTGATAACTTGAAACAACAAAAATGATTAAATCAGTGGTAGAGACAAGCATGATAGGCGTAAAACTGCAAATTTGAAGGTATTTTGACAGACTACTCAATGGAAAGCTATTTTGTAAGTATCTAGAACACCTAGATGAGCACAAATGAAAAAGACTAAAAGTCCCCTTTATCACAGGGCTAATGCAAATAATTAGTACCAATAATATCAAGGTATTCAACTCTCACTCTTTTTTCACAGTACATGTGATGAAATGCTTAACATTAAACTTAAATGAACAAGGAATGAAATTTTTTGGAACATGACTAGAAACAAGAATATAAGCACTTACAAATTATTCAATAGTAACAGTGAAAATCCAGTATTTACAGAGACAGAGAAGCACTGTACCCAATACATGTGCAATGGGACAATTTCAAGCATTGTTAAGTGGAACATCAATAATTATGGGGACAGCTGTGGGACCTGTTTCAGGAAGAAACTTACAATCCATGATAGTTCAGCTGACTGCCCAGCAGAACTGTAAGGAAGCTCCTTCTACTGCTCAACAACTTTGTGCCAACAGATTAAAGCAGTTCAATCTGAGACAAAATTTAAATCAAAATAATGGATAAAACAATAAATCATTAGAAAACTTAAAGGAATAATTTGTGAGCACAAACACCTTAGGTATTTCTTCTAAGCAATTTATGCCCTAATTACCTAGTTAGATAATGCAAAGATTGGAACTTAATTTTTTTAAATCAACGTTCTTTGGAGGGATAACGATGGAGTAGAAAAAAAAACCTACCCAGTAAACTCTCAACATTTTTGTACGATAAATAGGATTCTTTTGTTGGCACATATGTCCAACAATTAAGTGGAATTAGTGCAAGTGGTTGAATTAATGAATAAGATTGATAATTAGCCCCCAATTCTGAAACTATGATAGTTACAGATCTTACAGGAAGGTCAAGCTGCACATTTTAAAGGTAATTAAACTGCTATACATAAAGTTAATACCTTGAGGGGAACAATGACTAGAGGTAGCTATAATCAAACAGTAAAAAAAACACAAAAAAACACCTTGATCCATGAAGTATAAAACTAGGTACTCAATTTAACTAAATGTAATCAAAGTTGTAATGGAAACAAACGTCAAATATGCAGTAAATCACTTTTTTCATTCTTAATTATTTTCTATCACTGGGACTGGGGTTTTCAACATAGATGGTTCATCTTTCAGGAAGGTCCCTGACCGTGGACCGACTGTGGGATGTACACTACTGACAGCACAATTATCACCATTTACTTTGACATTATTCTTAAAGTTGCTATTTTTGCTTTCACAGGGAAATGATTTATTCCCCTTAAATGTTGATGCTCTGCCTGCTAAAGACGAACTCGAAAGAACGGAACTCCCAGTACTGGCACGTTTTGACGAGACTGCCGAGGTGCCAGAACGAGGCGGATCTCTACCCATACTTCTTCTTGATAACAAACCATCAGATGAGCTATTGGCCTTTGTGTAGCCCTTGTCAGGTACTGATGACACAGATCTTGATGTACGAAGGGGTATAGCCAAACGACTACCAGTGCTGGACAGCACAGGAGATTTTGAATTTGCCATGTGTGAGATGCTTCTCTTGGACATTAAAGATGATGATGATGCCACCACATTGCTTTCACTAGTTTTAGATGCTGCACCAGGTAACTTTCTAAGAGCTACTGAAGGGGAAGCCTTTTTATTGGCTAACATAATTCTCTGTGAATTTGCTTCAGATTTCTTGACAACATTGGTACGACTTGCTGCTATGTTCTGTGCCAAAGAACTTTTCATAGTCATGGAACTTTTGGATTTCTGTTTCTTTTCAGGATGGCTTACTAGTTGTACATCATCACATGATGACACTGTTGCAAGGGAATCATTTGACATAGAGATGCTCTGTGACTGAGTACCAAGAGTAGATGATGTTAAGCTGTTGACAACCTCCAGCTTAGCACATACGTCATTTGATAATAGCTCTGCAGATAGAGAGTCTTTGGTTTTTCTTGATACAGAAAGAGATTTTGAGATTTCAGTTTGGTTCTTGACATTTAGAGGTAACACATGCTTTGACAAGGTATCAGCGCTTGTAGAAATTTTATCTTCCTTTGAACTCTGGGAAGTATGATAGTGAGACGGATTTGTAACAGCTCTACCTCTTGATGTTACATCAGTAGATTTTTCATTGTTTCCAGATAGATGACTTGATCTTTTCATAGCAGGTGATGAGTTCCTTGAGGAGTCTGAAGATGAAATGAGCATACCCTTCGCAGGTCCTTGAACTCTTCTTTGGGGTATTGGAGCATCAAGTTGCTTATTCCGTTCCTGTGCTTCCACCGATTCCTTGCTATGATTTGGTCGCTTTTCTAAATAGCGAGATTTTACTTGAGCCTGTGAAAAAAATGTCACAATAATTAATAAAACCTACAAAAGATAGATGGATGATAAACGAATTGCAAAGAACAACAATTTAGATGGAAGAGATAGTTTTTACCGGCCAAGTTTTTGGTCGCCCTTGTGGAGGAACACTATTTGACTTTTCTGGAGGTTTATTGTTTACCACAGGTACACTTCGACGGCTAACTATATTTGATCTATCTGAAGGAGCATTTTTACGAACAACAACTGAGCTAATGGTATGATGCTGTTCATTGCTATTGGATCGTCTGGCGTGCTGTACCATTGCCATTTTCACTTGATGAAGATCAATGTTTCTTGAATAACTACTGCGTTGACTACTCTGTCTCATCCCCTCACTAGCATTTCTCTGTAAAGAAATAAAGCAATTAGTTCCAGTACTTCAGACAAAGAATTTTGGATACTGAACTGACCATGTTATGTGGATCTTGGATTTCAAACACATCACATACCTTGTAACGGGAACTTGCATGATCTGCTGGAGTCAACACAAGGCAGGCACTATCTTGAATCTTGCGACGCAATTCAGTAGGCATCTGACCCCAACCAGGGGTACGAGCAGCACGAGCTGCCTGTCTAATTAATGTGCGTTCTGACAAGTCACGCAACTGAACAAGTAGCTCAATGAAGTTCTAGAAGTTCAAGAAAATGGTCAAAGGGTTTAGAGTAACGCAATCGTTTTTACAAATAGTTTAAATGCACTACCAGTTGAAAAATTCTTACAGGATGCCAGGTCATCTCCAGAGGTGGATTAGGTCTTTCAACAACACTTAAAACACTGCATAGTTGAGAATATGAGCGGCAAGATTGGTCAGGAGGCATTCTCTCACATGCTGTCACTAAATTTTCTTGAAATCGACTAACATTCCATGGTACCTCTCTTCCCAAAGCCAAGAAGCTACACATTGGGTTGTGCAAAACAAGATTAGTTGTATAGTAGTTTTCTGGAGTGGATCTGACCTTGAATATTAAGTAAAAGTAGACCAAACATATATAAGTAATACTCACTAGTCAGAAGTTAGCACAGAACAGAAGTTGTCAGACATATATTTTATGCATGTCTCCATGAGTCTGGAGGTCAAAACAAATACAGGTTCAGCCCAGCGCACAGTTGGAATAGTTGAAAGTAGTTTATCACAACACAATATTGTCTCCATCACATTATCTACCGTCTGGAAGAAGGTCAAATTTAGATAATCGCCAGAACAAAATTTCATAAAATACATAGGGTGACATTTCCAGTACCATATGAATAACATGTTGCTGGTAGCATTTCTCAACAAGTTCTCGGGGTAATGTAGTAAAGGTTTTGGTAGGCCAAATTCGAACGAAATATTTTGTAATCCATCTTAAACTTTTACGATAAATATCATCCAACCCATATGCTGCAGCTAAAGGAAGACACTCAAGGACTCCCACAGAGCAGACTGCACAAGGCTGTAGAACAATACAGTGTTATAAAATAAATATGCATAGTAAAAATTGTCATTATTGTTATTGAAAACAAAGAATACCTTGTGAAAAAAGTGACAATATTTCACTTTTAAGGTGTACATTATGACATCTTTTAGACCTTCCAAAGATAACATATCAGCTAAACTGGCCAGTTCAACAATACTTATTTGATCAGGAATAGTACCCGTGCCACAGTAAATGTGGCAAAGGGCAAAATGTACTACAGTGTAGGAAAACCTAGGAAATGTAACCAAGTTATTAGATAGGGGGAAAACGCAGAGCAATCAATGCAATTAAGAAGTTTTAATTTAAAGTGGGAGATTTTATCATGTGACATAAAAAATTTCAGCTCACCCTTGAAGAGAAATAACATTGCCTGCACTCTCGACCCATCCACCACTCAATATGGCAGCAAAGTACTGACAGCGAGAACTCAAAATGCACTTGTGAGCTTTAATTCTTCGGCCACCAACTTCTACAATAACATCTGTATTTATTTCTTCCAAAAACATTTTTAGAAGATCATCACCCAATTGTGTAGATGGAGATCCTCGATCAGAGGATATATCAGTAGATTCAGTGCTGTACTCTGAAAACAATATAAAACAATTAGACTGCAATTGCCACGAAAAATATTTTAAGATGATAATCTTGGTATATACCTAATCCAGCACTGCTCTGCATACTGCTCATGTCAGAAAATTGAGATGACCTCATAGCATCCATGTCTTCTGTTAATGGACTACAGTTGCTTGATGTTTTGCGAAGTCCGAAGTTAACACTGCACATTGACAAATGAGGAAACAAGCGAGAAAGGGATCGACTTGAACTGGACATTACAGCAGACCCACCCCCAGTAGAATGAGACATTAAAGATTTTTTTTCAATCCATGAGGTCTCTGGAATGCTTCTACTCATTCTGTGGGACACTGCTGAGGTATCATTCTGCTTTGATAAGCTGATGGGCTCTTTGTCTAAATCTGACAAACGCACAAAACTTTTTGTGTTCTTACTCTCTGTCTTAAGAGCACCCTCAGATTTTGAAGATGTTCTTTCAGATAGTGTGCCTCTATTCACTGTTGAAAATTCTTTAAAACACTTTGGGTTATGGACTAAATTATCTTCGTGATTATTTTCTTTTAAGGGTCTATAGCTCTGGCACAAATCTTTTCTTTCGGATGAAAATTCGTCGGTTGCAGAGGATTGTTCAGGTGTGTGCACTGAATATGTTTCTAGAGAGCAGGCAGATGATTCATTGGACCCTGTTGTTAACTGGCTGGAAAAATCCGAATTTTCTACTTCTTGACTTTGGCTTAACATTTCGCCATTGGATTCATTAAGTGGTAATGATACATGGCATGATGCGAACATAGGCTTGGCTATTTCATGAGTATCAATGCTCATCTCAACATTTTGGAGTGACAGTGAACTTACATGCTTTGATGAGGATGACAAAGCCAAGGGTGTGCCTGTGTTAGTAGTCGGACACTTTTTGATAGAGGAAATACTGTTAGCTCGGACATGCTTCCTGGGGACAATTTTTTCTTTTCCATTAGATAGTGTGTGATTAACTGAAACTCTTGGTACAAATGACCCTTTTTGGATTCCTGAAGATTGTTCAGAGTCAATAAAAATGAAAAAGCTGTTCTTCTTGGGTTCTGCTTCAGGGAGTGAATCAGATTGTTGAGATGAGACCCCACTGATTGATGTCAAGCTGCTGCTTCCTCTCTCCTCTGCATCATGACCATGTTGTTTTCCATTGACATCTTCAGATCTCACCTCTGTGCCCTGAGCTAAATTTCTCCTCTTAGTAGAAAATGGAGAGAGGGGAGTTCTTGATCTTGAAGTCAACTCTGGCTTCGTCTTGGGCCGTACATTTTCTCCAATATCAATGAACATAGAAAATAACTTTTTTTCTGTTGATTGACTTTCTTCCGAAGTTGTCAATGAATGTTTCTCAGTTTTACATGGAGATTTCAAATCAACAAAGAATTCACATGCATTCTGTTTTTCAGATTTTCCAGATTCTGAAGACTGTCTGGACATTTTATTCCTCTCAATGGACTGAGGGCCGCCATATTCAGTATCGTGGTAGGGTGTTGTAGGGTTATTTAGGTCAACAAAAAACCCTAAACTTGATGATAAACTTTTAGAGTCAGAGGAAGGATTCCCATCCTTTGATTCATAGGCTTGCAGCTCAGATGATCCCAAAGATGAGTCTTTTCTTCTTCGGCTTTCTGGTGAATTGGTGATGTCACTTATATCAACAACCCATGCAGAAGAAAATGAAGCTGTAAGAGGACCTTTTGCTTTTTTCTCATGTTTCTTACCTGGTGACAAAGGGGGTGCTGCACCAGAGAGTATTGGAGCATCTTCTATTTTTCTTCTCGTAAACAAAGGACTAGAAACTTCATTTGCAAGGTCCAAAGGTAAAGTCCCTGTGCTCTTTTTAAAAACGTTTTGATTAAGAGTATCATTTCCTGCAAGCAAAGCGACATGCCCACATTCTTCAGTTTTTTCAATCTCAAGCTTGTCTTGATTATTAGCCTCCAGCAAATCGCTATTTAAGGAATCTGGAGTCTGTATTTCTTCATCAACTACATGAGTTGGAAATAGTGACATACTTGCGGCACCTATTGTGGGATCAGTTTCTGGTAGAATTAATGAAGTGCAGTGCTGGTTTAGATCATTGTCTGACCCCACATCAGACAAAGGACCTGAACTGTGAGAAACATGTCTCTGAAAAATAAGACTTCCTTGCCTTCTTTCATACTCCTGCCTTAACATTGCAAGACGATCATCCTCTGTTTCCAGCTCAAATGTGTTGCTTCGTATAAGTGATGGTGGTTTCTCATCTCCCGCTTTCAGGTTTCCTAATTCACTTGCTTGTTCATATTGATCGGAGCAGTTATCAGGACTTTCAGAATCAAAATCTTGCAATACTTCAGGTTGAGAAACAGCAGCACTATTACTCTCAGAGTTTTCAACTGAATGCTCTGCTCTTTCACATGACCTCAGTGGCCCAATAGTCACATTACCCAATAACCTTGGAATCCCACAGAGAATTTCATCAGAGGGTGCAATAATGTTTCCTGATGGCATCTGTAAGGCATCAGGATCCTGAACTGATGCCGAAGTTTGGGCATGGATTTCTGTTTCATCAAGCAAACTAGAGGCATCAATGAAAAATCCATGTTTTGGAGTATTCACTACACCTTGACATTCTATGCTATAATCCCCAGGATTATTATCTTGCACCTGCTGACTTTTGCCAACAAGCTCCTGGAGAACACGGTCAACAAAGTCTGATTGTACACAGGAATTATCTTCATGCGGTGCTTTGTCTACCCAAGAAGTCATGCTACTTTGATGGGGTGTTGCACTTGAGTCCCAAACACAGCAATCTGACGAGACTGATGATGAGATTGACTTGGAAATCTCCAGACCACTTTCATGGTCAAGAGGGATATCCTCAGCACTTGTTGCAAGACCTGAGTCAGGACCTGTTTCAACATTTGAGCTCATTTTGCTTTTTTCAGACATTCCTCTCTGAAAATCTATAAGACTGTCATTACAGGGATTGCAAGAATCTTCAGCATCAAAAAATCCGAATTCATTACGTGTCTCAACTAACTCTAGAGTATTCAGAGGATTCAAAATGCACTTTATTGGTTTTAGCTTCTGCTTATCACTCTTATGTCTAGGAAAGGAATGTTCTTCCTGTAGCAGTGCAATGTCTTCTTCAATGGCTTTCTTCAATTTCAATAAGTTTTTACGGTTTTCCTCTCTTTTTGGAAGTGATAATTTTTTAAAGGATGACCTATGAGACTTTGCTTTGGATTTACACTCTTCCTTGCGCTGTATTGATTGGAACGACTCAATAAGAAAATCTTGTTCAGCTAGTTCCCTTTCCCAATCTAAAGGGACAATTGAGTAGTACGATGGATATGTTTCCCGGTTTGATGGAAAATCATTTCCTTCGGGATCAATCTTTAGAGGTGATGAAAGAGGAGTTGTATACTGATCAAAATCGGGGCTGAGAGCAATATTTTGCAGATATTGAACCACAAAGGATTCAACTTCTTTTAAGTCATCTTCTTCATAGATATCTCTAAAAAAGAAATTATAGTAATGATAGTCCAATAAATCCAGAACATTGATAATTATTTTAAAACAATACATACCTCACCAAACTTTTAATTTCTTCAGTCGCGTTTGAATCAAGTTCGAATCCATTTGAATGGAGCTTAAAAAGAGAGCAGAGCTGTGAATAAAATGCTTTGGCTCGTGCTTGCAGAATACAACAGTTCACAAGTAATGTTTTATTCCCAAGCTCAATTTCCAGATCACAGAAAATTGAACTGGTATATATCCTAGAAATATGTTTGATTGAACTCAATATACACAAATTAAAGTAAAATGAAAGGCTTGATTGATTAAAGACATCAGTGAGTCCTTCGTACCGAGTGATGTCGCTTCTCAGATTTTGTTGTAGCTTCTTCGTGAGTCGCTTCAGTTCAAAATCACATATTTTTTGGACTCCATCCGCTGCCATTAGTCATGAACACCCATGTCCACTCTAAAATGGTAGTTTCATTTGACATGTGAAAAAAAAGTAAAAGATATAGAATATTATCAAAAATAAAAATCTCATAGCAGGTTGTGCAACATAAAGCCTTTTCTTCCAATCAGAACATACAATCAGAAACACTAGTATTTGCTGCAGTTGAATTAAATAACAGGCATAATAGGCCTAGACATATAAATTTTGACAGCAAAATTAAAAGTAGGGTTGTGGTACCAACAACAAGCAAATACAAGCAGAAGATTTAAATTAGACCTAAAAAAACACACTTACCCACACAGGAGAGTCGGTAATAAATCTAAGGCATCGTGAAAATCATTCGGCAAAACAGTTGTAAGCTACGGACTTTTCCCTTTTCTTGAAACAGAAACTTTGGCTTTGCGGACCACAGACGACCAGACGACATGAACCCACAACGGCCTAACCTGGCTTCTGCTTGCATGCTATTGGCTGTAGAAACCTGCAAACAACCAATGAACTGTCAACCTGTGAACTGTGTGTTTATTGTGTTAGCTTGCGTCTAGTTTAGGGGGTGCTAGGGGGTCCTGAGACTCACCGCCTTAGAAACCCATGCGAAGTATATGTGGGGAAAAACGTTCCCGACAGCTCAGGAGGGGTATTACGGAGCTCCCCGGAAGCGCCTTCTAATTGACCCTCCTCACCCCCCCTCACCCTGTTTTTTAGAAGGCGCAGAGGAGCTCCGTGATCCCCCTCCTGGACCCCCTAGCACCCCAAGCACCCCTCTAACTAAACGCAAGCTTATCGACGCATATCAACGCTTTGCGCTTAGCAAAACAAAAGAGGCCAGTGATAACATGGAATAGTAACGACACTTGCTGCTAAAAATAAAATTCTTTTGCCCCTGGATACGTATCTCTTCTGTTACAACTAACGCCATTCAAACTTTGCGCGCTCACTCACCAATTTCTGTTTATTTCCGCTTTATCTCACCCCGACGACTGCAACTCACATCAATATTCAGATTCCCATCTGGACGGTCCGGTGGTGTGTCGTGGTCGTGTAGTCGGTGTTTCTTGTGTATGTGTAGTGTTGTCTTTCGGATAGAGGAAATTGTGGTAGGTTAAATTGTTAATCTTCTGATTCTTACTTCGTGAATGAATGAAACATCGCAATTTTATTGTTTGTTCTGACTCCTAATTAATTACTGTTGTCGCTTGTTGAATTGCTTAGTATAAAAAACCTTTCATTGTGTCGAACGTGGTTTTAAAATTGTTCGTTTCTCCCGTGTAGTTAAAAAAAATTGTATTCATGCTCATGACCAGTTTATTGAATTTGCTCCTCGATCTTCTGTACGAGCACGTCAGCTCCGTATAAGTATATTTAGTCCAACAGTGTTATGAAGGTTATGTATCACAAGACCACATAAAAGTAAATCTTCAATTAAAATTAAATAATAATAATAATCGAAGGAATAACGATTGTTTATTTTTTTATCTTGTTTAATTTCTTCTCTCTATAATTCATCCACCCCTGTCAAATTTGGAATTCTTGTTCTAATACTTGTTAATGATTGTTGTTTTCAGATGTACCTAGTATGAATTTTCAAGGCGGCTCTAATAACTCCAGAAATTTTCATGGACCAGGGGGAAATTCCTCTCTGCTAAGAGGTCCTAGTAATAATAATGGAGCTTTATTTAATAATGTTCAGAATAGAGTGAACCCGTGGGAGGCTGGTTTTACTCCAGCAGGTGTTGGGAATCGTTCTTCAGGTGGTTTACTTCCCACTCCAAATATACCCGCCGGGCCGGGGCTTTTACAGCAACCTGGAACTGGAACCTTGCAGAATGTTCAATTGGCTGTTGCCAACAATGTCCTCAGTCTGCTTCTCCCCAATATGCAGCAACCTCAGCGGCACAACCAGGTAAATTTTGTTTTTAAAATTGGCATTTTGATTTTTGAGTATGGTAACTTACATAATTCTCAATTTTACTTTGCAGCCTTTGTTAGGTTGCCCTAATAGAGGATTATTGAGCTTGAATCCGAATATCGGAGGTCAGGGGCAAGGTCCAAACCCAAATTTTGGTCAGAGCCCTATGGGTTTGAGGCCAAACATAGGGCCGAACCATGGGGGCCCAAATAGAAGATCAGATGCGTACACTAAGGTAAGCATTTAATAAATTAACTAAAGTTTGCAAGAATGCGATTCCTTGTATCATCCTCACTTTCTTGTGTATGAAACATTAAGTAATCAAAATAACAATCCTCAAATGTGATTGTCAGAGTAGAAAGATTTATTTGCTTTCCTATGTAACTTAAGTGTAGTTGTGTAAATTAAACATATTCTTGCTGGGATGGGGCTCCTGTACTCATAATGTTTTTGTTGTCTTTTTAAAGCATTTCTTTTTTTTTAGAAACAGAATAAACATGTCCTTGGTGTCATGCTACCAATTTACTTTTTGTTATCTACTCTGATTTGGTAATTTTCAAGCCCCTTACCACTTTCCCCATATTTCCTGCTCTTCGTTTTACAGTTCCTCAACCCTATGCAAGCAGTTTTCTTTCCTGGCATCATGCTAAGTAGGATCGCACATTTGTTCTTCTTATTGATAATGTGGTTTTTTTTGTCACTGTAGATGCACTATCGTAATCGAGAGGGACAGACTGATGATGGCCGCAAATCTAACTTTTCACGTCATACCGGGCATCCAGGTGCTAATCCTAGGAACAACAATGAAAGAAAACCAAATGCAAGGTGAGTTAAGCTTAACAGTTTGAATTTTCATTGTAAATAAAGTTTCATTATTTTTCAAGAGGATTTGCAAAATGTGGTTCCATTTTTATTTTTTTTTAGCATAAGGCTCACACTAACTCTCTTGACTACCCAAGATTGTGTTTCTGCTTGTTCTGTGTACTTGACAACATATTTTGTACAAAACTAAACAGACCCTTTTGCATTTCTTCTGTACATACCTATTTTTGTTTGGTATTTTCAATCTTTTGTGTGTAAATATTATGGGCATATGTAAATGTTTGTTAAAGATAATTGTTTTTAAAAAGTTACCGTAATGGTCTGAATTTAAGCCTCCCCCGCATATAAGCCCCCCTACCTGTCGAAGCCCCATTTTGGGGGTAAAAGGTCCATATAAACTCATACAAACAAGGCCCCGCATATAAGCCCCCCTCTTGTTTCTAGAGAGTTGTTTTAGGTAAAAGTTGGGGGCTTATATTCGGACCATTACGGTATTGCTAAATGCACTTTAATTATGAATGCAGTTTTCTAATACCAAAGCCATTATTTTTTATCTATCTTACTAGAATTTTCTGCCCACAGATGTGAAAGTAAGATTGCAGGTGCAGTTAATCAAGACAAGTGGAAGAAAGAGATCAATGATGAAGATATTGAGAAGGAAGCTCTAGCATATGCTGACATTCATGTTGACTTTTTTTATTGTCATATATGTTCATGCAAATTGAGTGGCTCACTGGTAAGTATTCTGTGAAAGGAATTCTTTGCCTACTATTGTCTTTCCAGAAGTTGATCTTCATCCACTTTAATTTTCCTGACAGGAATTTGCAAGGCATCTAAAAGGTAAAAATCACCAATCTAAATTCAACCAATGTGAGGAGAAATACAGAAAAGAAACAGAAAAGATGCGTGAAGAAATGAAGGTAATGAGGTTTATTTGATTCTTCATCCTATTTTTCCAATGTATGCATTTCCCAGTTTACTAAAGCTTACAATATATAGGTGGAGGAGACTCAAAATCAAATCAAAGAAGTTAGAATGAGAAATGGGAAACCAATTCCGAAATCATTTCGCGAACACTGTACAATGTGCAACCTTCATTTTTTCGGAAATTTAATTGCACATCGGAAGAGCAATCGTCATCAAGTAAGTCATTTCTTTTAAATATCACTAAAATAAGATTTAAAGTAATTTAAAAAACGACATCCTATTTATGAGTACCTATGTTCATTTTTCATCTTCTGCAGCAATTAAAATCCTTCTTACACCCAAACTGTGAGCTATGTGATAAAGAATTCTCCTCTAGGATAGACTATGATTACCATCTACTCTCTGCAGTGCACCTCAGTGTAAGATCATCAAGGTTTTGTTTACAAACCTCATACCTCTGAAAAGTCTATTTTGTAACTGTCAAATTATGTTCTCAGGCTCTAAATGATCAGAAACAACAACTTTCAACCCATGTCAAAAAGAAGGATATACCTCTCCAAACAGAGGAAGAGAAGAAACCTTCAACCCAAAATAATAAAAAGACTGATATACCCCAAGTAGAGGAGAAGACTGTTGATCATCCTAAAAAATCGCCCTCTACAATTGCTAATCCTTCAATACCAAATTTTGATCCGAGCAAAGAAATTGGTATGATTACCTTTTTTTCAGTTTAGACTGTATACATATGACTTTTTTTTTCATTTTGATTTGTTGTTACTATTACTACGGTATTATTATTATATTTAATCATGCTAAATCTTCATTAATTTGTTGGGTTGTAAATTTTCTCTTAGGGATGGAATTCCTAGAAGAAAAGACTGGTTACTTATGTAAATGCTGCAATCGGTTTTTGAGCAGTAGTGCTGACGCTAAGACGCACTGTAGGTCAAGGTTTCACTTCGATAAATATGTAGCTCACATGAGCATGAAGGTAATTGACTTTAACTCATTTGGTTCTTGACATATTTTGGTCCATTTGTATGTAGTCTTTAAACAGAATTGAATGTCTCCTGAGATATTTGTTTTAATTAACAGGACAACCAACCTGTTAAACAATTATTAAAACAGAATGAAAGTCAATGTAACAAAGTAGAACCAGAGGTAAGAAATTTTGCTCAGGAATAATCTTTAAGTCCACTGTTTTGTGTTATTCATTAATAATAACACCTACTATGCAGTTTGTAAATTTTATGCGTCTTTTGCTTATTTTCTGTAGCCTAAAGAAGTTAAAAAACACTGCCTAAATGATGATGAAGATGATGAAGGAAACTGGAAGAGGAGGAGAATTGTCAAAGATGATGATGATGACACCAAAGCTGTGAGTACTCCCTATCTCAATTAGCAAAAATTTCTGTTAGCTTATTTCAAATCTTAATGCTTTTCTTTCTTCTCGGGGAAGAATGCAAACCAGAAAATGGATTCTAAAGGAATTGAAAAACTTGCACCTGAGAAAAATGAAGACAAGTTGACAACTAATGTTACTGACAAAGCTGAGCCGGTAACTAACTAGACATTGTTTGTTTTTGCATCATGCATGTTTGTTCTGATAATGAACCAAGAGCGCCTTGTTTCCTTGAAATTAATAGCTTTTTTGGTGTTTTTATTTTTATTTTCTTAAATCAATTATTGGTGCAAGTACATTTTAGAGTCCTTCTTATGCATGACTCTTCTAGTTATATTTGAAATATTTATATTTTCAAATCAGCGTGTAATTTGCTGGTGCAATGCACTTCATTCTTTTGTTTCCTGTCATTTTTTTTTCTTGTATCTCAAAGACAATAATGGCTTTTATTGTCACAATAATGTTGTTTTATAATTAAAGATTTCCCCCAGTACTGAGGTGTTTACTGTTATTCACTTTTCTATTTATAACTTCTGCAATAGAACTGCAATAGAATGTTTTCCCTTTTTTCTAAAACAGCTTTTTGTTTTGTAAGTTGTTGCCCTAATGTCAATAAGAATTACTTTTGCTTGACTGATATGAAGATATACAAAGAGAATGTTACTGATATTAAAAGTTGTGCCTTGGTAGTAGTCAGATTATTAAAGGTAAGTCTTTGCATTTTGCATGCATATGTTACAGGTGAAGTCCGGGTGTCAGGGAATGTCCTGATTCCCAAGTGAGAGTCCGGATTCCCTGGCCCCGGTAGGGAATGTCCGTTTGGAATGACTGATGTGTGGTGTGGGTGGTGTGGGTCAAGAAGTACAAAAATCTTTTCTCTGAGGGGCTTTGCTTAGGGAAGCAACTTCTCTGAGGGGCAGGGCTTCGTCAAGTGCAACTGCACCGCAAGCAGGTGCCGAGCGGGCACAAGGTGCACTTGCAGAAAGTACAACCACGAAGGCAAACCCAGCTTCCTCAACAAGTGAATAACCCTTGACCCATACCCATAACACCTGAACTTTCATCCCCAACATTTACGGCCACCCCCCTCAGTTAAAGTCCGATTTCGAACATTCCCTGACTGCCTTCAGTGAATGTCCAACACGACCAGCATTGCCTAGTGAATGCTCGGTTTCAGTCATTCCAAACGGACATTCCCTACCGGGGCCAGGAAATCCGGACTCTCACTAGGGAATCCGGATACTCCCTGACACCCGGACTTTACCTGTAACACATACAACTTGAATGAAATTACGGAAAAGTTGATTCTACTGATTTCAAGTCAAATACTTACAAAAAGGAGAGTCCTACAGTGGTGCTCATTGAGCTATGTTTCAGAACTACTTATCTTAAACTATTTGAATTCTACAGGATAACATGGATGAAGATGATCTATATGACTTGGAAAAGACACTATTAATAGAGGGACCAGCATGAGAAACGCCTCTAACCAATTTGTAAAGATATGTTTGAACTAAGCTCATCTACAGTCAAGTATCGTGATTATTTTTGTCCCACTTCAAGGGTGTCAAATCTGTGCAGTGTTGCTCAAATTTTTTGTTGAAGGGAATGTTGTACGGGTATTTCTGATATTAAATATGATTAAAAATAACATCCTGATTGTACTTATTTGTTTATATTTGAAGGAAGATTACTTAGTTCACATATTCCATGCAATACCAGTTTAATATGGCCTTTTGTTTTGGCACATTCTCTCTGAATAACTTTCACTTTGTTAGTCAATAGAGATATCCTCATTTCACAAAATTTCAGGGCTTCTTTAGTTGTTAGCTCGACATAATTACCAAGTCCAATGTCAACAAAAAGTTTGTTGGGTTGTACTACATTTGCTTGCATATAAAAATTACAACCTACATCAACTTTTGTCTTAAATCCATCTGGGCCAAAGTCAGCTTCCTCTATAGTGGTGATCATACTTCTCAGTTCAACATACTCAGCTATTTCTCTGTTGACTTGATCCAAATGATTTTCGTGTCTCCTTAAATCCCCTTTCAAAACATCGTTGACAAATGTTTCAAACTTCAAGATCTTTTCAGAGATAAACGATTCTTCCATTGTCAATTGTTACGCAGACCTGGTAATGAGAAAACCCACAAGAAACAAGTATATTATTTTTACATCTTTGATGACAGAGGTTAGGATCTTTAATATGAGGCTTATGAATGAATTTTTCCTTCATAAGGTACAACTACTTCGATAGAATGCCTACATTAACGTACGCAATATTACTCAATAGGCAAATGAAAAACGACAAAATCACCTGACATGAATTACAAGTTCAATGCTCAACCGGAGAGATGGGATGGGAGATGTTTCTGTTGGGTTTGTGTTTGTGTGTGAGAGGGTGAGGTGTGTTTGTTGTTTACGTTTTCAGGATAAGAAACCCACAATACACCACGCTAAGATTTTTAGCTTATTTATGGGCTTACACCATTAGATGAATTCACGAAAGCTGAGGAACAATTTGGAAGACTGTGACGATGTATGATACACAAACTTACACTCGCGAGTTATCTTGCCAAAACCACGCATGTTGTGGCAATGTTACAATGTTGTCAGACTGTTTTCGTTGACGGTTCGCTTGTCTGTTTCCGCGCGCGCGCTGCATGCCTCAACGTTCGTTCCTGCGCTGATGCCGTCTTGAGGATGCCGAGCACCTTTCTCAAGACTCGAGACACATATCGTTTCGATATCGCGACGCAATGAACGCATTTTGCGTGCATGCCAGGTGGAGAACACTTTAAGAGTATCGACCCGCTAGAGGGGTGTGGGGGGG
>NW_026267161.1:452883-456705 GCF_000697945.3 Frankliniella occidentalis
GAGAAAGAGAGAGAGAGAGAGAGAGGGGAGGGAGAGGAGAGGAGGAGAGGGAGAGTAAGGGAGAGGGAGAGTAAGGGAGAGGGAGAGAGATATGAGAATTTCAGTCTTTATTTATTATAACAGTTTATGACGAGTTCGTACGGTAAAATGCACGTGTCACGTGTCGTGCTCTATAGTCTTTCGAAATTTTTTAAGCAATGTGTTAAAACACAAAGCGTCGATACGAGTGTTTTACTCTGAAATAGTAATTTTGTGTGACGGCCGTTGCCTGGACCTTTACCGGATGTACGTGGCGTGCTGGTCGCCGCGGGCGCAGGCCGAGCCGCTGCGGTGCTTCGCTTCCGAACCTTCTGGCGTCCCTCTCATCTCCCGTCACTGTCCCGCGAGGCGACCGCCGACGAAACCACACCGAAACGACAATGTTACGATATCACTTGGAGGAGCGTTTCGACATCGCTCCGATATCGATAGGACATCGTTCCGCGATATTGGTGATACCACATCGTTCCGATACCGACTGGAATGGGGGACCGAATAAGCAAAAAATCCGATTCAATGAAGTAAAAGTTAAATGTTTCTTTTTCCGCCGCGGTCAGGTAATCACGGTGTGGACATTGGACCTCGTGGAGAAGGGAGGTGGGAGGTCCAGATACACGCCACGCCGGTGCAGAAGAAAGCACGACCTGCCTTTCCTTTCTTAAAATAACCCGACACGCGGACTCTTCTTCTGGCATATCGGTGGCAATTGCAGAGCTAAATATAGCAGCCCCCTTCCGACGCCTCCCCTCCTTCCCCTCCGACGCCTTGCTCCGGTCTGCAGGCGACGCGGCGGCAGGCCAGGCTCTCCGATGTCCCCTTTTAGAAACAGGTTTGTTTTCCTGCGAACCCGCGGGAGTCGAACCGCGCCGCCGCGACGCAGGGACCACGGCCAGCCCCGGCCACTGGCCCTGCGGCTCCTATGCAGCTCGCGCTTCTCTTGCTGCTGCTGCTCTTGATGGTACCCACTTGGTGGGCTTCTCCTTACCCATGAGCTGACCCACCTGCTCCTACGCCCCTCCATCACCTGCAGCTCCTGCAAACCCTGCATCTCCTGCAGGCTCTGCTATTTCTGAGGCTCCTGCAGGCCCTGAAAGTTGACAGGGCCTCAACCCTCTTGTAGAGTGTACACCAGATTTCCAAGATTGCCAGATTTCTAGACGAATACTTTGCTTTGTTTGGAGTATAAAACGGCTGTAACCAGACAAAAGGCACTTTCTTGCACCCTAAAGGTTGGCAAAAAGCATGTTTTTTGGGAACGATTTTCCAGAACATTGACGGAGTGGTGGTCCCATCTCCTGCAACTCTTGCAGGTCCTTATGTCCAGCTGCTTCTGCAGGCCCTGCAGCATCTCTATCCCCTGCAGGTCGTGGAGGTCCCTCTGCTTCTCCAGCTCCTGAACTGCATGGGAGGGTAGCGGCGCATGAAACTAGCAGAGGTGGTCTAGGCAGCCCCCCCGTCCGTTCAGGACGAGCTCCTTTCGGACGCCGCCTTGCAGCCTTTACGGTTGTAATGGGTCTTGTAACAAGATCCCTCCCAAGCGCCCGTCCCCGTCGCACCGCCGCGTCCGGCCGATTGGTGGCCGTCGAGGTGCTCGGCAGGGTGCCAAAGTCAGGGGGCTCCTCCGGGCCAGGGAGCGCTGGACTGGGCTCGCTCCGCCGGCCAGCGGCCAGCCACCCGGAGACACCCGGCGGAGACTTACGACCCCCCGCCACGCAGGCGCCACGGCGCTGTCAAGACTCCCTTGGAGTCTCTGCGCGGGGGGAGAGGTCAGTCCAAGTCACGATGACGATGACTGATGATTTTTTGTGTTTATTAATGATGATTGATTATTAGCCATCGATGATTGTTGATAGAGATTGGAGATTGATGATTGGTTAACGATTGATGATGATTGACGGTGGACGGTTGATGAAGCACGCAAGGCAGACAGAGATCGCGACGCTTCCCCGCGCGAGCTGGGCGCGCGCTGGACCGCTTGTTGACGCCGCTCCAACCAGGGAAAGGTGTGTAACCGTGGGTGAGCGACGCTGCTGGCCGGGGGACGTCCGGAAGGAAGGAGAGGAAGTGGCGGAAGGAATGAGGAAGCAGCGGGCAAGAATATTCACTTGGGAGGGGAGGGCCCGCCGGGCCCGACACGGAGATGGCAGCAGATTGTCTCGCGCTGCATGTCAGCGCATTTTAATGTTTTCCAGGTTGCGATGGTGTAGGCGCTGCTGAAGGCCCGAGCGCGCGTGCCGTTCGGCCGTCAGGAAGGCCGTCAGGAGGATCGTCGGGCGCCAGGTCGGCACCAAGGCTGATGTGTCGGTGGGGAAGGCGGAGGGGGACACGCAGTCCGGGGGTGGAGGCGAAGGCACGGGCAGGGGAGGGCGGGGAGGACGGAGGCAGCAGGGGAAGGACCACAGGAGGACCAGGTGAGGACGAAGGGCGGGGAAGGACTCGGGAGGGGCGAGGGCGAGGGGAAGGTCTGAGGAAGGGCGAGGACGAGGGGAAGGACTGGAAGGGCGAGGACGAGGGGAAGCGAGGGGAAGGAGGTAGGGCTAGGGAAGGACGTGGTAGTTCGCGGGCTGTCGAGAATGAGGACTAGAGAAGGACGAAGTACGAGAAGGGCCGCGGCCAGCCCGTGTCAAGGCCCTGGTGGTGGCGAGGAGAGGCGACAGCGATACTACTGCAGCCCACCTGCCAAGGACGCGGGCGAGGCTGCTCGAGGCTGCTAGAGCCGACCTCGGCGCGGCGGGGCAATATGTGCAGGGGCAGGCGCAGCTGGGCGCAGCAGCAGCAGCAGTAGTCCCTCCCCTCACCCAACCCCGCGGCAGGAGGCGCACGCTCACTGCCAGGGTCGAACTGGCGGGTTCATCTCCCTCTTCTTGGTCTGGGAAGAGGCGGAGCGCGGCCGGGCGGCGGATGTGCCAAGTCCGCATCACGCTAGTCGGAGCCGGAAGGGTGAACATGAACGGCGGTGAGTCGCCCAGCCAACGGAAAAAGATCAAAGTGATGTCATTTGGTGTCAAGATAGTCATTTTGACATCATTTCGTGAAATGAAATCAACATAATTTTCACCAAAAAATAAAAAAAAATAGATCAACTTGAGTTCAATATGAGATGAAATGACTCTTTTGATATCAAATGAGATTACTTTACTATTTTTCTTTTGACTAGGTGATCTGTCACCCGAGCTTCCCCTCCCCCTCCCTCTCGCTTCCTTCTGATCTGCGTTGAGTGGCGGTTGAGTGCTAGGGCTGATCCGCACGGGGTGGTCGGGACAGCTCTTTCTGCCAGCAGAGACCCAGCGACCACCAGCAGCAGCGGCGTGACTGACGGCCGGCGGGTGACGCCTGACGCCGCCCCCGCTGCCGCCGCCCCCACGCGTGACACTGACACTGCTCGGCGACACGGAGTCCCCAGCATGCATATTCCGCAGCCCTGATGGTGTCGCGATCGAGCGTCACCAAAGTCACGTATTGGTAGAGGCGGCGGGCCGTCCATCGGCAGCAGCACTTCGCAAGCCCACCCTCCTCCTCACCTCCCCCGCGCCGGGGCCGGGCCGGGGCTCTACGAGAGGAGGAGGGGGAAGTCAAGTCCCGTGGCGCGTGAGCCCTTTTCCACGAACATGCAGGTGCCCCAACGGAAAAGCAACATCAAAACTAAATTTCATAAGATGCCTGACGAGTAGGAAATTTGCCGTGGAAATTGTCCTGTCCTAGGGCGAAATGACCACCCTTACAATAAAATCCTGGGGCTACGCCGCCGGCCCCTTCAACAAGGGCTCTCCCTTCGACCTGCCC
>NW_026267161.1:456755-458405 GCF_000697945.3 Frankliniella occidentalis
CCTGGTGGATCCGGACCGAATGTGTGCGGCTCTGCTTGGGCTGCTCCGCTCGGCCCGCGAGTTTAGAATTGCTTCATTGTTTTGTATCGGCGCCAAAAGAAGAAGTCCGCTGTGCGCGCTAGGGCTGTGCAGCGGCGTGGGGGCGGTGAGGGAGGACGTAGGAGGGCGTCGCCGAGGGGTGGAATGGGGGCGGGGGCCAGGGTGCAGGTGCAGGGTCAGTGGTGCAGTGCTAGGGGTTGGGGGCCCGCGTGACCCCGCCGCCCCAAGGTCACGCTGCGCTGGAGAGGCTCTGCGGCGGCCGGGACCTCTGTTGCGCTCAGCCGGCTCAGCCCCCGCCGCTGCAAGGCGCGGAGTCAAGATGGGTACGCGAGGAACCGGGTGAAGTGGATGCGTGAAGGCCAGCAGCACGGCGTGGTAGAGCAGCTCACGGGAGCATCAACCCGCAGCAAACCGAGCGACCTGCCGAGGCGCCACGCGGCCAGCAGCTGCTTCTGCTCTCAAGAAAATTAAAGAGAAATCATTTCTGTGTATAGACGCAGCTAGTTTGTTCGGTACCAGTACCAGTGCAATTTTTTTTTAGCTGCCTAGTCATCCGCACCGACCTATTTACCGCGTAGCCACTTTTTTTTTTTGTTGTTGTTGCTCGGTTGTAAAATTTTCTGACTGAAAAAATGATTAGCATGGATCTGATTTTCAATCGTTCTCCAAACCTGACTACGCAGAGGTGATTTGTTTTTGTTTCGTGCTGAGCAAAGCACCTGTGCAAGCGCCAATGTACGCTCGCAGGTCTTGCACACGTACTTGGCGCATACTAGCGCCTCGACTGCAAGTAGTGCTCCGGGGCGTGCAGCTGGGCCAGCGCGCAGCGAATCGCTCGGCGGGAAGGGATGAGGGCGTTGGCCCGCGCCCCACCACCCTCAAAAACTACACCCAGAAAGGTGTGCTCCTGTACTTGTACTGAGTAGCTGGGCTCAAATCAACCCCAATTTGCTCTCAAATCGTTCCCTTTCGCGCTTGAATAAGACGCATGTTCTTATGGTTCAAGGCTAAGTTGGGCTTGGATTGAGCGCCAAAATGTACTTATTAAGACATGCAAGTACACACTTCTCTAGATGTATAGGGTGGTGGTGAATATTTCTCGCTCGAATATGAGTGCCCTTTCGAGGACGGAGTCCTTGGGTCCAGGGGCGGTGTAAGGGGGGGAGGAGGATGAGCCGAGGGTCGGTTTAGTTTCACCTCGAGGGCGCCTGGGGATCGAGGGCAGTCGGGGAGTGACCCCCCGTGGCGACGCGGCCTGCATGCCGTCCCGAGCGCGACGCCGACGAAGGTGCACACCAGGACACACTTGTGGGGGGAGGGCGCTCAGCCGTTGTTGCTGCGCCGACGACGCCGACGACGCCGACGACGCCGACGACGCCGACGACGCCGACGACGCCGACGACGCCGACGACGCCGACGACGCGAGGCCCCCCGGTTTCCGGGGATACCAACAGATGCGATGCGAAGCCGGCCGGTCTGCCTGGCCTGCTGGTCGGTCGGGGGAAGGGAAGTACAGCAGTAAAGCCCCCTGCTGCCATGCCGCTCTTGTCTTCCTGCCTGGAGCGCGGCCAGAGCGCGGCCCGAAGGGTGTGGGAAGGTCCCGGGGGAGGG
>NW_026267161.1:467010-468482 GCF_000697945.3 Frankliniella occidentalis
CCCCCGACTGGACCTGCCACCTGCCCCTGCCCACGCCTCGCATGGCAATCAGTGGCGTCAGCGGCGTGCTCCGCCGGTCCACAATAATTCATTCGAAGAGTATGGAAGGGAACGTGTGCGTCATGGCCTGTGCTAGAGCCGCCAGCAGAGTTCCGCCCTGTGCTAGCCTGGCGAGCGGAGCGGTCGAGACCGTTCGAACTCCCTGTCCGGCTACGCCCATCCCAACGATCTCAACACAGCGGGCGCTGTCGAGATGTTTTTGAAAGAAAGATCACCCGTCATTTTTGCGCACTGTTTCGAAATTACAAAAGAATAAAATACAAAAAATACGAAGTTTGTATCGCGGTGCGGTGTTTGTTAAATAAGGTAGTGTCATTCTGTCGTTGGCAGTACTGGGAGCGCGAAATCTTAGCAGCAGACGACGCTGTCGAATGAGATGAATGAAACAAAAACGATTTGTTGTCGGAGGTCAATGGGCGCCCTGCGCGTGTGTCGGCTTTGATTTTGGTTCAGCTCAAGTATTTCGTTTAAGTTATGGCAGAAAGCTCGAGTGGTGATGAAATAGTTACGTAACAGAGATTCTCGCTCCGGATCAGTCGCGGGCCCTGGTGCTGTTCGTCGCGAAAGGAATGTCTGGCATGCGCCCGTACGATGAGGTTAGATGCTCAGCTCGTCGTCATCCTCAACTTGGTGTCAGCCCCAGGGGAGCACAGGGTTGCTGGCCTCAATGGGAATGGCATCAACGTTTGACCACCGATAAATAGAGGTAAGATTTTAAAGGAAGTAAGTTCCCAAGATGTGCCCTGGGACATATTTTTTCATCGTTATAATGTTTCAACGTTTTGTGTTGTGGGCCTACTTTGATACAATCAAAATTATGGCACGGTGGTTATACATTACATATGTTCTGTCCACCTAAGATTGAAAACATGTCAGCCTGCCAGATCCGTCACCACAGATACTCACTGGAATTACAACAGTCCAACTACCATGTATACCGTACAGTAGTCCGTCCTCACACATACAGGCAACAGTCAACCAGAACTACATAGCACTCAGTAGTCGGTCAAGTAGTCTAATGGGTTTCTGGTAGGATTAACACTAATACTGTTTGCACCATTTACTGAATACGCATATTTTGCAGCAATCTCCGTGAAAAATATATTTTGTCGACTAGTTTTATGCAATACCCTATCCGCCCATTGGAACGAAGCCACTCGTATCCCTGTTCAAACATCCCGACAACATCAACAACTTTGCCGCTTCTTCCCTGTGCTCGAGACCAACGCAACTCTCCCGTAGTTACGGCGACTTATTTGGACAGCGGCCGGTGGCGGCGACAGGACAGGCGCGGTGTCGCCGCCGGTCCGGGGGGGACACGCCGCCGTCGGGGACGTCACCTGGCCGAGTACTTTTGCCTAATGAGTGGAGGCTGGTGCTGTATTCGTGCCAGGCCGGGGCGGGGCGGGGCG
>NW_026267161.1:474076-474511 GCF_000697945.3 Frankliniella occidentalis
CCGCCCCGCCCCGCCGAGCGTGGCGCGGGTCGCACGCCCGACGCCCAACGCGCGCTGGCTGGTGAAGGTCGGCGCGGCGGGACCGGCACCAGCCGCGATCTACGGCAAACGCGTTTCCTGGTCACAGACAAAACACACCCGGAGAGTCATTTTCGTACGGCGTGTGCGTGTGTGCGTCCTGAGCGCGCACACGTGAACGTGTGTGCGTGCGAAATTTGCGGATGTCTTTGTTGTTCGCCCAACGTGCTAAATCTTTATTATTTCACTCGGAGCAAGCGGGCGAGCACGCAGTCCCGCGTCGCGGGGTCTTTCCTCCTCTTTTATTTTGTCCGGGTGGAGACACGCAGGTTGTATTAGGGGACATTAAAAATAATAATTGGAGAGATGCGGGTGGACGCAGGAAATAAGGGGCGGGCCGTGCGTGGGAGAGTGGAG
>NW_026267161.1:474805-476665 GCF_000697945.3 Frankliniella occidentalis
CCCCCCCCTCCTTAATCCGCGCCTGCCGGGTATCCCGCTACTGCCCGAAGACCCGGTTCCTACCCGGTCGGGTGGGTACCCGGGTAGCCGGTTCTCCGGGTAAAAGTGAGAGCCCTACCAAATTTTAAATGTAGTTTTGCCAGTTTTGCGGTTTGGCTTCTGAGGTTACTGAGGAATGACTGACTGATAGCAGTTCAGATAGCTGCCAACGTATGCACAATACACAACACTCATACCACATTGCCGAACTGGAACATACAGATGAGTGAGTGATCTACGCTGTTCCCTTTTTCTGGTCGTTGCACTGAACCCAATTTAGGCTGGCGCATGGTCGGGCATGGTCGGGTTGCATAAAGTCACTGTAAAATGGTTGGCGTCTTGTGACGCCAAAATATTGGCTTTCTCTGAAGAACCAAATCTTGGCGTTCAAAGACGCAAAGTCCAGCTTTGGTACTATTCGTAAAAGTGGCTGTGACAGCCAACTCCTGGTTGTGGTTAGCGGTTTCTCGATTCCTGGACTCAAATGTAGCCTATACAAGGTAGACGCACGTTAAAACCGTGTGAAGCTGAGCTAAATGTGCGTCTACCTTGGCCTGCGGCGCGCTAAAATTAAAATGTTTTCGCGATTTTGGTTGGCATGCCTGTCCACCTCACATCCCACGTCTCACGCCAGGCGCCTCACTTCACGCCATCTTCCGGGCGGTCTCCCCTTGCGCTTCCTAACAGAGCTGAGCATTTAAAGTTAAAGCTCAGCAATCAAACAGAGTTGATCCCCACAACAAAGTCATTTTTTCCCGTGTAACCCATTTGGAAGTGTATAACCAGAATTTTTTTTAAAAAATTAGAAGAGCGGGCTGAAACAGTGTTCGGGATCGGTCGGGTTGAGCGCAACCGGAACACTGGGCTGAAAAGGACGGCGCCAATCACCCACCCCGTCTGCTTTTGGTTCGACCAATCGTGTGCTCGCATGCGGAAACGTTGGAAATCACTAAATATGTTCCTCTTCGCTTCCTCTTCTAATAGAATGGAATTTTTAAATATTTGGTGGGGGGGGGAGTTGTTATGTAACGATGATGAGTCCCGTTGGCCGTTGTTCCTGCCTGATTTGTCTGCGGTAGGCTGGCGCGCCGGGGACAGCAGGGGACCCATACGTGCACTACAAAAGGACCGCGTTTCGGCGTAGAAAGCGTCGTTCATTTGCATGTGTCCGTGGTCGGTCTCTGCTGCGTCCGGGACGCCGCGTCTCGTCTGCTGCGTCTCATTTAAAGTCGGATGCTGCTCCTGCTTGCTCTCCTGCTCAGACACCGCACGGTAAAATTGACATCTTGGATTGGATTTCAATTGATCTCCTTGGTTTTCAAGCAATCTGCTTGAATTCCAAGATGCTTTCTTTTACCGTGCGGCAGGGGAAGATGGCGCGTTTCTCATGACTTTTCCTTTGCATATTTGCGTCACGTATTAAATAATTTAAATAACGTTTCGACGAATACTCGCATTCTTGTTTGCCAAATAATTTACAAAGTTGTTCTCTAGAACAACCTGATTTTAATTTGGTAACTGTCCTGCTACAGTTTTTATCAACGGGCAACGCACTTTTCTCGAAGCAGCAGCTGCAGCCGTGCGCCGCCGCAGTCCAGTCCAGCCCTTATGTAAGGAGCGTGGTAATAATACGAGTAATAACAAATAGGAGTTTATAAGCGCGAAGTACCGAGATGGCAGAGTGATATATGGAGCAATGGCGACCTCCCCCCCTCCCCTGCCTGTCTCACTACCTCTCCCCCATCTCTTTCTGTGTCCCTGCTCTCCCTCCCTCTCTCTCTCTCTCTCTCTCTCTCTCTCTCTCTCTCTCTCTCTCTCTCT
>NW_026267161.1:476802-478079 GCF_000697945.3 Frankliniella occidentalis
CCCTCTCTCCCTCTCTCCCTCTCCCTCTCTTTCTCTCTGTCTCCCAGAACTTTCTAAACAATTCAATACGATCGGTGCCAAGGTTTGCCCGACTGACCATAATACTTTAGCGCCCAATGTGGCTCCACGCCAAGCCTCCCGTCGAACCTTGAACGTCCAGCTAGAGTGGCTGCCGGACCTCTGGTCGCGGCGAACCTGGGCTGGCGCGATGATAATAATGGCAATGTACAGGGGCATTGTCACCCGGACCTGCCGGATCCGGACGCAAGGGGCCGTAGCGAGATATTTTGGGAGAGCGTGGATTCATTTTTACGGTTAACTTCAATTGTGCGTTTCGAACTTTAAAGTGTAGAGGACATTTCGATGCATTAACAAATCACTAAATGAAAGGCGATTAATGTTTTTTTTTTTTGTTTATTGCGCGATGCACCTTTGACTCACAGGCTTTGAGTGTATCTTAAACGATGCAAATTTTAAATGTAAAAGTTGACATATTTGCAGCTTTGCTGAAAACAAAATAATTCCCCAGAAAGGTACGCAAAGAGCCAGCCCATTCTTCCTCAGCGACGCGCAGTCGTTTCCTAGAGCTTTGGCTTTACCGGAATGGCGTTGTTTGGCATGGGGCTCTTTCCATCGTCCTCCACTATATCCTCCACTGTGCTTGACCCTGCCCATTGCCAGGGTGTTGGTATTCCTATACGCGATGGCGCGCACTCACTTGATACACCCACCGCCACCAGCGGACGGAACAGCCGAGGCGGAAACAGTTGGCGTCGTTATTGCGTTTCCCCTGCTATCATCGAAGATGAACTTTAAGGGCTTTGATGTTCTTCTTGTCGTTTAACCATAGAAAGGGACGCGACGTCGATGTCGAAAGTTTGTCTGATCTCGGGACTTAATTCGAGGTATAGTCGCGACAAATCCTCGCATATCCTCGACAGTCAATTTCTGACTGGGCTTGCCAATGATGCAAGATGCAACACAGTAAGAGCACTCTCTTGCAAGCTGCGTGTCGACTCTGATTTATTAGGTATAGCCTCGACCTTGACCCTTCAACAGGGTCGCCCCAATCATGGGCAGGTCGGAGGGGAGGGAGTACCCCGCCGACCCGGAGGGCTCGTCCTGGCCGACCTCGGCTCCGGCCCTGACCTTGATCGACCCTACTGGAGACCTTGATGGCGCACGGTCTCGACCACGGTCTCCTGGCGAAGGCCGAGCTGAAGGTCGCACTGCGACCACAAGCGTGAAGCGCGGGGTGGGGGTAAGTGAAATGGGGG
>NW_026267161.1:478164-480319 GCF_000697945.3 Frankliniella occidentalis
CGGGAAGAGGGGATGAAACACTCGGGTCGGTATTTGATGACTATTGCATCCCTTGTCGTCCGATAACGTCACGGACACGTGCTCAGCGGAGCAGGCTCACTGCGTGGAGCTGGCCTACTCATCCGGCGCTCGCGCGTCAGGGACGGAGCGGCGCGCAAGTGTCGACAGTTTGACAAACGGCGGTGCTGCTCGCCAATGTTCTCTTCTTTAACCGATTCCATTTCTTTTCCTTCGCAGGCTCCGCGCCCGTCGTCCTGCACCGCCACACAATGTCCCACAGCCGCCCCGTGACGGATGGCAAAGAAGGCGGCGCCGCCGGCAGAAGAACCGATAGCGACGCGGACGGCGGCGTCTCCTCTCGCCGGACCCAGCAGCCTGCAGGCAGCCTGCCCAGCCAGGCGCGACGGTCCACACGACGCTGACGTCAGACCGGGCGTCCCGGCGACCCGCAGGTGCGTGTGTTGTATTGGTTGTATGGCACCGCGCGACAGCCAGTCGGTGTTTTTTTTTTTAAACCATTAATTTTAAATCTAATGAAGTTATTACCATGTTGGTTTTTAGTATAATACTACTATATATACTGAAATAACGTCTTTTGACGAGAGCCGATCGAAAAACCAGCAAACTGTGCTCGTATTACTCAATTTTATCCATTATTACATAGTAACGCCAAAAGAATCTTGACCTATCCCAAACGGAGTTTGGCTGCTATGCTGGCACCCGGCAATTTGGATGTGTTTTTGGATAAAGTGCTCGCTCGCTTTGATGCGGTGAAATCACTCGTATAAAGTGAGTAATATTTTGTTTTTATTTTCCGCGTATGGACGCGTGGAAAGATTTCTTTGCCGCAACCACACAACACAACACGCGGATTCAAAACATTTCGCTGCGTTGCCGAAAAACTTCCCCGCGCAGCAGCACCTAAGTGGAAGCCTTCTTCTGTGCTCCTTATCCCGATTTTTCCGACCATCCTCCCGTCCCGATTGACGTACGCCGCGGGTGGAGTGCGGCGTGTGCGCGCGCGCTACGGACGGGCGAGCAGCTCTTCCTTGACAATGCGATAGTACTATACTTTTGCGCGGCGTATGGCGGGGCGTGGCGGAGCCAGAGCGGAGCCGGCTGAGCTCCTCCAAAGGCCCCTCCTTCCACCTCTCTGTAATTTCGCCCCGCGCGTTTTCTCACGGGTGCTCGCGGGTGTACTGAATGATTTACGGTTTTCCAGCAGCGCGCAGGAAATTTTCCACTCTTATTTGCAGCCAGGCGCCGCTGTCGTCCAGCAACGCCGCGGCTTTCGGTCCCACCGCGGTGTGGTCCGGATGCCCGCAGAGAGGCTCTGGAGCAGCGCCCCGGGCCTGCAGGACGTATCGTTCTCCCCCCCCCCCTTCTCTCTCTCTCTGGACCGATACGCTCTTCTGCTCGGATGATATAGAAAAAACCCGTTCCTACGAGTCCTTCCCATGCGTTGCGTTCGAGGTTGCGTTATTTTGACTGCGCGACTGTTTTTGACGACGCTGTTTGTTTTGACCGCATCGACGCCCGCCCCGCCCGGTCGGACGGCGGCGGCGCAGGGGTCGATAACTAGAGGACGACGACGGCGCTAAGGAGGATCTTGGGATATAAGAAAAAAAAAGTGAATTGGCGTCCGCTCCTGCGGAGGCAAAAACAACACCTTTTGTGTCGTGCGGGTTCAAAATTCCCCCCGCATCTTGCGCGCCTTTTTATCGTTTTTATTATTTTCCTGTCTCGAGCGAAACTCGTCCGGCGACCCGGCCCGGGCATTCCCTCTCGTGTTGATCGATGCGGCGGGCGGAACAAAATCGCCTGCACTTAAATGAGAGGATGAATGGACACACTGCAAAAAATTATGACAGGAAAACTACAGATCGTCCTGCTAATTATTTTCCAGGAACTTCTGTCATTCGAATAACAGCATCGATGTAGTTTTAATGGTTAAAGGCGTAGATTACGAAAATAGGTTTTAGAATCCAATGTTGTTCCATGGGAAAGAAATATTTCTGTACCCTAGGTGCAGTGACTAAGAGCGGCATCTACAGTAACGCTGTAGATCGTTCTGTATCAGACTCTAATTTTTTGCCGTGCAGGCCACGCCACGCCACGCCTCGCCACGCCACGCCACGCCACGCCACGCCACGCC
>NW_026267161.1:480412-492828 GCF_000697945.3 Frankliniella occidentalis
CCACGCCACGCCACGCCTCGCCACGCCACGCCACGCCACGCCCCGCCACGCCACGCCACGCCACGCCTCGCCACGCCACGCCACGCCACGCCACGACGGCGTGTGCTCGGTATGAATGGGCATGACGTAACGTACTCCGTACTGGAGAGCACCTGAAGCGTGGCATAGCGTGACACTCGCTCTGCGCATGCGCACAGCTTCCATGCGCGCCCGTGCGCGCGCTGCTCCTCTGCAGCAGCAGGTCCTTTTGCTGCCCGTTTATTCATTGTCGTGTTTTTTTTTTGTGACTTTACGTCACCTTTAGGAAAGTTGAACTGCCCCCAAAAACGTTGGTCATGAGTCTGTGTGCTATTTCCGATCGCCCGACCCTTTTCTTTTCCTTTCCTATTTTTACGATTTCCTTCTCTAGGTCGATTGAAATTTTGTTTTTCACCGCTCAAAATAACACGACAACAGTGGGGGTCCTCCTGTGTCAACAAGCCTACCTTAATGGTCAGTTGGCCAGAAAACATTTTATCTTTACAAACCACTAAAGTAGCCAAGTAAAAAGATAATAGTACTAATATTTTTTTTAGATAAAAATAGAATAAGATATTTTTTTTTTTGCCCAACTAACGGATGTATAATGCGATAAAGAGACCCATGCGGCTGATGTGCCAAAAATTAAAAATCGGTTCGGCTTTCGGCTTTGCTTTTCCGGCGACGCCCCTGACCGACGACCTCGTGCTCCCCGGCTGCCGGGCGCGGCGCGGGACCCTTGTGGGGTAGGCCTCTCCTAGCGCAGCGGCGCGCGCCCGCGCCTGTAGCTGCCTACCTCCCAGGCGCTAGAGTCCAGCGTCTGCCGTCAGCAAGGCCAGCGTGGCCCGCCCGCCGCACCACGGACCACAGGATCCCATGGCGGCGGGCGTGGACCCGTCATGCGAGACGCGCGACGCCACGCGCGGACGTCTCGTTTAGAACGGATTACACCAAGTGCAAAATATGTTGCAAATTTCAAAAAACAAGTGTTAAAACATTTAATACAAAAAGTGTTTTAAATTTACAAGAAGAAATGTTTTACATTTTTAAAAAAAAAAAAAAAAGTTTTAAAATTACAACTGCACCAGGCAAATTAAAATTATTAAATTATTGTCTACCAGACTTTACCGTATACCATATTCTGTGTGTTTTTTTCTGACAGTTTAGTTCGTCGTTTTCCTAGTGTGACAGTGACAAGTGAAGTTCTGCGAGAGTCATCGCAGGGTGTGTAACTTGTTTTTCGAATTGAACATTCGCATTATCGCACAGACGACGGCAGCGGGCGCAGCTGTCGTATCCAACCTACGCTGGATCATCTTGTCACAAACCACAAAATATTCGTAAATTACCGCCCTTATCTTATCCGCACCGTTTGTATTTCTCTTTTCTCTCTGACTTGCAAACTCGCCGAGACGCGTCCCCGTCGTCACCGCGTTTGCCCGGGGCAAAGAGAGCTGCGGGCTGACGATCGTCAGGGGAGATGAGACAGCTTCACCACCTTATACGATGGAAAGCAGCACCGTGGGTCGGGTGCAATTGATTTGTACTCGTTTGTACACTACGTGTGTGTTTCACAGCCGGGTAGTTTTATTTCCTGTCAAGATTCAGCCCCCAAAACTGTGCCCTCAATTCAAGATCATCTCCAAAGTGTTATGTCAAATGTTCTTATTTCAACCCCTATTTACAATTGTAACAAGAACGTAGGGACTAAAAGAAGAACTTATTTGTCTTAGAAGTTTTGGGATCTCTTGCAATTGAGAACACGTTTTTTTGGGGGGTGTATGTGGGTTTCGTATTTCTTTCTCCCTGTTTGACATTGGACGGAAAATTGCCGATGGAGTGGCACATTTATGTGTGTTCTCAACCACCGGTGTACACTTGGGCAGTGGTGAAAAACGTATACGCCATCAGTTGCGGCAACAGGCCGAAATAGTATAGGCCTTTGTATTTGAGCGACTTTTAGAAAAAAAAACACCTTCATGGAGATAAAGTTTGACTCCAACCTGATGCTGACTGGGCTACTGCTGCCCGGGTCGTTTTGCTCAAGTGGGTCTGTTTGTGTGTGTATGAGAGAAAAAAAGGTGAGAGAGATAGACCGAGGGGGAGCGGGGGGGAGTGACATGGCTTTGTGTGTCTGTGCATCCAAACCTCAGGGCCACCTATCCCGTGATGGGTTAGGGCGGCGCCAGCGAAGAGTGCATCGCAGTTTGGCTATGTCGTGCCGGGCTAAGTCTCAATGCCAAATAAACATACCTCGTAGGTCACGCTGACGACTTTGAGCATTATATACTCATGTCGAATTTAGGCGCGCATCTGCATAAGACACTTTCAGTATGAAAAAGAATGCAAAACGTGTAAGCAGAGTATAAATTACGATTGGATTGCTGAAATAAATGCAGCCATAGCGAGGGGTGGACGACTGGGCGGCTCCTGTGTACAGGCCAAAATGTACTCCAGGTGTTCTCCGATTGTACTCCGACTGTACTCCGTGTACTCCGGCTGTTTTTGTCGCAAGTTCTCCGCGTACTCCGACTGTGCTCCGGGTGTACTCCGGTGTACTCCGGTGTACTCCAGGTGTACTCCAGGTGTACTCCAGGTGTACTCCAGGTGTACTCCAGGTGTACTCTGCGCGCTCCGACCGGCAATACTCAGTGTTCTCCGACTGTACTCCGTGTACTCCGTACTCCTGTGTACACGAAAAATTCAAGTCGCCCACCCCTCGAGCCATAGTTGGTGATAGTGATGGTGGCGTTAGTGATGATCACTTTGCAAGGAGCGTGAGTCCTGCATTATTTTCCGGGTGACGTGTTGTTATGGCGCCCTCTCGGTGACACGTCACGAATCACAGGGTGCGTCGTATATTTGCTTTGAGATTTGGGATTCACGTAACTCGCTGACGCGTCAGTCCTCTCCCCGAGTCAGGCACGGCCTGTTCATTGAAACTTACGTACACTGTGTAACTTTCTTAATTGATGACCCCACTCCTTTTGTTCTTGCACAAACGTTAAGAAATACATTTCGTCTTTTGCACACATATATGCACACACAATTTGCACTGCGTGAATACAAGTGACAGAAGTGTTCCATTCAAATATTCGAATTAATCATGAACGGAACGTGAATCAAATGATATGACTTCGATAGCACATGTCTTCTCCAATGAGGGCCCTGACCATAATATTTGTTTAGCCTCTGCCCAAAAGTAAACGCAGTTTGTGCACGATAACGACTCATCTGAAATCATGAAAAATCATAAAAGGGCCACAGGAATCGAGTCCCGCAGCCAGTCGCAATAGTAGAGCAGCAGCACGTCAGGCTGAGGGGGGATCAAGTGGGATCTGGGGGGGTTGAGCTGCTCCCTGTTGTGGGAGCAGGCGCGGGCTGGCGCGGGCTGGCGCGCCACGGAGAGGCAGAGATAAGCTGCCGCGCAAACAGCGGCCCCATCATGTGTCTCGTATCGTCGTGTCGCTCCGGGTAAGAATCCCGCACGTAAGAGGAAAGTCACAGCGTACCCCCAACCCGTTCGGTGGTGTTCGCTTTGGCGGTGACCTGACCACGGCAGCAGCACGGTGCGAGCTATGCCTGCGCGGGGCGAGGCTGGACGCCCCGAGCTCCATGGCTATGGCCCTCGCCGCTCCCTCTCGGTGTCGAGACGCGACGGAGAAGGCAACAACCCAGCAGGCCTGCCCGAGTCACTGGCATGTTTGCTGAACAAACTGTATGTGCCGTGATAACAGCGGCTGACCTTGATCTAATAAACTGGTTCAAACAATAAGCAAGTCGTCTCGTGGTCGGCCGCTCTCTCTCTCTCTCTCTCTCTCTCTCTCTCTCTCTCTCTCTCTCTCTCGCGCGGGACGACGTCACGTACACGAGAACGTGAGCGAGCGAGTGGGTGAGCTCTCAGGCTGCAGCCTTGAATGCAGGCTCACCCAAAGGCTCGATGCCTAGTGCTCGCCCCTGGTGCGGATGGGGGGTTGCTTTCTGCATGGTTCAATACCAAAGGCACACCTCCAGTTGCGAAGAAAGGAGGCAAGAGGTTGGTCTGCGTTGCCACGTTGCCGAAAACATCAGTAGAACCGACATAAATTATAGTAAAGAAAAATGCACTTACCACTGTAAAAAATAGTAGGTAGGTTTACAGGAAAATTTTCTTTGACGCAAGTTGTAAAATTACAATTTGTGATCGTAAAAATACATGCAGTACGTATCGACTTCAAATCAATTGGCGAGTAAAAAATGTGCTCTCGTAAATTTACAACTTAAATTTTAATTCAAGTTTACAAAAATTTTGTAAATTTACGACGATATTTTTTACAGTGACCGGATGTTTCGGTGTACGACGCGCTGTTGGCGTCGGGTTCACCGGGTGACCGACACTCCCTCTGCCCGTAGGGCGCCAGGGTCCCTTGTCAGCAAGCAAACCTGCCCGCCGCACCGGGGTGTGCGTCGAAACACCATATGATGATTAGTCCATAAAACAACCTTGATTTTTGATTTTTTTTTGGCAGGCCTGTAGTTACTTTTAAGAACTTGAATGCTATAGCTATAGCACGGTGTCTGTTATTGCACATAAAAACAAGCACTTTTGACATAAAGAAAAGGGTTAAAAATACGGCTGACCACTGCTTAGGGCCAAACAACAAAATTATTAAAACTGCTGCTATGGATCTGAGCTCGGGTGACGTGACTGATGTGGCGCAATGCACGACTTAAAGCTCCGAGGCCGCCGATAGGGAGGGCTCGTTTGGCTCTCGGGCCGCCTTTGGCTCCGCCTTTGGCCCTCGGCTGGTCCGACCGGTGGGTGACAGACCCCGCGGCGCAGCGCGGCGCAGAGCGTTGATCGGGCCGAAGGCTCCGGGCTTTGGCAGAACCGCGGAGACACGAACCTCGCTCAAGGCTGGGATGAGATGGGACGGGGCAGGACGGGACGCGGCCGGACGGCACCATCAGCCGAATTATGCGTTTCCGGATCCAGCGCGGTTTGATTAGCCGCGCGATTTATTTATTTTTTCTGGAAGGATTGAAAAACAAAGCACTTGCGGCGCTGCATTCCTCGGGTTTGATATCAAACAAAAGAGTAAAGTCGTTTTCGGTCCCCATACAACACGATGGTCCCGCCACGACGTAAAATTCTCGTTTTTCGTCGCGGTCAACTTTCTGCGATTCACAGCGTATGCGAGGCTTTGGTCAAGTGTGTGGAATCAGGAAACGGACTAGATTTACCACGAGCGCCCTGGGAACCCGATCTCTTCTTGCGCCATTTTCACATCATCACCTGCAGAACGTTCTGAGTTGGTGTCGCGTTGCGACGCTCGGCTCGGCCTACGCTGTTGGCTGCTCGAGTCACACAAAGATAAGGCTTTCAGAAGCTTGTTAATTTTCCCCTGATTTCACAGGAGTTCAAATGCACAAAAAAAAGAAAAAAAAGGAAAGTGTGTCAACTTGCAGTGGACGGAGGCCCAGTGCTCGGTGCGGGTGTCCCCCAATAAACCTCAAAAGCCTCTAAAGTTTCGGCGCAGTGAAAATGATTGAAATACTTGCATTCTGCGATGTTTCATAACTTTTAACAGAAACAATGCCTTAATGTAGTGCAAATTCAGTATATTTCTTTGGATGTCGCTCCGGGGCACTTTAATCCTTCGCAACCTTAGCAATCTCAAAGTGTCAAAGTCCTTGTGGCGTGTGGCGCGGAGCTGCAGCTGGCTCGTCAGTACCGAGCAATAGTGATAAAGGCGCCAAATAAGAAGCAATTATTACGAAAAGTCTTGTGGTGTGTCGCATAATTTGCCCACAAGAAAACCGGCACTTCACAATACTTTTTTTTCTGGGGGAATAAGCGTCGTCTGGAAAGGACAAACAAGTGAAGCGCACAGAACGAAAGAGCATGACTCCACGTTGCAATTTGACTACGGTGCCCCCTACACCATTAAACTTCAGTTGTGATGAAATTGAGAATATCATGGCTGGCATTTTTAAAACCATGTCATCCCGGATTTTTGCGTTACTCCCATATTTTACAGAAGATACTAATTTTTATCAAAGTTATTTTTTTTACAGTATGTGTTCTAGTTTGCCTCGGTGCTCCTCTCATCACTCGCTCTGTGGTGGCGCGTGCTGCCTTTTACCCTCCCAGCGCGTTCAGGTCTCTGGCGAGGAAATCGATGATTGTCGAAACGAGAATGGCAGCTTTGACTTCGATTTTAGCCCCTTCGACGTGTTTTCTTGAGCGTATTTCGTCCCTGTTGGTACTGCACTGCCATGTGGGACAATGGCAAAGTCTCGGGCAAAGTAAATTTCATTGCGTTGCATTGTGAAAATAAAAAGAAAATATATTTCAAAGTGAGGTCGGGCAAAAAAAGTAAAATAATGTATTTTTTTTTTTACCGAATGACCACGGAGTACGCAATAGCTGTTGCAGGAAAAATAAAAGGACACACATTCAACTCAAAGCTCGGTCGGCGTGTTCATGACATGCGAATCCTTTTCAAACCATCGACAAAACGTAATCGTAATATCGCTTTAAGAGGCGCTCTCGGTGAGGGGGCCTCGCCGTTCTACTCTGTACCAATAAACTTTATTCCTGCGCGAGATGGCCGCGCGCGATGGCCTGCCTAGGCCGCGGAGCTGCTGCCCTGCGCGCCCGCACCAGTGCTGCACAAGCAGAAAAGTTCCAGTTATGTTATTTATTTTTAAATAGATGACGAATTGTACGGTCACTTCCCTACTCCATCTCAATTCAAATTTATCTTGCGAGGCATGCGAGCACGTGTTGTTTATCATCAAGTGCAACCCATTTTGATGTAGTTTAAAGCTCCACCCCTCCAGGGTGTCAAGAGTCCTGATGTCAGTATATATCGGATGGCCTTTGGTGTGCCTTGATTCCATCGCATGTGCTGAGACCAGGCTCAGTGCAGCCCCGGTGACGGGCTGCAGCCTTAAGTAATAGCAACGTATGGACCAGTGCGTTGCCCAATGAGAGAGAGAGAGAGAGAGAGAGAGAGAGAGAGAGAGAGAAATCATACGATGTGCGAGGTCATGGTTTCGTTGTCGCAGGGAAACCAATGGTTTCCTACACACTAACTGGATTTGTATCTTTTATGTATTTCTACAAAGCTAAACAAGCAATTTTTTGCACAAATTTGTGCATTGATTTAATCACTTTTGTGCATTCATTTGACCGAATAAATCATGCAGTTTTTTAGCACACTTTTTTGCACACTTAAATTCTACAACATTTTCAACGCATTTTTTTTTTGCTAAACGTTTAGTACCCACTTTTTATGTGAAACATTTCTTACAAACTTTGGTGTGTGTACCTTTTTTGTGTGCATTCTTGTCTCCAACTGTTCATTATCGTTAAAATGACCCAATCTTTTGTAGAGTAAGAGAGGCCATTTGCGAGTGAAATGAAAACGCCGCAGTGAGCTCGAACGAACAAACGGTTTTGTGCCAATTGTTGTTAGTGTAGATGATGGCCCGTCATTGTGGTGATAGAGGGTGTCGAATACGACCGACTCGCGATGGCGCCGCGTCGCACCGAGCCGCGGCTCGGGCCGAACGTGGCGTGGTGTGGCGTGGCGGGGCGGGGCAGGGCGTTCCGGGGGCTTCCCGCTTGTACGTATACACTGTACGGCGGCCCCTTCCGAGACTCCAGGCCACTCCAGCAGCTGGTTGATAGGGCGTCCTACCTCAATAAACAACAAAATGCTCGACGGAGTTTCGGCGAAGGCGTTCGGCCGCCGGCTGACAAGAGGCGTCTGAGGTCACTCCAGAGATCGGGACAAGACGAACAAAAATCGCGTGATTTCAGTCACTCAGTTCAGTCAGTCTGATAAATCTGCCGTGAAACGGAAGAAGGGGGTAATTCCACTTAGCACCTTGACCTTTTAATCGTCTGCGTCTGTCTCTGCCGTTTGTTGTATAGGAAGTTCCTGAAGCGTCTGTCTCTGCCGTTTGTTGTATAGGAAGTTCCTGAAGTCATCCTGTGAAGTTAGCTTGTACTCAAAACTAACTTACCAACGTCATTTTGGTAACTTCTGAAGTATCAGACGGCAGTGAAAGACGATTAAAAGAACATGGTGCTAAGTAGACTTACTCCCTTCTACCGCTTTACGGCAGAAAATGCAATTTGATCTAACTGGTGGTGTGCACGGTAGAAACCTTGCCAAGTTTTTTTTAGGAAAAAGGAAAATCCTTAAGGAACTCCCTTGGCTTCACGAAAACTCCTCAGATTTCGAGGAAATCTCCTTAAAAATGTGGTATTTTGCCTTACTTTTTGAGGTTTCTCAAAATCTGAGGCGAGATCTGAGGAATTTTCCTCAAATATAACATTATGTCACAGCACCATACTCGTCTTTCGTGGGGTGCAGCTCGAGGACGTAACATCTCCCTCATATTTTCACAATTTCTCACATGGAGAGTTAGTCTGCAGACTTACTCCTTAAGATTTTCGCTGTCAGATTGTCTATGAAAAACGAAGGTTTTTCCGCGACATGCTGCGCACATCTCACCCGCGACTGGGCAGCAGATTGACGCAACAGTCACACGGTAACGCGACTCGACGCTGCGCCTCGCCAAGCATCCGGTTTTGTACACCCAAATCGGCCAACTAATCCAGCCCGCATCACAATTTTGTTTTTCGCCAATAACGAGTTCGCAATAACCCATCTGTAAAATTTATTCGCCGACACGCGGAGCCCCGGCACGGGCCTCGCCTCATTACGTTGACCTTATTCCTCTGCGCGCGTGGCGGGGCGTGGCGGGGCGGGGCGGGGCGGGGCGGGGCGGGGACGCCATGTATCGCGCACACGCCCTGCCTAGCAGCCTATCGCACCCTGGCTGTCCCGCCGCCTCGGGGCTTGGAAGACCACAGAAGAAGCGGCTGCAGCGCCCTGGAGCTGGAGGCCCCCGGGAGGCTGCTGGACGTACCAGTAGGAGGCTCTTTGTTAGGCTTCTGACTGGGAGTTCCAGGAGTCACTAGGTTTTTGCTCCCAGGCAAAGGCACGTGTTCTCAATTTTACAATCCTCATTAATATTTTCGTTAAAAGGGCTTGATTTTTGAATATTTTCCCTTTTACAATAATCACCAATATCGGAGCATAGATAGTTTTTTTAAAACATCAAAAACTTTGAGGAAAATATTTAACCCGTTCTGTGCTGGAAGCAATATGAGTCTGGGAAGATTTCAAGGGTCAGTGGTCTGCATACTGCACCTTGGTAACTCCAGCACGGCCCAGGAGTCCATGCCTGGACTCAGACATGCGTGTAATCTCGCTGCGACGCCAAGACGGCGCCGTAGTCCGCAACGTGAGCGTGACGTCCTCGTAATTAGTGATAGTACAAAGGATTGTGGACTGGTATAACACTCGTTAAAAGGCGCATTTGATTCAAATGAGACTGACGCTATTATCTTGAAGAAGGGGAAGGGGAAGTATAGAATTTCGCTGTAATGCACTTACAACTCCTCAAAATTCGATCAACAAACCAAAAACTTCTGAATTGTAACAATGCATAGCATAAACTAGGTGAGGGGTATCTATATTGAATCAACAAAGTTTGCGTCGAACACGCAAATATGGCAGAACGGGCATTGAAATGAACGCGTCGATTTAAACCCTCAAGTAGTCTGTGGTGATTTGCCTCATGGGTGTAGCGAGGAAGCAGGTGTGATGAGAAAGAATTTGCAACTATTCAGTGTCGGTCGGCTGGGCGGCCGGTGGCGGCTGCTGGGCCCCGGGTGGGGTGGGGGGCGGGGGTGCGGGCCGCGCCGTGATTGGCCGCCCCTCTCCCCGCGGACTTCCCCCGCCCGCCGCCGCGCCCGCCCGGCGAGTCCGAGCCGAGCGCCGCGCGGCGCCCGAGCCGAGCCGAGCCGCGGGCGGGCCGGTGCCGAGCCGGTGCCGAGCGGTGAGGTAGTGCAGTGAAAGACGGGTATCTAGGTGAAAAGGCAAGTCAAGAGCCTTCGGCGGCAGTAGTCGTACGGCGGGTAGGGGCAGAGCACAGTGCGGAGCGGCGTGTTGCGCGGAGCAGACTGAGAGTGACGCGAGTGAGTGCGAGCGCGCGTGCGTGTGAGTGATAGGGGCGAGTGATATGCCTGTGCGAGGAGTTCCCTCCCTCATTACTACATGTGGCTCCGGATGAGGCGAGTGCGACTCAAGACTGTCACCTAGAGGCGGCCCGCGACCACCCCGCGGCCCCCCCGTGACTCGCCAACCTCCACGACGGCGACCTGAGCTCGCGGCGTCCACCGGCCGGACCTGAAACTGGAACCACCCTCACACTGTGAGTAGCCGCTGCAGCGACAAGCAGTGCTTCACGCCGGATTCGTTATTGGTATTTGCGCGTTGCGGCAGCCGGGCGCGTGGCGAATTGCAATCGAGACAAAGTGGTGGCGATAGTGGTGCTGGAGGCGATGGAGCGAGCGCGAGTAGCTCTTTTTTTCTGTTCCTCATGCCTGCTCGCGCCCTATTTGGAGAACCAATAAGGATGCCTTTTTTCGGACCGCGAGATCATCTTGCTCCGGGATGGGGGAGGCAAAAGAAGCTTCAAAAATGTCTGCAGTGAAGTCGAAGTTCATGAACTTCAATCGCGACGTTGCCTACCGATGTACATACTGATATTTCCGATAGCTTGGTCAAGGTTGATCCATATTTCACTGAAGTAGGCCGAAGTTGGTCATATTTTAGTGACATTATTTCATCAAAGTTTAAAACAAACACTGGAAAGGTAGCCCTCCAATGAGACCTGGAACCCATCACCTATCATTTCAGATTAGACTGTTGTTGTTGCTGTCGGAGTTTTCCTAAATGTACTTTGGAAGTTTAATAATGCAATAAATACATTTTCACAAATTATTAACATGTTTGAGTGACCAAATACAGGTCTACTCATAAATGATGGGTACTGATGGGTTCCTCATAGAGGCACTCAAAGGCCCGCAAAATTTGTGAAAATGTATTTAGTGCATTACTGTCAACATTTTTCAAACTCGTGCTACATCAGTAACAATGTGGAATGATGAATGATGGGTTTCAAGTTCATGTTTCATTGGAGGACAACCTTAAGCCTAGCCTATTTCTCTACCCCCACCCCCTCTCAAGGATTAGTTTTCATTATTGAATGTAATAACCCTCCCTCCATCATATATGGCGGCCCATTGTAGTTACTTGAGTTCGTCGTCTTGTTATTCCTACCTCAGACCTCAGGTTGCGGCATCGCGATGACTGTCGTGCGAGGAATGCTCTAAAACGGCAGCGTGGGGTTTGTGGACGACCCCTGCTCGAGCCGAGCGGGCGGCACCCAGACGCAAATATTTAACTTTGGAACGGCTGCTAATCAGTGAAAGAGGCGCTACGAAGCGACGCTCGCCGCCCGCGGGCCGCAGCGGGCCACTCTCCCCGCTCACCCCCGAGAACACCCCCTCCACGACCCTCCGTGCCGGACCGTCCGTCCGGCCGACCGACTGCTGGTCGCGATGTGTGAAAGTTTTCACGCCCGATGATGTCTGGGTGTCGCTCTGGTGGAGTCAGCATCCTGGTCCAGCTGCGCGCCAACCCTTCTGTAGCGCCCCACCTCCCTCCCCCCACTCCCCCGCATCCTGGTCGGCACGTGCCTCACGACACCCTGTGTTGCTGCTGGTCCAGCACAGCATCCTGATGCAACCCCTTTACTCCTATATTTTTTTTTAATTTCCTTTTTTGCCGTGGAAATATAACTTTTTGCTGCAGATATCGCTCACTTAGTCTTTAAAGTTTTTGTTGCGTGAAAAATGAGTCAAAATGCATGTGAATCCTCCTGCCGGCCTGTTCATATTGCTTCTCTTATTGTTAGGAAAACGTAGACAAAAATGTCTTCTAAAATAGAAATTTCAATAAATAAATAAACTACTACAAAATTGGGCACTTACTCTTGCCGAAAACTGTGCGCTCGAATGTGCTTTTGTGTCCCTACCGTGGGCCTACCGGGTGGGTCAGGTCGAGGCTCGGAGGAGGAACGCAGCCACACGCACGGCGGCGGGGAGACTGGTTCGTTTTCTACGCAGTTTTTGGCGAGGAACGGCGCGACACGCCAACGGCGCGGCGCGGCCGCCGGATTTCGACCACAAACGCGGTGTGTTCTCCCCGGTCTGCCGCTCGCCACGCGAGAGGACGGGGCGCGATCTTCTGCTTGTGCGTGGCGCCAGAGCACCACGCACGCAGCGTCCTCCTGGTCCAGGGCGCTACGCGGGGGCCGAACCCGAGCGCGGAGATTAGCAACCGGATTCGAATTAATTATGGGCATCAGCGAAAATAATGGCAGGGTACGCCGTACACGCCCTGTGTGCAGAAAACCGGTTTTATTCTGTACTGCCTCTCTCTGATGGCTGGCGCTCAGTAAGACATGACCAGAACGCCCCCCGCCCC
>NW_026267161.1:493093-494220 GCF_000697945.3 Frankliniella occidentalis
GCCTCTCCGCGGGGCGTAAGTGATTGCTCTCCGCGTAGACCCGGCCCGTTAGTCGCTTTGCCCGGCCCGCCGGCTGCTGGACCGCGGCTGCTGGGCGCTCGCCTTTCGCATCGCCGTCGTCGCCTCTTTGGCGAACCGGGAGAGGTTGAGCCGGCCGGTCGCCGGTCGCCGTGTAGCTGCTTATTTGCTCCATCTGCTCTGCGTGTTGTAGACGTTTCGTCGCGTTTTATTTTTAATGCGGATCATATGGGCGACGCTGCTTGGCTGCGGGGCGCTCCGGTTAAAAGTAGTGACGTCAGCGATTTGAATGACGCCGGCTGCGACCTCGACCATACTAGGAGTCCAGTCACACGCGCTGGACTAAGGGATTTAAAGAGGGAGGGAGAGAGAGAGAGAGAGGGAGGGGGGGGGGATAGAAATTTAGACTAGAAGATGTGTCACTGAACTAAGACCAGTAGGACCATATTCACACTCATAAAAAATGAAAACTTTCAATTCGAACCGTTTGAAGAATTGTATTTAAAATTAAACAAAGGTTTGTGTTGGTGGCATGTTACTATGATTGTTTCGCGGGGGTAGAACTGGGTTACAGAACTAATTCGTTTTCAACATTTTAATAAATTAAGTTGCATTAAATATTGTAAGAGTTAATAAGGCTTCGTTAGTCAAGGCGCCTGGAGGCTCGGCAATAAACGGCCGCGACACACAACGCTTGGGCGGGTGGCCTATTCTCGGGTCGTCAGGCGTCCGGGTCTATAGTTTGTTGGGGGTGTGGTTGTAACATCTTTTTGATTGTGATGTCGTGTGTATGTGTGTGTGTACACACACAGCGAGAGAGAGAGAGAGGGGGGGGGGAGAGAGAGAGACACACACAGTTGCCTGTTCTGATCGGCGTCAGTGACTGTTTTCGGACGCGCCCCTTCGGAGGATGGGTCTGCGTGTCACCGCACATGGACCCCGGCCCGGCTGGTGGCTGGTGCCTGCCAGGGCTGGTGCCTACCGGCTGCAGGGCACAACGGACAATTTGCAAGAGGGTCATCATTTCTGCACATACACTCACAAAACACACAGGAAGTTTGTCATTTGGCTACTTTAATTGGGAGCGGGCGCACACTCACACACACACA
>NW_026267161.1:494345-497620 GCF_000697945.3 Frankliniella occidentalis
CACACACACACATGCGCTCACACTCACCTACACTCCCACACACACACATGCGCTCACACTCACTTACACTCCCACACACAACCACAAACACACCGTGTTTCGGTCATGCAATGTCAAACTGCTCGACATCCAAGCTCGCTCTGTGTGGTATTCCTGGAAATTTCTGGAAATTGAAGAAAAAGGAAAAGGAATTAATGAGAGATTTTGAGAAATGAGAAAATGTTATGGGTAAACAAAAATTCTTTATAGTTTTCTTTTTCATTGAATGGGTGAGCACCTGTTATCCCCCAGGGTCACTAGTCACAAGTAAGTGCTCGAGTAGCTTTTGAAAAGGTGAAAAAAAGAGAACCGGCGAATTAAAAAAGCGCACAAAAGAACACAAAAAGTTCGTGACAGATTCCAACACATAAGAGCAGCTTTATATGGACTTCGGACACGCAAAGCGTAGCTTCTGAGTACGTCACACACATCACATCCCACACGCAGACGAGAAAGAAAGTTTTTCTCAAGTGATATACTACTGTGTGTGTGTGTGTTTTATCATGTTCTTTTTTGTTTGCAAAACTAACAGCTTGTCTGCTAATAGATTTCTTTTTTTGTGTCTATGTCTCGGTCTATGTGCTGGCATCTTTGATGCCGGTCTTTGTAGCGTATCGTTATCGTTGTCCGATTTTGCTATCACTCTAAAGTTAGGACGGGCGTTATTGTTAGGTGAGGTTATGCCCCTCCACCACAGCCAACGATACTGCGAGGCGCAGCGACCGATGGTGACCATGATGCTGATGCGACCCGTTTCGGATGAGCCTGACTCGGTTGTAGTTCCGCTCGAATGTCACTCACGCAAAGGCGGTAATGATCGGCTTCACGGAACACACGTGGAAGGGGAATGGACTAAACTAGAAAACGAGTCATCCGTGTAGGCTCCTTTGGGGCTGGATTCTCATAGGCATTTTCTATAATGGGTATGCGCAATTGCTTCTCCTTCTTGGTTTTATGTTGTTTTTTAACTACCTCTGTCGTATTTTTTGAAATTTACATCCGTTTTCTGGTAATGAGTAAAGAAGGTTCATAATTTTTCGACTAACTCGCATCTCGTTTTACCCTCGGCAGAACGGGTTCTGCGGGGTTCTGCGCCACTCTTTCCTAATGAATGTCACATGTGGCGCGTTACTTTTGTCGCAGATTGCTTTCGTCATCGGCCTGCCTGTTGGCAGTGACGCTGGCAGTGTTGGCTGCAACAAAACGCGTTTTGTGTTGGCTGCGCTGACTTTAAAGAAAGGCGCCGTGTCGTCTGCTGCACCTCGCGTCTGCATAGCAAGTCCGTTGTGTTGACTTTTGCACCCCGTGATCTGTCCGCTGGAGGCTAAGGCTGCACCACCGTAGCAGCGCCTATTGCTTGGTGTTTTGGCAGCTCATCCTGCCGCTTCGTTGACAGTCGGTTCTATCTGTTTAGCAGCGCTGCTGAGCCTGGTCTGTTTGGCAGCTCCTCTGACGGCGCGCAGCAGTGTGCTCGATGTGCCGGCTCATTTTATTACTATTCCTCCCTCCTGGAGAGTGGATGAGGTGGATGCGATGCTCATAACTCTGGCGGCGACAGCAGCGCGCGCGGCATGGGCTGCCGTGCCAGCAGCACGAGTTTCCTCAACGTCAAAACCAGAAGTGCAGGAACTCGTGCCGCGTCCGACACGACAACAAAACGAGTGTCGGAATTGACGTGTCGTGCCACGGGCGGGGACCCCGGCGGGGTGGTCACTGCGACATGATAATCGCCGTCCACCATCTCGACCATCTCGACCGGCGCGGCGATACGGCGACCGTCCGTCTCGGGCCCGTCGGCCCTGGCTGGCGTTCTCTGCCATAAGCCAAAAGCATTAGCACCTCGGCAGGGAAGGGGGGGGGGGGGTGATAATTATTTCATCGCGTCTTTATTGAGGCATTCTGGAAAATTGTAAATGGCCTCATCCATGAAAAAAACTCAAATAAGAGTACAAATTAGGAAAAATACAACAGCAGGTACATACAGTAGTATAGGTCGTATTCCGATGCGGTAGTATCAGCGGTAGCGCTCATTTGTCGGCGGCCATCTTGGCACCCAAGTCCTGCAGGGCTCTTATGGGAAAAATCGGTTTTCGAATTTTTTAAAAATGAAGAAAGAAGCCAAACCCTTTTTTGACGAGTGCGAAACAGTTATATTCGTGTATCAAAAAAATCTTAAAGGTCTGGGGCACCTAATTCATTTACAAAAAAACAAAAGCGATTTCTTCCATAAGGCTCCTGTAGAACTTGGGGCACCGTCATAGCCGCCAACAAATAAGCGCTACCGCTGCTACAAGCCCATCGGAATACGACCTATAGTTGTACCAGTACCAGGTATACTACCTCGTATACCAATATGGATTCGAAAAAAGAGAAGCATCTGCTAAATTCTATTAAATAAACTGACCGTCAGACCCGACAGTCAGCATTGGAGGCAAATGCTTTGCTACAATCGCAAAGGAAACGGAAGGAAACCATCCCCTTTAAATTAAAAATTAAAATTTACCTTAGTACATATACTTGTTTGTATACTTTATGCTTATTTTCAATAACTCGTGCCCCGTGCCACCCCTAAGGACGACCCCCGTGCATCGCGGCAGCGAGATGATTGCCGTGATAATTGTTGCGTGGGAGTGGACGGGACGCACGGTGTCGCGCGGTGCGGCCGTGAAATGTCGGGAGGCGGGCCGACCGTACGCGAAGGTCTCCCATTTGGGCTGCCAACAGGAGCGCTGCTGCTGGCTGTACCGCTCGCTCGCGTGCCCTTCCGAATCTCGTTCCCCTCGCTGCATTAACATCACTATTAGCCTCGGCAGGTCGTCGCTGCCGCTGCCATTGTTTTGCCCGTGCTGACACTTGACAACGCGATTGCCGATGACGGAGTGACGGGGGACGTGTGTGGCTGTCTGCTGTCCGCCGTCGGAAAACCGTGGCTAACGCGTCTAAAGCCGGCCTGCGGGAGTGTGTCTCATCCGGGCGGCGTGCCATCCCCGTGCTGTGCCCGTCCCCACCCACTTCTTTCACTGCTCTCGAACGCCCTGGGCCGCTTTGCTTGCAAAATGTTCGCATTCATTTCTGACTGACACTTTTTGGGAATCTTTTAGACGCTCTGTTTATTTTTGCACATTGGGCTTCGTTAATAATACCAAAAGGGTAGGAATCATCGGTCTTAAAAGTTAAAAGGAATGCCAAAATTTTGGCAAGCAGGCCGACCACGGCGTTTAGAGCGTACAGTGACC
>NW_026267161.1:506965-507999 GCF_000697945.3 Frankliniella occidentalis
TGTAAGGCAAAAGCGCGGACAAAACTGTCTACAGTGGAGCCGTATTCGTACACTGTACCGTGTAAATCCTGGGCTTTCCGGTGCTACAGCAACACTGTACTACGCGCTCTGTACCCTAGGTGCAGTGACTAAGAGCGGCATCTACAGTAACGTTGTAGATTGTTCTGTATCAGACTCTAATTTTTTGCAGTGATGTCGGCAAAATGTGTCTCATGAAAATTATTTTGCCTCGGTTATGCCTGTTGTGTATGGTGCGTTACACACGGAGCGACTGTGTGGCAGAGCCGCACCGAATAATAGCCGGGAACTCTAATAGAAACCACGACCACGACGGAAGCGTCATAATCTCGAATGTTTGTCGGAGGCTCTACGGGACGGCCGCGGCTCGCCTCAGCGAGGCACCGCTCGCCGCTCTGGGGAGCCAGCCGGTGGAATAATTCATGAGCGCATCCTCACCTACTTCACGCGGGTCAACTCCTGGCGCACGCGGCAACGTTTTCGATTTCGGAAAGTTGCCCGGAGGCTGTTTCTTTTGAACGCCGCTTCCGAAAAGATTACCCGTGATAATGCATATAGAGGGGCCTTTAGCACCGGCCGCGGTGCGTAGGGAGGGAGGGAGAGAGGGAGGGAGAGAGGGAGGGAGAGAGGGAGGGAGAGAGGGAGGGAGAGAGGGAGGGAAAGAGGGAGGGAGAGAGAGAGAGAGAGAGAGAGGGAGGGAGAGAGAGAGATATTGATATTTATTGTTTTAAGTACAAAAGACTAGAGAGTCTTATAATAGTACATCATGACACATCGTTAGATTACAGTTCAGAAAGGTAACACATAGTGGAAGTGTTGGTTGCCGGGATAATCACATTGGTATCGAGTAGATTTTTTGATCTTATAACAAAAGATAAGGAGTGAGTTTTGACTTAAAGCTATATAGTGACTTGCTGGTCGTAATCTCTATTGGGAGGTCGTTCCATAGAAGGACCGCACTGATCCAAAAGGCACCTCTGATTTTGTTTGTAAATTTCTGTGGTACTTGCAGGAGC
>NW_026267161.1:508889-511554 GCF_000697945.3 Frankliniella occidentalis
CCCCTCCCCCCCTTGCTTACCTCGCTCCCTTTATTTGGGCTCGTATTTTACATTTCACCTGATGTTTTTAGGACGGCTTAACCCGCTTCACTACATGTAAAACGTAGGTGCTTGTATGGCACGCCTTTTAAGGTTACTGTACCACCAGTAAAAATTAAATAGCGCCCTAAACGGCGTGCCATACAATCAGTGCTGTCCCTCTGCCGATTGTTTTTGGCGGTGTGCTTTGCCACCCCTTGTTTTCATATGGCTGGGATCAGCGGCCTCGAGCTGCTGCTGCTGCTGCCACTCATACCCCATACTCGGCGCCGCGCTTACGACGGGCCTAACGCTACGACATGCGGCGCAGGCGGAAACGGATATGCGGATATCGACCTTTATAACTCATTGACCGGAGGAGAGCCCCACCGCGCGCGGAAGAGGCGGCACCGCGTGCTGTGGCGTACGTGCGTGCGTGCGTGCGTGCGTGCGCGCGCGCGCGCGCAACCCCGGCACGAGAAATGCAGCGTCATAATCAATACGCAATGCACCCGATGAGCCGCGAGTCGCACCGCCGCCGACGCCGTTTAGTCCATTAACTGCACTGCACTTGGGCAAATAGTGGCAATAAAAGGTTGCTGCACGCGGGCGCGAGTGTGTGTGCGAAATTGAGGGTGAGGACGCCCTGTTAATGGGGTGAATTGAATACGAAGGTTACATTGGCCATGGTCACCTTCCTCGCCCCAAAATTGGGTATGTCTTTTTTTTATTGCCAATTGTTTGCATTCTTTTATTGGCTGCCAATTGTTGTCCCCTTTCTTCGCTAAGATTTTGTCTCAATTTTTTTTCTAAGCAGGCAAATATTTGGCTGTTTTGAAGAGTCAGTTGTCAGTCTCTAAAATAAGGCGATAACTGCACTGATAATTTAAGTGCTCAACTGGCGTGGTCATGACCTGCAAGGGCTCAACACTATGTTGCACACTTTTGTTTGACGTGAAATTTTAATAGTTCAAAGTGTTTAACAGTTAATTTGAAGAGTTAAAAGTGTCTAAAAGCTCCATGGACAACCCTGATGTTGAACATTTCAAAGTGTTCAATTTTACTGTTAAACACTTAATAGTATATTCAAATGTCCTGGCAGACGCTTTTAAGTGTGCAACATAGTGTCCAGCACTTGCCTGTTCACGTCAGTTGAACACTTTCACCAGTTTGGGCATCAAAGAGGAATGCCAACATTTTTGCAATAATAAGCCCGGCGACCGCAGCGTTGAGAGTGTAGCTTCTTTTGTCACACACATGCACACACAGGCAAAGTTGTGCCAACATAACTGCATGTTGCACACTTGAGGCGAACACGGAACTTGCGATGGTCGTCGCAGCACCCGGGTCGCACGGCGCGGCGGGTCCGTCAACACCCCGTTCAGTTAAGGGGGGGAAGGGGAGGAGGGGCTGGCTGGGTGGCGCCTTGCAAAACCAAGTATAGTCAAGCAGTACAAACAGACAAGCGGTGTCTCCCATCTGCCCGGCGTGCCCTAAAAAAAGTCTTCTTTCGCGACGTCTCGTGGTGCCACCAGCATGAGCGGGACGGTAGGAGTTGTTGTATTCCACACTCTGCCAAACGCTCGCGAAGAACGGGTTTCGCAATATGCGATGCGAACTGTACGTATACGGTGAGCTATACCCATTACCACCGGCAGTTTAAAGCAGAGTATTCTGGATTAGAGGATTACGTTTTCGCGACTGCGCGGGCGTGATGAAGTGAGTGGGACGCGGTGTGGGAACCGAGACGTGTGAATGGCTCGAGCGACCTAGCTCGGCTGCAGCAGCCTTGCCCGCCTCGCGCCGCTCTTAGACAGAGAGAGAGAGAGAGAGAGAGAGAGAGAGAGGGAGAGAGAGAGAGAGAGAGAGAGAGAGAGAGAGAGGGAGAGAGAGAGAGAGAGAGAGACAGAGACAGACAGACAGACAGACAGGGGCAAACACTGACCGCACACTGTAAAACGCTTGCAAACGGGAGGTGAGCGACTGATGAACTGCATGTCATGTGCCGCACCGCTCACGCTCACCGCGGCCCACACTGGCCCTCACCCAATGAAAGAGCCCAATCTTTGCGTTTTTTAAGGCCCCTACCACTAACACCCATTTCTCTGGCTGATTATTTGCGTTTGAAGGGATTAAAGAAAGAATTACAGTCGCCCCCCCCTTATGAAAATGTACTATAGTATTGCGGGTTTGCCCACCCAATTCGCCCACCCAATTTGCCCGTAAGGCGCCATGGCCCCTGCAGCCCTGGCGGGTATGCAATCCCGCAACACTGCTGCCCATGCACAGTTACACCCGGTATATAAACGACTACGCCACGGAATAATGGTACTTCGAGCAGGTTAAAAATTTCATAGCACTCACCTCGGCTTGTTTGTATCTGAAAACCATACAGAGCCGGGTGAGTCACGGTAGTGCTGTCGTTGGGGTTGACGTCCAGACGCCGCGTCTAGTCCCATTGCGTGGCGTGGCGCGGCGGCACGGTGCGGTGAGAGTCGCGGCCGGGCCCGGCTCGTATACATGCTGGGTAATCGAATCGATGGTCTAGTCGAGCAGCGCGCGGGAGAGAGAGAGAGAGAGACGCGTTTTTCTTAATGTGTTCTCTCTCTCTCTCTCTCTCTCTCTCTCTCTCTCTCTCTCTCTCTCT
>NW_026267161.1:511604-519325 GCF_000697945.3 Frankliniella occidentalis
CCCCCATCTCTTTGTCTCTCTCCCTCCCCATCTCACATTATCTCTTTTTTCGGTGTTTGGTCTCCCTCAGCTCCGGTTCTGGGTCAAATGGAACATTTATCCAATTGAGTACTCCTCAAACCGGCTCGCTTCCCCTCCCTTGCTGGGTGAACTCTTTGGCTGAGCAGATCTTTCTGCTTCTCGCGGCTATCCGGTTCCCGCTCTCTGGCCAATTAGGTGTGCAGAGAGCGGAGTGGCAGACGCCTTCCCTGCCCCGCGCAACACTGCCGGGCCTTCTAGGTCCTTCACCCCATTTCCATTTAGCCTCGCCCTCGCCTACGCGACCAGCTACAGGGGTGTGTGATAAGGCCCTAGGTTCTTACGAGCGACATCTCCCACGATCACTGATTTAATTTAAGTCACTGTGAAAATACACTCTAAATGTCAAGGGACAATTTTGTCCGTAGATTTGCAACGATTTCGTGCACATCCAGAAAGGATGCAATTTTGTTCCCTTAATTGGACAAATTGTGTGAAGTTTCACACAATTTGTCTAGTTTTAGGAACAAAATTGCATCCTTTCTGGATGTGCACGAAATCGTTGCAAATCTACGGACAAAATTGTCCCTTGACATTTAGAGTGTACCATTGTTTATTCACAATTTTTCTTCCAATTTTCGATCGACAATAAAAGGCTTTTGTAAATTTACAAACTGGAAAAAGTTCAGAAATCCTTAACAATTTTTTGATAATGTACATCAGCACATAACTTAAGTAGCTACTAGGCAAATTTTCTAGAAAAATAAAAATGTGTAAAGCGGCGAACGGTTTATAAACCATACCTCTGATTCCTGTTTTCGCGTGCTCACAATAATACCGATACCGCTCTAACGACGAGCCCTCCCCTCCAAAGGGAAGCGGATTTGCGGACAACGTGAACCAAACCGCAATGGTGCGTCGGAAACCTTAACCCTCGCGGACATTTCTTCTTTTCCCGGCCGTAATATTTTCACCTTCAATAACGATCATTTTGTAGCTGCGGTGATTGTGGCGTTCGGCGTCTGCAGCAGCAGCAGCAGCAGCAGCAGCAGCAGCAGCAGCAGCAGCAGCAGCAGCAGCAGCAGTAGCAGCAGTGGTGCGGGACTTACTCTTGACTGGCCCCGCGGGGGAGTGGGGGCTCTACCGGCCGCGTGTGTGTGGTGCGGCACGGCGCGCGCGCGCGCTGCTCGCGTTGTGTTGTCGACCCGCGCGGAGCGACGCCACGCCACGCGGCGTTACCTCAAGCTTTCGCTGCTTGCGTCGCTCAAGCGTTTCGGGCGGCGTGCCGGAGCGAGCGCGTACCCTACCTGTTTACCCCCTTCCCCTCTCCGCTCTACGCGCCGCGCTGCCCGCACCGCTTAATTCTTCTAGCTCTCTCTCTCTCTCTCTCCCTCTCTCTCTCCCTCTCTCTCTCCCTCTCTCTCTCCCTCTCTCTCTCCCTCCTCCCTCCCACCCTTTTCCTCTCTCTCCGCCTCTCTCTCCCTCTCTCCGTTGTCGCGTCACCTTCGCTAACTAGTGTTTTGTGCTAAAGGGCATGCTGGCTTTTTGAAGAACGAAGTTATGTCAATTATTTGGATAAAAGTTATAGTATCGCAAAAAAGAAATCAGCCTCAGTGCTTCAGCCGCAGGCTATACTGTAATATTGTTAAGTAAAAATATCTCAATTTTCTCAGCAAATTCCATTTTTGGTGTAGTAATTGTTGGAGGAGAACGAAAATTATGATTCTAGTGCGTGAATAACAGATTTTTGTGGGGGGAAGATTGATTTTCCCAATCCCTCCCCCATTATTGCGATTACGCCGCGCTTCTTGCGCTATCAATAATAGTTGTTGTTTGGCTCCGCGGCGCGGTTCGGCCGGTCGGCGGGATCAACGGCTCGGGAGCATCCCGTCACGCTCGGGCGTGTGTGAGACTGCCGTTTCCTCGTGGCGATGAGACGCTCGGGGCGCTCTCGGCTCGGCGCGGCGGCGGCAGCAGCAGCAGCAGCAGCAGCAGCAGTTTGTTTGGCCGTGAACTGGAAGCGCGAGCCGTGCGGCGGCGGCGGTTTGGCGTAGAAAAATATAACATGCGAGCCGCTTGTATATCGGCGGCGCTGGGCTCTTAACCAGGTATGGCTCTTCTGCCGACGAGAAGCCGCGCGTCGTGTTGCTCGCTGCTCGGCGGTCTCGTGGCCTGCCTCGCTCCGCACCGCCGATGCCAGGGGAGGACAGTGGGGTCTTAAAAGTGCCAAATTCTGCGGCAAAATAATTTTGAAGAATGCAGAGGCAATGATTTTGTGATGAAAGAATTTGCGGCTTTGCAGTTTTTCACAATTTTAATTTTCAAGAAAAGAATGACAGAGCGTTGTTAGTGCACTGTTAAAGTCTTACGAAGAAAAACGCCAAATCCTTTGGCATTTTGCTTCGTAAGACTTTAACTGTGTGCATTTTTTGTGACCCTCTAGAGGATCTGCCAATAGCTATTAGTACGACGCGTAGAATGCGGGGATAGCTTAGGCGGTGGCGCCCACCAATGAGTGACTGTGTGCACAAGCGAGCGAGCTAGAGAAGCTAGCCTCACAATAGGAGCTGCCGTGCACAGGCGAGTCAACGCACCGAACCAGCACATCCCCGGAAGAAATTTCGTTTGTTTGTTTCTTAAATTATTTAAATAAAGATTCTCTCGCTGGTAAAATGCAAATAATTAATTGCGAGGTCACTGAATCTCTTTTGCAATCTCCTTATATTTTTTGTCGAGCTCTAACACGATAAAAAGAGTTGGTTGCGTATCGTAAACTCTCAGCGACGAGAGTCCACGGAGACCTGACCCCCCCCCCCCCTTTTTAGTTCCTTCCGAAGTATGACTTTTTTCTCCAAACTGAAGCATTATTATTATATGACAGCGTGCCGACGGCGCACGAGCAGCCCAACACGATAACCCTTTATTTTTTATCCCCCTCAGTGTAGGTGAGAGGTGTAGGTGTGAGATGAGTGGGGAGGGAAGGGGGCGTACCGGCCGAGCGCAGGCACGCGAAGTCCGCATGAAGTCCAGCGCGGGTCGTCAGGCCAGGCGAGCCAGCCAGGCCAGCAGTGCGAGTCGGGAGATCGTTCAAGAGGGGCCTCTCCTATCCCTCCTGCATAGCTCCGTCCTTGTTGCACTCGTAGGCCAGGGCAGGTATAGGAGAGCCCCTCTTGAACGATCTCCTGAATCGCGCGGCAGTCCGGAAGGGATTAGGGAGGGAGCACAGCAGTGGCGGGATCATCCTTCTCTTTATGGGGTGCTGGACAGTCAGGAATGCAGTGGTGGTGTCAGGTCCCGGACTGCGTGATGGTGTGCTCACTGGCGTCGATTTTTGGTCCGTCCGCCTCTGTGTGAGTGTGTGTGCGTGTCTGTGTGAGTGTGTGTTTTTATCACGGCATGCGACCTTATGCCTTCCACTTCCGTGTGCTGCTGGTGGTCCCGCGTGCCTGCTGTGGGATGCCCGTCGAGTGAAGGGGGGGTTGTGTGAGGGGAAAGGGGGATTCCACGATCGAGTGCTCCCACGTCCAATAAGTCTCCTAAAGCTCATCTCGTGCGACTTCACAAACCGCTCTTAATTGGGCACATTTTGATTCCATAATGTTAATTCGATCATAATATCGACCGTATATAACGATCCCTGAAACCCCGTATTCTGATCTTCGTTTTTACAGCATTTATCGTTCTTCATCATTTTGAAACAAACTTCAGATACAAATTTTGTGCTGCTGCTTCGTAACGTTTTACCCGCCCGAGGCCGGCATAGCTCCGTTAGAACCATGCGGGACCATCCAATTTTGTCGCGTGTCACGAGGACATTACAAACTGAAAAAAAAAAATCAACAAAAAAGATAGTGTTGTTGTTGATTTTGTCAAATGCGGCATGGGCAGGGTCGGCAGGGCCATCGGCAGGGCTTGCTGGACCACCAGGGCTGCCCGACGTTGGCATTGGCCCATGACAGACGAGGATATGACGGCCAGTCACACACGGCCAACACAATGCCGCTTGGGCGATCGTGAAAATGTGGCGTTGGTCAGTCTCCGTGTTTCTCGTTCCTGTTTGCTGTTCCTCTATGCCTTTTGTTTCGAGGGCCGTGCCTTGCCTCGGCTCCTTCGACCGGCTGGCCGAGTTTTACTGTCCGAAGGAAGCGAGATGAGCCGAAGCTTGCAATTGAATTAATGGCTCATTAGCATACTTTTTCACGATGCGGTCAAACCCCGACCTGGCGCTGCCGCTGGCTGCTCATGATGACCGGCAGGCCCGTGACCGGCGGCGAGCCGGCCGGCGCCGCCGCGGCGCGAGCGACAAGGAGACCGGGTATTCTAATGCGGGTGAATGACTCGAGCGGGAGGGAGAGAGACGGCACCACAACACGGCCCACGGCTGCCGGCACACGCCTGGTCACGCGATGTCGCCGCGATATCACCGCGATGTATCGCTCGATCGAGATGTCGAGAACTCGTGTCTGAGGAGCTGTCGCAGAGAGTAAAGGTGCGGTAGGGCTATGGTCGGGGTATGGGGAAAGAGGATCTTTAGGACTTTTGGAAGAAAAAGGTGGTGACGCCGGAATATGTCGTCGGGCTGAGAGTTGTAACTCCAAAATTTTCTGAAAGTTTTGATTTTTTAGTCGAGAACTTGTCTTAAACATCGTCAAAAATACATACATTTAAAATTTAGCAACTGCAATCCAAGCAAATGTCACAAAGCTTTTCACGAACGTCTCACGAAAAAGGAAGGATACGCCAAAAAGAATGAGGAAATGGCTTGGGTTGGCACGGGGCTGGCTGGGACGAGCGCGAGAGGAGCAGGGGAAGGGGACGTTTATGCATTCAAATCTTGGCGGGCACCGCGGGTCGGTAATGAGATCATAATCAGGCTCAGCATGCGTTTACCACGACGCGCCGGCCAGTGCGATTTGCTGGCGAAGGCCGCCCGTTTCTCTTCATTTTCTTCTCTTTTCATTCCCCTCTCTTTCTCCACACGGCTGTCTGTTTCACCGGGTCGGTGCACCTCGGCAGAGATGGGTCATGCGGCCTGCGGCTCCAAAGATGCAGCAAAACCTGAAAGAGGGACACGTCCTGGCAGAGTGCTTCGTGGAGGCTGCTGGTTACACTCCAAAGTTGTTACCAGAAAAAATGACCACTAAATGTTTTGTGCTGTCATTACTTATTAATAAGGATTTGTTTAGTACTGCCAAAATGTTTTCCTTGTAACAATACGTATTGTTACGGTACAACCATAACGTTAGTAAAACGTGTAATGCTAGGAAAGCGTTTGGTAATACTAGAAAAACTTTTAGTAATACTTCGGAATTTCTTGATAAGGTATAACAGCACAAGGGCAATTCTAGGAAAAATGGTAAAAAAATGTCCGTACGTAACGCGATTTGTGAGCTACTGAAAGGTGTTACGTTGTTTTGCAATACATGTCCGGATTCGCCATCTCAAGACGCGTCTAGTCATGTTTTGTACAAAACTGTCGCACCTCTCAGTCGCTTACAAATCGCGTTACGTACGGACACCCCTCCCAGGAATTGCCCACAAAACGCTTACATACTAGGCAAATTTTCAGGTAAAAACTTAGAAGTGTACTAGTAAACATAGAGCGCGGGGGTTCAACGTTCACGCTAAATCACTGCTATTTTATTCTCCTGCTTCTTGAGCACGTTTCCTGTAGTGGCACGCGTGTTGGCAGCGTGTGCGAGGAAGACGCCTGGCAGGCGCAACGGACGTTTCCACCCGACCCTATGGAGAATGCCTATACTTCATATACTGCAAGTGTTCAATTCGGTAGAACTACACTTGCATGTGTTTAACTCGATAGTTGTGCTCCTCTTTAGATTGAACGCTTACTGTGTGATCAACAGAGGAGTTTTACTGAAATTGCACACTTACAAGTGAAATGTACCGAGATAACCACTTGCACGTCTTCATTTGAATGAAAATTCCTCGCTGTATACCGTGAGAAAATGTTTTATTTTACTCTTGATTTCAGCTTAATCTTAATTTCTAAAAATATTACACTCGATAACAGTGCCAATTTTTGTCTCAATTAGATCCTAAACTAGAATGAGCTAGCTTGAGCGTGCAGCAAGCACAATAAAAAATACAAGCAGTGTCCGTATTGTGCAAGTATAATGCTTGCGTTAATGTAGGTAGGAAGGGAAAAACATTCAGTATTTGGAAAATAATCCGTTACTTTGCTGGTGGCCAGCACTAGTCGACCCGCCCCTCCGCCCTCCGTGCCGATGTGTCACCCGTACAGGTCTCTCTCGACGTGTAGGCCGTGCCGTATCGCTTTGTGCCAAAGCAGTGAAAGTGGCCTCAACTACACGTGTCTTCTTCTTCTTCTTCTTCTTCTTCTTCTTCTTCTTCTTCTTCTTCTTCTTCTTCTTCTTCGTCTCTTTACGTTCTAAATCACCGTCTATGGTCGATGAATTGATCAACGTCAACGGGTTTCGATTAATTTCACTTTTAATTTTTATACTAATTGCGCGAAGTCACACTGGTAACGAAATGATTCATAACTGATGTGACGTCCTCAATTATTATGGTCACCGCACTTCATTGCCGAGCGTAAATAATTTAACGCCATGGCGCTAATGACCCGTTTCTCTTCTCTGTTTCTGTAGGTAAGTCGAGTGAGGTGTCCCCCAGCCTCCCTCTCTGGACCAGCACATGGACCTGCGGCAGCCGGCTTGGCAGATATAGGTAACAGTTTGTTGACAGCCGGCCTGGCCGGGCCTGGCCGAGCCGAGCCCGCCCGCTGGACGGGGTGCCGAGCCGAGCCGTGCTGTTGTCCAGCCGAGTCCAGCGGACGCCACGCGCCCGAGCCGAGCCGGGGCCGCGGCCCATCAGCTGAGCCGGTACCCGCCGGTTCATACCAGAACGACGCCCGGCCACTTCCCTCTCTCCTGCCCCGTCTCCTTTTCGCCGTTCGCAAAATACAATTATATGATTCGATTTTTTAGGCAGTACCGATTTAAAAGTTATTTGTTATCCTGCCTATTTCTGGCGTATTACGCCAATCTACTGTAGCGCAGTGGTGGCATAGTTAGACCTATGAGAAAGTCGGGGCGAAACTAAAGTGTTCAGTCGCACGTTAAAAACGTGTTAAAGGATTTAGTGCCTTTACAAAGCCGTATTAAAACTGCCAAAGGAACTAATCTGTGGCACCTTTTGGGTCCTGTGAAGGTCGAGGAAACTCAATTTCTGTAGCACCCCTGCGAAGGTGTGACTTGTCGGTCACCTTTGCTTTTCCAGTGAGCGCGAGGGCGTAGGGCGGCGGCAGCGGGTTGGGGCGCGGGGCGGGGCGGGCAGCAGCACAGCGAACGGTAAAAGTGGGCCACTCCACCGGAATTCCAGAGATTAGAAGGTGCGTGCGGTGTGGTGTGTGTGGCACCAGGGGCCGGCAGGGCCCGGCTCGCCCGGTGGCACCGCGACACCTGTTTGATGCACCGTGAACACCCCCCTCCTCTCTCTCTCTTCCACTCGCCCTCTCTCATCTCTTCATGCAGTAGTAGTATTTCTGCACGCGACCAGAATGCATGGCGTGTACTTCCAGAGATACTTTATAGCGCTTGTGTTGAAGAAATAAGTTGACTTATCTTTACACTGGAAAAACTAATGTTACCATGGTAACGTTTCATCATGTGACCAAGACCGGTAACGTTTCCTGACGCGACCTACCCCATGCAAAAGGATAG
>NW_026267161.1:524745-525812 GCF_000697945.3 Frankliniella occidentalis
TCCCACCAGCCCTCGTCTCTCTGCCCCCTCTCCCTCTAATTCTTCTCTTTTGACGTCGAGCTCGTGCCAAATCGGGAAACAGTTTTGCAGTTCCACGTGTGTATTTGTGTGTTCATGTGTGCAGTGAGAGGGAGAGTGGGGGGTCTTGGAGCGGAGGTTATAAATGTCGTCTGCTGTCATGAATAATGTGTCACAGTGGTTCCACACGCGGTGGACATGAGGCTGGTTGGGGACAGAATAGATCAGTTTTCTATGTCGTTTTTATTTTTCCCAAATGTTTTAAGTTTTTGTTGTTGCAGCAGCTTTAATAACAGTTACTTTAATAATTTATAACAAATAAATGCCAAAACAGATTTAAAAGCAACCTAGTAGAGCGAGGATATTGTTGCGTCGGTGCTAGACCATGATCCATTCTGTAGACTGACCATTCTGAAATTTAAGTACTGTTGTATTGACTTGGCCGTCGATATCTTTTTTTCATTGTACAAGTTGAAGTCAGTGCTCCGAACAGAGGGGACTGCCTTCTTGGCGTGTGTTGGGGGGGGGGGGGGGGAGGCATGTGGTGCGCCTGTCCTATCAGCCGGCCATCAAGTCGACACCTTCGCGAGCAGCAAGACTGCAGAGCGATTACTGGTGGAGGGAGGGGGTGGGGGAGGGAGAGAATGTGTGGTGTGCCCAGCCATAAGGTATACAAATTAGAAAACGGCCTTATGTATGGATATTAAGAAATTATCTGAATGGCATGCCGCCCACTCGTAGTGTTTGTTTTGAGTATTCTGTTTGCACGATGGTGTGACGTGATCGCCCAGACTGCTGCTCCCTGTTATTTCCGCCCAAACTATCAGACGGTGTAGAGAGGGTCGCCGTGGAATATTTTTTTTCTCCCCGTGCGCCGTCGTCAATCTTTATGGCCGCATCCGCCAGCTCCGGCTGCAGGAGAGTCGAACTGGCCACCGGCCTGCTGCTGCCGGCCGACCCAACTCGTGGCTCTTAATCTAGCTGTAGTTCAAATCCTCCTCCTCCTCCTACCCCTCCTCCTTCTCCTACCCCTCCTACCCCTCCTCCTC
>NW_026267161.1:526664-533600 GCF_000697945.3 Frankliniella occidentalis
CCGTGCTCTGCAATGTCAGCGCTGGCGGCCGGCTGCGCCCGCCCCGCACCCGCCAGCATATCAATACGTCATGGCGAGCGAACTACCTCAACATGGCACCGCCCTTGGCTCAGTCTGCCTCGCCCATGTCCGTTCACTATTGCTCTCGTACTAGAGATTTTTCAGAGTGCCGCACGTAGATAAAAAAATAAAAATAAAGGCTTCGCACGAAGGCGAGCCAAAGTAATTAAGCGGGATGTAAATCGCTAGCGTTTCGACGGGTCTTCATGTCGGCCTTCTTTGTTCCAGCCACGTCACTCCGCGAGAGCAATTCATCACCAATTTAGATATTTATCATCGCGAACGAACGGACAGGTGGCTCGGACCGAATCAATGACGACAATGACGAGCTAATGGTGCTAGCCAGAGCACTGCTTTATTGTTTCTATGAATCGTACATTACTTGTTGTTTCAGACATAAAAACTACTTGGCTTGTAAAAAAATCACTATTAAAACAAAAGCGCCGACAGTGCACACGAATGAAATGAATGGGCGGATGGCATGTGCAGTGATGAATGAATGAATGGAGGTGTTGTGATTGGCTTATTGATGATGACGACTCTATCTGTGGCCGGTGGCCGTGGCCGCCCCATATCTCTCCAGCTGTCTGTCGCCGGGTGACGGACGCAGTCCCGTCCAGGAGGGCAGGTTGGCCTGAACCAGGACGTCGTGTCACGGGGACCAGACTCTTTTCCGGTGCACATATCCGATTTCATCCCCTCGCCGCTGCAAAAGTTTCAAGGTTGACTGCAAGCCAACGCCCCCATGTCAAACTCAATCTATTCATCATTTTTAATCATTCCGTCACATTGGCGTGCTTTCTTAATGCAAAAGGGTGGTGAAATCGCGAAAGCGGCGAAGAAATCATGTGTTTGACAAAATAAGGCTATATAGCCGCCTCGCCCTGTCCAGATGATCCCTGCAGCTTATATCGCTCTATCGCGCATTGTCGACTCACTTATGCCCCGCCGTGCACACACACACTCTCGCCGGGCGCCAGCTCGGCTGGCCCTGAGCTTTGCCACCAGCGGGTCCCTTCCCTCTCGCCCCAGAGCAGCCCGGCCGCGCGCCACTCCTCGCCTCGCCGCCAGCTGTTGCGAGAGACTCGGTCTCCTCATTGGGAAAGGCGGCGGCGGGGCCCCCATCCACTGCATGGATGGATATATGCCTTTGGATTGCCTTCATCGCCCCTCTCGCGGTGATCCAGATGGGCTCTCGGCTGTCATCGCCTCTGGGCACCTGAGCTCCAGGACTTGGGCACCTGGAGGCAAGTGGGGCTACCTGTACTAGAGGCGCCTGCGACTAGGACGCACCTGTGCTGTGAGGCGCCTGGGGAACACCGCGGGGAGGCAGGGGAGGTAGTGGACTTGGGGGCGGCAGCGTCTGCAGGGCGTCGAGCTGGTGCGGACCTGATAGTCTTGGGAAGGTCGGCTACGTTGGGGCTTGTATCGGGAGTTGGGTTGAAGGGGTTACATACTTCGAAACATACTTTTGTTTAAATTTTGAGCGGGGAAATGTGTTTTTTGGGGATGTGTGTGCTCAAAAGAAGAAAAATGCCTACACGGTAAAAACCACGTCCTGATTTTCATGACGTTTCGGAAAAACCGTAGCGTCTCTTGGAAGAAAAGTATGGGGAACGTCATGGTTTTCCAAACGACATGAAAACCAGGCCGTGGTTTTTACCGTGCATCGCTCGAGCCGCCGCTTGCCTCTTTCGCACCACACTGGAAGCGATGCGGGGCCTTTCATCAGCTTCTGTCTGGTGCGGGCCAAAGGTGTCGCGGAGGAGTTGCCCCGCGTGAGGGTGGGGCAAGAGCGCGGCCCGACGGAAGCCCCGCGTCGCGGTGAGAAAAGCGCGGTGCATGACGTCAAAGCATGCGAGGCGTGCGTGTGCGCTTGCACGCCGCTGCTGTTCAAATTGTGACGCGCCGCCGCTGACCTGCTACCGGTGGGTGTGGCCGATATGTCACAACACCGAGGTGCGAGGTTCACATCTGAGGGTATCACGACGATGAAAACGTCGTCTTGGCGGCTTTCGATGCTGTTTTGGAAAATTCAAGAAGTTCCCATACTCATACCATAAGAGATGCTTAGAAACCTAGACGCCGTTTTTACCGTGATACGCATTTTAAAAAATATTTTTGTGTTCACGAAATAATTAATACGACTACTTTGTCTGATGTCGTTAATCGGCTGTAGCACTTTCGAGATAGATAGAGAGAGAGAGAGAGAGAGAGAGAGAGAGAGAGAGAGAGAGAGAGAGAGAGAGAGAGAGAGAGAGAGAGAGAGAGAGAGAGAGAGGATAGGCTCTATGGGGAATTTGGAATGAGTGTCTGGGGTTAGGGGGGGGGGAGGAGGAGTTATGGGCGAGGCGGGAAAGCTTAATAAGGCAGGCGACAAGACAATCTGCAGTAAGTAGTGTGTATTGGCGTTTCAAGACGAGTTAGTCCGCTTAAGGTGCTTCGGCCGCGCGTGTGCCGTTATGCCTGTGTGCGGGGGGTATACGAATCTGCGCCGCCTGTCGGCGGTTCACATCACACTGCTCACGTATAATCGCTCAATTGTCTCACATCGCGAACACACGCACGCGCGGTGCCGCCCGCGTGCTGTGCAAATCTGTCCGAGGTCACTGCATTGGACCCGCCGCGCCGCAACCATTTTCGGCACCGCCGGCTCCGGGGCCGACAAGGGTATGTGTGTGTGGTGTGGAAAAAGGAAACAAAACTAAATGCTGTGAGCTTGTGTGTGAACTGAATACGGGGGGCAGCTGCAGCACCCCCTTCCTCTCCTCGGGTAGCCAATCACGTCATGGGTGATTAATAATCACAATGTAACTGACTGGGGTATGGAGCTGGCGGCCAGAGAGTAGAGGCGGCCGCGGTGTATGATAGCTCCGTGATTTACTTCTGTGTTGTTCGCGTGGCAAGGTAACGATCACGCCGACTACGGTCGCGGGTCGGCAGCTGGCTGGCCGGCCGGCATTTGTCATAGTGTTAGCCAGCGCAGCCGGCATCTGCCGTAGTGTTAGCTAGCGCAGCCGGCATCTGCCGTAGTGTTAGCTAGCGCAGCCGCTATTAGCAAATGTGTTGGATATAGCGCAGCCTAGCTCAACTGTGTTATCTAGCGCAGCCAGCATTGCATTAGCCAGTGTTAGCTATCGCAGCCAGCTGCCGGTAGCCACCGTACCGTGTTAGCTAGCACATCATTAAACAGTGTTAGCTAGCGCAGCCGACATTAGTTGGGAGCCGGGTGTGTACAGTGCAAAAGTTTTCAACGATGACGGCACCGTTTATTACAGCTTCTTTGCCTCTTTCGTCAACGAGTCAACGAGTCGGCAAATAGTCCGTCTCGTGGCGAAAATGAATACAGGCTTACTTCCAGAAAAAAAAATTGTTTCAAAGTTCAAAGTTGACGAAATTTGGAGGGGTTCTGCTGTGGATGGGGTTGACGGAGAAAGTTGCTCTGATTACTTAAATCAGTTCTATAAAATAAGCTGGTGCACTTATTTTCTTTGACATTGCGCTGTGTAGCGTGGTCATGGGGCGTCGGGAGGGGCGCATGGCGGCCGGTAGCCAGCTGGAGCGTCCACACGGCCTCCATCGACCGAAGCGGGTCGGCCGGCCGCCGCGCCAGGCTCCAGGCTCTGCCGAGCGCCTGTCGGGTAGGCAATGCAGCGACGGGCGGCGCAGCCGTGAACCGCTGTTGCCTACCTCCCCGGCGGTCCCCTGTCGGGTAGGCAAGGGAGCGGCGTTCAGCGCAGCCGTGGACTGCTGTTGCCTACCTCCCGGGTGGCGATCACCACCTACTGGATGTGGCTGCCTGCTGCCTCCCGTTCGCCGAACGATAGAAAGACTTTGGTTTCGCCACGAGCAATATTCGCTCTTTCCACCGCACTTTCTGCACGACGAAGTGTGATACCTTGAAGAGCAGTGTAGATGCGTGCAACACGAAGGTGCCTCTAATCAGTGAGGGCCCCAGGTCATACCACTCACCCGCGTCGGTGTGTTTGTGCTCTCCCTCTCTCTCTCTCTCTCTCTCTCTCTCTCTCTCTCTCTCTCTCTCTCTCTCTCTCTCGTCTGCCTAATGCCCACCTCGGGGCCACGCGCACGACGCGCGCTGCGTATGCCGTCTCCTCCGAAAGCACGGGGCAAAACACGGACAAGGACGCGAAATATAATTGTTCATCGAATGAGATTTCCGTGCACTGTTAAAGTTATCAATCCTGTCCAATACTTTCGGTTTCTCTTCTGTGGTGGAGGAGGAGTCCCCCCCCCCCCCCCTCTCTCTCTCTCTCTCTCTCTCTCTCTCTCTCTCTCTTTCTTTCTCTCTCTCTCTCTTTCTCTCTCTTTCTCTTTCGCTCTCTGCCTCTCCCTACCCCTCACTGTTAAAAAAAATTGTAAATTTATCACACCCTTTGTAATGACTAGTGTGTTAAAAAAACAACATCGTTCGTTTTTATTGGCACGTTTCAAAATTCCTTCTATTTTGCCCGCAGTGGTCCATAACAATGATTCCCACGTTTCACCATGTTGTAAAACCACAACAATATCGTTGTAAAGTTTGATAGCAAGATGTATCGTTACAGAACAAACAAGTTTGTTTTATTACAATTTTTTTGGTGCAGACGAAAGTAAATGACCACTGTTTTGGAATGAAAATTCGTTTCAGGAAATTTGGTGAATGTTGTTGGATTACAACATGTGTTGTTTTTTAACAACATTTGTTGCTATCAAACTTTACATCAAATGTGTTGTAAATTTACAACAAAATTTTTAACAGTGGCTCCCTCTTCTCTTTCTCTACCCCCTCTTCCCTCCCAGCTGTCCCCCACGCGCGCTTTCGGACTCGCAAGTAGTGGCTAACGCGGTGAGAATGGCGCCGGCCCGTGAACGGACGCATTGGTCCCGGTCGTTGTGGTCATTCTGCGCACTCACTCCATGACCCCTGTGATCATCCCACCGCTATAGCATGACTAGCGAGAGCGGGCGGCAGAAGGCGCCTTGACACGACAACGCGCATCCATCTATCTATCTATCTATCTATCTATCTATCTATCTATCGATCTATCTATCTCATCCTGCATGCCCTGCATTCAGGTCTCCGTGATGTGGATGACCGGTCGGGTATGGCACTGTTTTGGTGTTCGGTTACGTCCTAAGTTCAGTCTTTGATGGTGTGTGAAGATTAAAATATACCCATCATAATGTGGTAGCACTTTCATACCCACCAATGTACTATCTAAATTATGCTGGAGGTGACGATGTTGAATGGGGACAGTCCGTAGTGTATGGTGTACAATAAATCCTGCAACGGCGTTTGATGACCGGCGCGTCGGTTTGTATTCTACGAGTGGAATTGGCAGCCCTGAATGGCTCATTCATATGTTTATCTGGCGCACAGTTGGCAGCAGACCGTTGCCCGAGGCGTTGCCTCACGCGCTGTGGGTCTTTGGTTGCCTCACGGAGGTCGTTGTTGGGATAGGAAGGCAGAGAAGGGACAGACCTGCCTGACAATGCGCGAGTTCAAGGGCTCCGCTGCGCTGCCAACTTGCGACAGCAAATTCGATTACAAACTTTTGGAAAATTCAATCGTGAAAACACGTTTGCAGTATCAGTTGCAGTATAGGTAAATGAGGCAGTTTTTAAAATTTGAATGTGTGAATTCGTTGACATCGTTTTATAGCCTTAGATTACCTTACCGTACATTACGCTCTGCATTTGTAAAATGAATCGACGCCTGCACGCTGCGGGTGAATATCGAGGCGGTGCAGCCGTTTCCGTTTCGCTTCCTACTGTTTGCGGGTGCAGCCGGTGTGACGGCGTGCCCCTTGGCGCCGCTCTAGGCGTCTCTAGGGGGCGGTAGCGCAGCCTGAAGTACACCGAAAAATAGACCAAAAATCATGACGGAACCCACACCCCTCCATATTTTTTGGAGACTCCCCATTCAAATGCTCGTCTGTGCCTTCATTTTTTTAATATTCCAATATGCAAATCGCACTGCACAATACAGACGCAGCCGTCCGGTACCTAAACTTTTGTTCAAGTTGGTTCTGTACCTCCCTCCAATTTTTTTCCGTACAGTGGGGACGGAGTGAGTTTCTTATTCGCTCGTATTTCATCGCTAGGTCACGCCAGGGCGGATTGCGCGTGTCCCCTGCAGAGCATGGGTTTGCTGCTGCCCCTGCTTGTCTGAAGCGCTCCGGACTCTAATCGCCGCCTGCCGTATCTAGATTGGCACTAAGGCTTTATTTTCCTGTTATGCCCGAAGTCTGATGCCAGTTTGTGTCGGAAGGGAGGCGCCTGCCTCGGGGAGGGTAGGGGAGGGGTGCGACGTCAAGGTCCCTGGCACCAAGCCGGCAAACGCGAAAATATTTTATAGACACTATGATATTTGTAATACGTAATGATATCGAAACACGCTCCCGTCTCACAATGCATTTTTTTTTCGTGGCTCACTACTTGGTCCAAATATCTCTTTATTTTGCCGTCAGCCGTCTTTTGAAGCTGCAATAAGCTTCTGTAATCTATATAGAAAAGAAAAGAAGAAGAAAAAGCGAATGAGCGAGCGCTTCGCCGTACTGCCCGTGTGCTGCCTCGCATTATGGCGCGTGTCTGTCCGTCCGTCTGCGCGTCTGTTCCTCCCGTCTCTCAACTTGCACACGGAACGATTCGCATTATGCGAAGCGGTGCGTACATTTAGTGCCCACCATAGCTCTCTCTCTCTCTCTCCTCCCCCCTCTTTCTCTCTCATTCCCCCTCTCCCTTTCTCTCTCCCTCTCCCTTTCTCTCTCTCCCTCTCTCTCTTTCTCCCTCTCTCCCTCTCTCCCTCTCTCTCTCCCTCTCTCTCCCTCTCTCTCTCCCCCTCTGTCTCCCCCTCTCTCTCCCCCTCTGTCTCCC
>NW_026267161.1:535002-537590 GCF_000697945.3 Frankliniella occidentalis
GTGTTATTTTTCAATTATTAATTTTTTCCCCAAAGACATTTTACTGTTTACTTTGTAAGCATCATGGGAGCATGGCTATCATGTCCATTGATTGCTCGGTGTTGTACCTACCGCAACATTCTTGTCTGGCACTTTATGCTTTATCGCGCGCCACAACAACAGCAGCAGCAGCAGCCGTATGGCGCGCTACAAAAACAAGGTGCATGATGAACATCCATTGCACCGGAAGTGGGCCGCTCTGGTTTGACGTCACGACGCGCGATTAAATGATTGTCATTATTCTTTTTTTTTTTACATCCTTATTCGCTCGTTAGCGCGCCCGCGCCGGCGTGCCGCGCCGCGCGCCTTGTCCCTGCCGAGGGGGATTTTCCGAGCGCGCGTTACCTAGTTATTTGAGGTTTTATTATTTAAACGGCCCGCTCCGCGAGGTTGTTGTTTAGGAGGCCGTTGTAGGCAGATGCGCGACCGTTTCCAGTGAGCCCAGTATTTACCCGAGGTTTTTACCACCCATTTCATTTTCTCGCGCGCAGTCCTCTCCTCTGGCGGTCACGGCGGCGGTGGCGGCAACGCGTCCGCGCACTCCTCGGACAGCCACCTCGCGCTCTGCGGGGCCAACTTCTGCGTCCTCAACACCCTCGGCAACGACAACCTGGAGCGGCCGCCAGACTCGGAGATCTACGAGATCTCCACCATCTACCTGTGCTGCGTGGTGGCCGCTGTGGCCTTCGTCGCCTTCTTCGTGGACCCTCTCTCGAGGTAAGTCTCTGCGCAGAGCAATATTCTCTCCCCCCCCCTCTTTCCCGATTTCTGATAAGGCATTGAAGTCTAGGTAGTGGTTTAGCATGGACCTCCGTGCTGGAATCAGCAGCACCTTGCTTTACCTGAGGAGGCTTCTCCCCGGAGTTCCGAGCCGCGTCTTCCGCGACAGATTAGAGATGATGGAATGCCTCGGACCGCGACGGGAAGAAGCAGTGCCGACGGCATAAGTGGCTGGAAAATGCGATTGGTCTCGCGTCTCGTGCCTTTTTTTTAACAACATTGTTCCTTTGTGTTGTTTATTTTTCCGGCACCTGGCGGTAGATTTTGGGACTATATAACCAACTATAACGCTGCCCGCGGCTGTGTCGCCATAGTTTCTTAGATACCCCTCGCCCCTTCCCCCTCTTCCCGGAGCCAAACTTCAGCCAGCCTGCGGGGATGTTGGTCAACCAGTTAGGGGTGAACATATACATAAATTTCCCAGACCGCCCCCTTCTCTCTCTCTCTCTCTCTCTCTCTCTCTCTCTCTCTCTCTCTCTCTCTGTCCTGCAGCTGACAGACCCGCTCGTAAACCCTAGTCGCTCTGCGCTGCGCCCACCGCGAGTACTGGCGGGGACTAAACGTTCTTCTGCCTGTAGCGGCGCTGCTCGCTGGCCACTGCCAAAATCCAACGATTTTAAAAAAAATTGCTCCTTGTCCTTTAATTTGTGTGGGTTAGGTCACCCAACTTGGGTGTGCGTGTGTGTGGTATTATATGATCTCAGTCATTTTGATGTTTCGACTGCGCACGTGTAAGTTTGTCAAGGATTAAAACTTGAGAATATTTTCTGAACCTATTGTGGTATTTTTTTAACAGCAATATTACAGTGTATTAATAGACACTTCGTTTGGTATTGACAACGAGCGGGGCACTTAGAAATCTGTACCGACTGGCTCACTCGTCAGCACATGCGTGTTTACAGTCCAATGACGCCTCTTTACGGAGCGAAAACGGCACTTTCGCATATCAGCTGCCCCTTTAATAGTTTGTAATCTCAGTTATAAACATTTAAAAGGCGAATGGACGAGTTAAAACCGTGATGCAACTCGGCCGCAGGGCGCGTAACGGAGCGGGCAAGGCGAGGATAGCGGCGCTCGCTCGCTGTCGCTCGTGCTGCTCGTGCCGCTCGTTGTCGGCGACATGACGACTCGATGGCCATTCGCACGATGATTTGACGACCGGAAACGCGTCGCTTTTGTCGTGCGGCGGAATCGGCTGCAAGGTAAAGGACGAGCGCCCGCGGCGCCGTGTGGCGACAAAAACAAACGCGTATACGTTGAAAAAAATTATGAGAAAAAAAACAAGGGCATTTTTAAAAAGTAGAACTATAGTTATTTTTCTAGCGTACAAAGGGCTAATGCTAATATGACTTGAAGTTTCCATAACGTCACAGTAGGGCCAACAGAGGCCTCGTGGTTAGTCAAGTCAAGACATTGATGAGGGGACGTGAAGTTTGTCATGTATCGCAGGCACCGAAGCATATTGGAATGGCGTTTCCTTATTTGAAAGCTTTAAATGATTTTCTCCCGCCTGTGTGGTGAGGGCTTTTAGCGCGGACGCTGACGCGTTTACTTCCTGACCCGCTGCCGGCCGCGGTGCCATCCTCCGCTCCGCTCGCTCGGGAACCCGTTCCGGTGCCGGCGGCGGGCACCGGCGGGCACGTCCGCGGACCATCCTGTCGCCGTGGTGTTTTGACATCGGCGATTCCTAGGCCAGCCCGGCCAGTCGGCCTGCGGGCGCAGTGAGTGAGGCTGTACTCTGCTATCCCAGCAGCTCTCTCTCTCTCTCT
>NW_026267161.1:542455-546041 GCF_000697945.3 Frankliniella occidentalis
TAATGAGGCTATAGTCAAATGAAATCTAATTTTTGGATTGATTTTTCGATAAAATTTTATTAGAATCTTTACAACAGAAGTCGCGCTACCTTAATGAATTCGGAGGAAGAATAAGAAGCACTCGCACGCGAGCAGAAAGGCCCCCTTGGGGGGGCCTAAAAAAGTAAGTCCGTCTAGCGTCCTCTATTTTCGTTTCGAAAACCAAAAATAAAACTAGATCAAAAAACAACAACTAAAAAACGCTCCAATGTTTACTAGTTTTTTTCCTCTCCAATTTAAATCGAAGCCATAAAGCTTGGCTACTCTGGGATTTTCCTTACGGGCGTTGCCGGCTCCTGCCGCTATTGCCTGGACCACTGGTGATTGTCCTGTTCAATCTCGAGCCCCACGCGACAATGGAGCGGGCGCGGCGAGCAAAGCAATCCAATCAGAACAGAGCACAAAACCGGTTGAAATAACCCGAAGATGAATCGGTCAGGAAGGCTCAAAGTCGTGTCGCGACTGCGTGAGTGTGAGGCTGTAGTTGGGATTTTGTGTGTGTGTGTGTGGGGAGGGGGGCAGGGGTGTGTGGGAGGGTCAGTCGACGTGTCTTTCGCCGTTAATGGATCAATCCAATTCCTGAATTAACTACTCGATCTGCCGAAGTGAGGTGGAGGGGTGGAAGCAGAATCGACGTTAAGTGTTATTTTGCGGCTGCTGAGTCCCGTCTCTCTCTCTCTCTGTCTCTGTCTCTCTCTCTCTCTCTCTCTCTCTCTCTCTCTGTCTCTCTCTCTCTCTCTCTCTCCCTCTCCCTCTCCCTCTCTCTCCCTCCCTCTTCCCTCCCTCTCCCCTCCCTCTCTCCCCCTCCCCCCTCCGTCTCCCTCCCTCTCCCTCTCGCACGCACTCTGTTCCTCTCTCTCGCACATCAGTTTCACGCCCCGCTCGTCCTTGCCCGAGGTGCGCGCCCGTCCGTGCAGTGCATTGGCTCAGCCTAGCCACCCGTAAGCATTCTGCTGACCTGACACGCGAGGCAGAAAAACTCTTTAGTTTCTGATGATTCTCCTCCTTTCATTAAGGTTTTCCAAATTGGCTTTCCTTTATGGGAATATCAGTTATAATATACTCATTTGAACTATTTATAATTTACGATGGTAACATCAAGTATTTTTGAAGTTTTTAAATCAGCAAATAAATAAATGAAGGAACCAGTACCTACCCTATCGGTGGTACTGGCCAGCCTGGCCGGGGTGGACTGGGTGGAGTTGTATTTAGCTCAGTAAACGAAACAACTTTCTCTTGACCGGCCGGTCACCGGAGCCCCTGCTCGCATCGCACCTCGTCCCCTACACCGCCTGGCCTGCTTGGCCAAATGTCTCGAAATATATCGCGTGACTACTGGTGGCTCAACACCGATGTATCGAAAGCGCGCCTCTTAAGGCACCAGCGGCGACGCGTCGCACTTTATTCCGCAAACAATTCCCCCCTTGTGTGTGGTAAAAGGCGAGATCGCAAAGCGCCAATTGGCACAGCAGACGCCCGCTACTGTGTCCACAATGACATTTAATTCAGATATCATTTTTCTAATTTTGCTTTTTTACCCTTTATTTTACTTTCGAAACGTTGCGGTGAGCGGCGGCGAGCCACTGCGAGGCAAGTGTGGTGGCGTTCTTTGTTGTATAAATTATGAACGCGGTCAAACGCCGATGCCTATCGGGGCGGCACATGCTGCACACACGACGCCAAGGTGACGCCGTTAACATGGCAGATGGAGCTCCGCGAGGAAGTGGCGGGCGCGGGAGGAGGGAGCGCAGCGCGAGCGAGCGAGCGCGGGAATGCCAAGGCTGGGTTTGTTGACTTCATCGGTTTACCGTACTCCCTTGCTGCTCTGTGTCACGTCGTCGTCTGGGTTGGCGCCCGCGTCAGGCGCGTCAGGGTGCGGCGGCGGCGGCAGCGACCAGCGAACAGGAGGCGACGCGCTGCCGCGGCGCCGGGGGAAGGCCGACGCGGCCGACGCACTAGACCGTCCCACGCTTGCAAATTTTTTTGAGCACACTGGATTACTGGGCAGATTATGATTCTTTGTCGAAAAACAAAGTTTACGTGTCTGAGGGTTTTTGAATTTTCGATAAATTGGTGGGTGCGCAACGCCCTTGAAGTTTTGACACTTTTCTTCCCCATTAAAAGTACTCTAAAGTCACTCTAAATCGTCCCAGATGAACGGGTGAGGTATCGTTGGATTTATTGGACCCTACTGTACATGAAACCACCGCGCCCGAGCGCGTGGGGTTGATTGCCTTCCTTCCAGGGGCCCAGAAATGGTCCAGTGTACCCAAAATAAGCTGTTTTCCGGGGTTTGCCGGGCTCCAGAATCAGCTGAGAGCACCACCGGATGACTTTTCTGGTCGGGATGTGTTGGTAGAGTGTACGCCTACGCTGGGGAACCGCGGCTGGCATATTTAGAGGGGCTGTCAATCTCTCATGGGCAGATAATGCAATTCGAATCGGACTAAACAGTGATCATGACGTCAAAACCACCCGAAATCGCGCTGTACTCACTAGCAACCTGGTTTGTAGCACTGTGTGGTGTTTCTGGGTTCAATGGAACCTAGCGTGGACACAGCTGTATATAGCGCGATTTCGGTGGTTTTGACGTCATTATCACTGTTTAGTCCGATTCGAATTGCATTATCTGCCCATGAGAGATTGACAGCCCCTCTAAATATGCCAGCCGCGGTTCCCCAGCGTAGGCGTACACTCTACCAACACATCCCGACCAGAAAAGTCATCCGGTGGTGCTCTCAGCTGATTTTGGAGCCCGACAAACCCCGGAAAACAGCTTATTTTGGGTACACTGGACCATTTCTGGGCCCCTGGAAGGAAGGCAATCAACCCCACGCGCTCGGGCGCGGTGGTTTCATGTACAGTAGGGTCCAATGAATCCAACGATACCTCACCCGTTCATCTGGGACGATTTAGAGTGACTTTAGAGTACTTTTAATGGGGAAGAAAAGTGTCAAAACTTCAAGGGCTTTGCGCACCCACCAGTTTATCGAAAATTCAAAAACCCTCAGACACGTAAACTTTATTTTTCGACAAAGAATCATAATCTGCCCAGTAATCCAGTGTGCTCAAAAAAATTTGCAAGCGTGGGACGGTCTACCGACGCACCGTGCCGACGCGACCGGACGCTCATGCATTATTGCGGAAAGTTGACACGTTTCCACTGTGTCGTGTGTGCTAGCGCCTTCTCCTTAACGACTGGATTGAACTCCGCGCGCGCGGGGTCGAGTGACCATTTTTCATGGCGAGGTTGCGCGCGCGGGGAACGTTTCCCATGCCTTTGGCAGGCGAGCTGCTGCCGCCAAGCTGGGGACCGTTTGAGGACTTTTATCACTCTCAATTTTACTACGGCGGGCGCGTCGTCGGGAAGCTCATTAGTTTGATGAGTGGCGTCCTGCCGTCCCTGTCCAAGCCGGAGATCGGCTCGCTTTTGACGACTCTTTTCTGATGTCACCCAGGAAAACAAACAGCCGTAAAACCTGCAAAGGGGAAAAATTCTAACGCTAACGCGTTAATCGGCCCCTGAAGTTTTAACGAACAATCGTAT
>NW_026267161.1:547896-548728 GCF_000697945.3 Frankliniella occidentalis
CCCTCCCTCCCCTCTTTGCCCGTCTTCACACACACCCGTGCCTCTCCATCTTCGGGGCGAAACATTTCACACGAGGAAGCCACTGGTCTCCAGCAGCCTGTACGTCTAAGGGGGTCATTCATGCGCTGCCTCGGGGATGAGCCGTGGCGTCCGATGGCGAAGGCAGACACTGCGAGAAATGGAAACCAAAGTAGCGTTTGCGTATATCCCCGCCGACGCATTGAGGTTCTGCTGATTTATTATACTTCAGCTCACCAGACATGTGGACCAGTTTCTTTACATATGAGGCCCCCCCTCTGCAAACTAAACTGGTGCAGTTTTTATGTACTCGCCCCTTCCTGTCGTCGCGTCGCGTCCCCCATCTCCTCCTTGATCTCCCTGTGCGCTGCAAAAGCCCTTGACATTCTGCTGAAGCTTTTCGGGGAAATCATCAGAAGACTCGAATGGACGCTTCTCGGCTCGCGCGCACGCCATTGACCTTCTAATCGTTCGGCGACACCCGCTAATTAATCAATAACATTTAATTAATTGGTGTCGCCTGGAAAATTCCCGTGTGTGTGAGTGAGTGAGTGAGTGAGTGAGTGAGTGAGTGAGTGAGTGAGTGAGTGAGTGAGTGAAATAGAGAGAGAGAGAGAGAGGGAGAGAGGGAGAGGGAGGACCAGTTTCTCAACGCAGAGCTGTCTTCGACCAATCAGACGCCCCCGGAACGCCAATAAACGGCGCCCTGTAATTTGAAAACTTATCATCCTAATAAATATGCCTGGTCAACTCTGCGTGACCCCGTGACCTCGCCGCCTCCTGCTGCAGTGCAAGAGCCATACCAGGGCGGGGG
>NW_026267161.1:548778-549395 GCF_000697945.3 Frankliniella occidentalis
GGGGGGGGATCGGGCCGTCCAACGGCGATTATAAAGTTTACCTAGTCGAAAACGCGCCGGCGCCGCGCCGCTCGGTGGCGGTCCTTGACGGGGGGGACGCGCGAGGCACGTTTCGGTGGCCGCTCGCCGCTGGAGAAATATGACGACTGATACGGAGAGGCAGCAGCAGCAGCAGAGGTGAGATGGGCGGTGGTGAGCTCCGCCAGGGATGCTGCGCAGCGGCGGCACCGGCGGCCGCGCTTTTGGGTCCAGCGGCTTAATCCCCCTGCCGCTGCTGGACGCGACAGGTATTCCTTGACCCAGTGCGCGGCGTGGCCCGGCGCGGCGCGCGGCGCTGCTGAAAAACAAGAGAAAACGCAGGAAAGGCGTGGCGTGGCGCGGCGGCACCGGCACACGTGCGCCCGCGCGGGTCACATAAGACGTCTCGCGCTTCATCGCGGATCAGTCGGTAGTTTGTTGCGCCGGGAGGGGCGGTGGGACGGGGCGGGCACGTCGCCGCACGGCATCGCGTCAGTCAAACTGACGCACAAAACTGACAGCTTGAAAACGTGTGCTGTTCGCCAATCTTCTTCTTCTTCTTCTTCTCCTCCTCCTCCTCCTCCTCCTCCTCCTCCTCC
>NW_026267161.1:549445-551696 GCF_000697945.3 Frankliniella occidentalis
TCCTCCTCCTCCTCCTCCTCCTCCTCCTTAGACTTGCCGCCAAACCTTACATATTAAACTATTGTATCGATTATTGGCCGTCGAGGATCAAAGGGAGGACACTCAGAGGACACGTTCTCAAAGCAGCAGCCGCGGGTCTCAAAAATTTGCTTCTCCCCTTTCCGTAGTTTTCAGTTTCGATGTGTATTTTGGCTCCTTGTCGTGACGCGGCGTGCCGCGCCCTTATCGCCGCGTGCCGCGCCCTTATCGCCGCGTGCCGCGCCCTTATCGCCGCGTGTGCCGCGCCCTTATCGCCGCGTGCCGCGCCCTTATCGCCGCGTGCCGCGTTGTTATCACCGCCCAACCTCTCCCGCGCGTCCTTGCGCGCCGCCGTGACTCGGATGACACCGATCAACCCGCGGTGCGTGACATCGGTGCGGCAATGACACACACAGTCCAGGGGCACGCCACGCTACTGTGGGCCGCGGGGAGATGGACAGTGCGAAATTACAGATGTCCGGACCACGGGCAGCAGCGACACGTGCGCGACGGGCGTGGCGTGGCGGGGGGTGGCGTGGCGTGGTGGGGCTCGGGTGGGACTGTTATTCGCGGGGTTCAGGTGGGACAATGGGGCCCGCCGCAGCCGGCAGCGGCCAACGCCCAGCGGCTGGACCAGAGGAGGACCTGGAGCTCGAACCTGCGGTCGGTCCAGAATAGGGAATCAAGCGGATGTACCGCGATCAACCCGACACACACACACACACTCACATATACACACACACACAAACACACGCTCACTCACACTCACTCTCAGATATTGGCGCCGAATGGAAGAAGTGGTTTGAATACATTAAGTGGACCCACCACGCCGCCCCGAGCTTTCCTACAGAACTGGTTTGGTTTAAGGCAGACGTTACTGGTTCAAAGCGGTTTTCTTGCTACCTCCTCCACGCTCCTCGTCTCATCCCCTAAAGAGCAGTAGATGGGAATCGTCTCTAGGGTTGTTCTCTTTCAATTTTTGTTCTTAAAGGCTAGATCACTGTGAAAAATATTTTACCGGAAAGTTTCCGACGAGAATTGTCGGAAAGCTACAAATTCTAACTGTCAAATTAGGACCTTCTCTAACATGAGGTGTCGAAGACGCTTCTTTCGAGGAGCAACAATTGGCTGTCACATTTTTATTTTGTGAAGAAAATCAAAGACAGTTCATTGCTGTAGCCTCTGAACTCGTTCAGCTTCTCTCGAAATTATCGCGCAAGTTTGCCATGACTTTGTTCGCTCCTCTGTTGTTTGCTGTTTCCAGTAAGAGAATTTACGTCAGGACTTTTCAGAAGCGCGCTAGGCTCCTTGGCTTTATTTCTGTTTTCAGTCAGTCGTGTTGACTTATGACTTGAGGCTGTTACGCCCGATGTAGGTCGCTGTTGCCGCCTCGGCACTGGACACCCAGCCAGATAACCTGGGACGGGACGAGAATCCTGGCGCCCGCCCGCCGGTCGCCGCCGGTCGTGCTGGTCTGCATGGGGAAAGAAAATAACATCTGATCTAACTAGTCTAGATGGAGAAAAATTCGTGGAAGGATCTGCAATTGCATTTCGTTAGGCTAAAAGTCGATTGGTCAATTCGAAAATCCGATTACTAACCAGAAATTGGTTGTGACGGTCAGACACCTACGATGACAACTTTTTATTCAATTAATGGCTCTTGTACACCAACTGCTGGTTGTAAGTATCGGATCTTCACTTGCAGCTTTCAACTTGAGCCCATAGAGCTATCGAGTTCGATCACCGTCGAATCGCCGTGTAAAAAGTACCCCCCTCGTGTAGCCTGTCTCTTCAATCGTGCTTAATCACAAGAATTTAAAAATTATCACTATAGCCGCGTCGTCGCCGACGATACCGCCGCCGCACTGTAATCGCCTTTTATAGGATGGCGTTATAAAACCCCATGTACCGATAAACACGTGCTTGTCACCTTGCCAAAACCGGTACCGCGAAATGCAACCTTTCATAACTCGGCGGGTTCGCGTGCGCGAAAACAACCCGTCGCTATAAGGGCTTCCCCACACATGCCCCGTCGCGGTGTGTCCTCGAGCACGTCAAGATGTCCCCCGACATGCTATGGCTGTAGCCAGTGAGCCTTTATCTGTCCCCGTTCCGTTTCGCGGACGTGTGCGTCTGCTGTGTAACGGGGGGTATTCCCGTTGGGCAGACGACGGCGACGCCTTGGCAAGGCCGTTCGAAGACCTCCCGCGCCGTGGCGGGTCCCCCCCCCC
>NW_026267161.1:552631-553118 GCF_000697945.3 Frankliniella occidentalis
ATTATTTTGGCGCGTTTAGTGCTGCCCCGATAATGTTGGTCCAGGAAGGCGCTAGTGTGGCCCGGAGGCAGCGCGGCGCAGCATGGAGCACGGCACAAACGATACCATCTGAAGCACGCTATACTCCATGCGCACCGTGTGCCTCACCGTGTGCCTCACCGTGTGTGCCACCGGCCCAAGGACGCGTGTCCCGGACCTAACTGAACTGCGTCCGCCCCGCGAATAGAGCCGCCGCCCTGGGCCGGGCCACCAGCTCTAATCAATCAATATATCGATGCGATGCTAAAATCGAAGCACGCCTGGCAAACGATATCGTGTCGATATCGGTTCGACGCCCACTTTATTCGCACTGGGAAGCGCCAGTCAGTCCGTGCGCCGCGCTGCGTGCCGCAAACGCGTTACGGAACGCGTGAGAACACGCCGCGTCGCGTTTCCTCAGACTTATCAATCGCCAGGAGGTGCGGGTGCGAGTGGGTGAGAGGTGGGG
>NW_026267161.1:553178-553587 GCF_000697945.3 Frankliniella occidentalis
GGGGGGGGGCTCCACCACCAGGATAGGCTCCGCGCCAGGAGCGTTGCGTCGGGGTCACGACCGTGGCCTCGGCGGGCTCACAGGCGGCCGCGGACCCGCCTCGCATGTGCTTTACGTTATTAGCGAATTCGGTGCCGCAGCGGTCAGCGTCTGCCAGCGTCGGATCGGCCGGTGGTGCACGCCCACCAATTTCATTATCCACCGTATACTTGTTTCTCATTATTGTACACACAATATTTTCTCAGCAGCCCCACACCGCCGCCGCCTTCCTCTTTGCATGCGTGGGTCCGGCGTATGCCATTGGTCTTTTACCCGATAAGCAGGTAGTCCGCCGCATAGGGCGGGAGGGAGGGAGAAAAATACACGTGATGCGCGGCAAATTTGAGTGGCGCGAGGATACTTCGCAACG
>NW_026267161.1:555952-559159 GCF_000697945.3 Frankliniella occidentalis
GAATGTAATGAATCATTATATATACATGCCAATGTTCACGTCAAAATCTAAGGGGGCCGTTAACGCGTTAGCGTTAGAATTTTTTATTTTATTTTAACGCTCTTCTGCAAAGACTTCATTTATATATGAATAATGATTTGCTTGCCAAGTTTAATTGTCACAACAATTAGAAGAATTTTACCAAAAAATGAAATCTAAATAATTTTCAAAGCAGTATCTTTACAGTGGTCAGGACGTATAAGAAATAGAGAGCCCCGAAAAAAACCTTTTTCGTCTGCTACTAATGGTTCAAGTTTCCTGACACATATCTCTCCTCTCCTTTTACCTTCTGCGTAGCAGCTCTTTTGCTCTTGAGATATCATCTCCTTCAAAATTTGGCGAGACGCCCTCCCTCCCTCCCTCGATCCCCTTTTGAGCCCTCAGCCGGAAGTAGTTCGCTTACGTGGAGGTGGCTCCTCCTGGCTTGGGGTCCCCTCTATGTGTTAAAAAAACCCAGCTGAGGTGGGACGGGGTTCGACTCGCAAATATAGTGCGGTTCCGAGTGGGCAACTACTCTGACCGGCGGCACTGACGCTCGTCGTGGCGTTTCCGGCATCTGCATTGTGTGCCGAGACCGAGTGGCGGACACGTACGAACACCTCCTCCTCTCCTCATATGCACTTCGTCATGTTTTCTGTAAAACCCGCTCTCAGATTATTAGTTTTATGTTCTCCTGCTGACGAAAGACTAGAAAAGGTTTTCATGAAAGGCGGCTTTATAAGCAATCATTCTGTCTTCCCAGGGACGGTACGCTTTTGACGCGACTTTGAGTTTAGAACAAGTAGCGGCAACAGAGGGCAGAGAAAGAGAGAGAGGGAGAGAGAACGACAGAGAGAGGGAGAGAGAGACAGAGAGGTACATATAGAGAGGGAGAGAGAACAGAGAGAGACAGAGAGACTAACCTTTGTGGGGCTCTCAACCCTTTTTTGACACTGCGACAACGCGTGACATTGACCGCGCGTCCCACACTCTCTGCTTTACAGGTGAGAGAGAGGAGGGGAGGGGGAGAGACAACGAGTGTGCATACGCTCCGCGAACACTTTCTACAACCTTCGAGGTCCCCTTCTTCCCCACTGCAAGCCCGAGTTCATGACGCCCAATATTCATGAGCAGACATAAGAAGAACTTCAATACGCGTCCACGCACTTAACTGATCCGCGACATGCCCGCGCACTGCCCCACCTGCCTCGTTGGCTTTTGACTATCCCATCCTGATCTCCAAGCCGCATTATTGTACATACAAAATGCTCTATGCGCCTTGTCATGATACTTTGATAATACTTTCTTTTCTACCATCGATTTAATGCATACTATAATAATCCTCTGGAAGCATGAGAACTCGTATATGATGGTCACGTTGTGCTGTAGAGCGCATGACTTATATTTCTTAGATTGGCGTAGGACGTGCGAGGACGTGTCACAATTCAAATTTACAGTAAATACTTTAGCAGTTACGCACTTTAATTTCAAGTAGTGTAATGTTTTGCGGGAGGTATTAAATCAAAAGAGGAGATGTGAGAGAGGTTTGAATAAGCTGTTGGCTAGATCACACTGGACGGCGCTGAAACAGACAAAAAGGAGCCTAAAATAATCGCATTAAAAATGCCGGAGGTAAGAGTGCTGCGCTCACCTATATGGTTCATGGTGACAAGTCAAGTCCACGCGCTCGCCACGTGCGTGGCACGTGGTGACCACGTGGGAACGAACAACAACAACAACGACATCAAGGCGCGACCAGCAGCTGGTCGGTCGTGACGTCACTTTCATTTGCCCCCTCCGAGCCGTCCGGGAGCCGTCGCACCGCCGGCGCAGCGCAGCGCGGCCCATGGCGACAAAGACGACTCGCTCCGGCCGCTCCGCCGCTCCGGCCCGCTCTGCAGACTTTGATCCTTTCCCCTATCGCCGGTTTTTCCATTTTTCCGATGGAACTTTTGCTTTACGCCGTCACGAGGAGGAAAACGCTTTTGACGCGATTGTTGCGGAACGCCAAAAGTGAAGAAGACTCCGGGCGCGATATTTAATGGGGCGAAGAAATGCATTCCGCTCTGGCGCGCCGCGGGGACGTAAAACATTGAAATAAAAGACAAGAGCAGTTGCAGTTCGGCCTCGACTGTTGCTCATTACGCAATCGTCTTAATGAACGCACGCCCGGCATAACAACGAGGTACACTGTTGCGAAAATGGAGCATCAGACACTCCCGGATACAGGAGCCGCCGAGTGGTCGTGCCGCATATACAATCGGATCTTTTTTCCATAATCGAATTCGGAGCATGGATCCAGATTGACGTGACAATTTTCCTTAGACCGCCGCCAATACATCTCGTTCGGAAACACTTTTCATTGGGATGCCTTAAAAAAATCGCTGCACGCTGGTAATATGTGGGCTACCCCGCAGCTGACAGGTGACAAGTTGACCCTGGTTATTTTTTTTCCGTGTCTACTCAGATAATTTTTTTCACCGTCCAGGTGTGACATTCCCGAAGTACCACGCACTCCTACACTCTGCTCGCATTTGTTAAAAATATCTTTGGTTATTTTTTTATTCGCAATTAAATTATTGTTACGATTTCCATGCTACATTATTTCAGCCGGAATGACAGATAAGGAGCCAACAGTGCTCCGCCTGCCAACTGCCATCTACCTCCTGCTCTGGCGTGCGATTTTTTTTCTACACTCGCCCCTCGAGCGTCGCGAGGCAGCGCCGCCTGGTCAGCAAACGCAGACTAGATTGACGGGTGATTCCTTTTAGAAGCATGGCGGAACGGGACGCGTGAGGCTGCCGTGCCCACCCAGCGAGATGTGCTTCGATTTGTATCGATGGTGATTGACAACGCAAAGTGATGGCTGCTTTGGACGAGTGACGCGCGGTGGGGGCCGCAGCTCACGCAAAATGAACGGAACTTTTTTTTGCCACCCCCCCCCCCTTCTTGCACGCGCCCCTATATGAGCGCTCTTAAAAAGAGTATGATCTACTGCGGGGAACTTGCGCTGCCACGTCGGAGGACCCGCAGCTGAGCTGCTGGAGAATTCGCCGCGTCATTCTATTTGTCCTGATTTTAATTTTCGCGATAATGCCCCTCTCCCCCTCCCCCTTCTTTGCCCTGTTGTCTTTCTTTCTCCCTCTCTCCCCTCTCTCCCCCTCTCTCTCTCCCTCTCTCTCCCCCTCT
>NW_026267161.1:559294-563886 GCF_000697945.3 Frankliniella occidentalis
TCCCCCCCCTCTCTCTCTCCCTCTCTCTCCCTCTCTCTCCCTCTCTCTCTCCCTCTCTCTCTCCCTCTCTCTCTCCACAAGGTTTCCCACAACTCACTCTCGGTGGAGAGCGTCCTCTGTGGAGCACCATGTGCGAGTACGTGTGTGTGGTCAGCATATGTGGGTCGGCCGAGGCGTAAGGCTAAGGGAACACGCTGGCGACGCCCGTCCCAGCGCTCGGCTCCGCGCGGCTCGGCATCGCTCGCCACCGCTCGGCACCGCTCGGCCTGTGTGTGGCACTCAGGCAGAAGGTCAGGCCGCAATATACCGAGGTGGTGATAAACCCCGGGAGATACTCGCTACCGTCACCGCTGCTGAGCCAAATCGAAAGGCGGCGGCGGCGCTGGGGTCGGGTAGTGACGCGAGGGAAGTAAGTCGTCGCGTAGCTCGTCCCCTACGACGCTAGTGTAGTTCTATGACGATTATTCACAATTCTTATTATAATAGACGAACGCACGCAGGTGTGTGCTTCACGCGCACACACACACACACGGTCGCACGTGTGTGCCCTAGCCGCTAAGCACCTGCGGCGCCACGCCCCGCCACGCCCTGCCGCGCGCGCTTGGCCTCGCTCGGGCAGCCCCGCCGCCGCCCCGCGGTGGTCTGCTGCTTGCCTTTCGAACGCGTCGCCGTCGCCGCGGCGGCGCTCACATTCTTTCCGATCGTCATCCTCCGCCATGGCCAATGTCAAGGGACGGGCAGCGCCGCCGCCGCCGCTCTGCGGGGCGCTCCGGCGTTACCGCGAAGGATGACGGCTGCGAGCGATCGCAAATTAAAACGTGCTTCATCATATTCCATTCGCGGTGTGCGCGCTGTCCTCGCTCGGCAGGCGATAGGGGCGGCGCGCCGCGCGGTCCTGCAGCCTCCCGCCTCCCGGGTCGGTCTTCGTCGACTGCTGACGAAGGAGGCGAGTGCGCTGGCCGGGGCGCCGTGGAGGTGGGCCGCCCGCCCGCAGCCGTCCGCAGCGGGTTGCCTACCCGATCCTCATCAGGCGCTCAGGCGAGCGCCGTATGATAGGCCACCCGCTCCGGACGCCTGCGGGCGGGTGGCCTATTCGACCCTCGTCAGGCGTCAAGAGGCCCGCCACCTGCTGATTTTGCCTCGCCTTCCGAAACTAACTGTGGGAAGCATTTCAACTGGCGTTGGAGCTTTATTGGGCGTCTCTCTCCCTCTTTTGTTTTTCATTTACATATTTTTTTTTTGAAAATGGGAAAGGGAAGACTGTTTGCTGTCACGTTCCACGGCCGTCAGGACTCCTAGTGATTGCAGAGTGCCGATCCCGACACAAAGCGGTTCGGTTTTCCCCGGCGGCTCCCGGCCCCCTCCGGCCCGGCCGCCGGCTCGCCGCAGCGCCGGGATAGAAGGCGTTTTAGGTGTCGGATCGGAGAGTAATGGATTGAAATAAATCGACACTAGTTGTATGGCGCGCGCTCCTCGTGGCCGGCGGTGATTGGACGAGCGGATACCCGGATTACAAGGCGGGTCGCTCTGGCGGGGACGCGATCCGCTCCTATGATTACCTGCGCTGCTACACATCATAATATATGAAATCTATATCTAATGCAAAAGTAGCATATGAGACTGAATTTTCTTTTTCATCAGAGTATACCTTCTCGCCTTCTAGTAATTTATTTTTTGTTAAACGAGAGAGAGAGAGAGAGAGAGAGAGAGAGAGAGAGAGAGAGAGAGAGTCAAAGAAAGGCGGAGTACTGAATGGGGGAGAAATAAACCTAGCTACAAATAGCTTGGTGAAGTGCATGTCGTCAAAAAGAAAGAAAGAAAAAAACCACGGTCGACCACGTGTCCTGAAGATTAAGTGGACTGGCTCGGTCGTGGGCGGTCGCTTCTGTTGCAGCATTGCCGTAGAGGGCTGTACGGCAAGTCTTCTGTACGTTCACTTTTCAACGATCCATTATTAGCGAGTTTGACGGTGCATGTCTTTTTTTTAACGAGTGGAGCGCCTTTGGCCGCTGCCGTTTGCCGGTGACTGTCCGTGACTCCCGTAGTCAAACACGGCTGGCACCGCGGGCCGGCCTGTGCACCGCTCTCGTCACCCGGACGTGTCGATAGCAAGGACAGGATGTTTCTGGTGGTTGGAAGTTATTTTACAAAAGAAAATTATCTTTTTTTCACATCTTAGCGAAACGGTCCGTATAGAACTGACGAACGCTTCCAGTATAGCAGGGAAAAAATCTTGTTTTGGCAGGCCACTGTTGAAAATATCTTTGATATTTACAATACTTTACGCCGGACCATTTTTGCTCGTGAAAGAACTGCATGTCAATAGATAGTGATTGTTTTCTTAAAAGTGACTCTTGAAATCATGTTAGCACCACGTTTTTCTTTGAAAACTTCAAGTGAACCCGTGAGGTATTTCCTATACAGTGTCTGCCAATTGACGGTTTTGCGTAACACTGTTGATAACCACGTCCCCCTTTGTTGATCGCCAGGTACGGAGAGAAGCAGCGCAAGACCGACGGCCAGGAGCTCACCGGCATCCAGCTGCTGTCCGCCACCGCGTACCAGCTCAAGAAGCCCAACCAGCAGCTTCTCATCCCCATCACCGTCTGGATCGGCATGGAGCAGGCCTTCATCGGCGCCGACTTCACCCAGGCAAGTCCGGTGTTTGAATGTGCGCGGCAAAGGCAAGGACAGGCTCGACTATCGATGAAACTGTTCACCGAATTTACGGCTAAAAGCAGGTTCACGTTTTTTAAAAGCAGATGAACTTTGTTCGTACCTGAACTATACTACCGAAGTTATGGCTGTCGTCTAATACACGGTTCAGCGTATCGTTTATAATTTGGCGCCCAGTTTCATCTCTGATGCGCACTTTGCCAGTTTGGCCAAGTCAGAGTGGCTGGGCCGCCGCAGTTCGCACGCCGATGGGGACGCCGGGGTGATTAAGCGGCCGTGCCTCGCGCTGATGTGGATCAGCACTCGCGAACCCGCTCGCCACGTTGCTATACTACTGCGGGTTCAAAACCTTTTTTTTTAACGTCGTGCTTCGATCATATTTTTCGGCGTACGCCTTGTGCCCGCGGGGCAGGGCCTATGGGAGTTCCTGTGCGCACACACGCTGCCTGATTGACCGACAGGTGGCCTCCATCGGCCACCAGAGTGAGCTGCTCCAGTAGGCTTCAGCCGTCCCCAGTGCCCCCCAAATCATTACGCGCCTGTATATGGTTTTGCTCGTGGAAGTTTAGTACCTGGGCCGATGATTTGCAGAGTGTGCTCCAGCAAGCTCTGGTGCTCCGGTAGGCTCCAGTGAGTGCCAGTGGGATCCGGCGAGCTCCAGTAGGATCCAGTGGGATCCGGCGAGCTCCAGTAGGATCCAGTGGGATCTGGCGAGCTCCAGTAGGCTCCAGTGGGCTCCGGCGAGCTCTAGTAGGCTCCAGTAAGCTCCAGTAGGCTCTCCATCTGCCCAACGCCTCCCTTTGTCCCTCGACCGTACAGCATTTCGGCGCACACGCACACAGCAACAGCAACCGATCGTCAAACGACTGCTACGGTGGTGACTCGCTGCTAACCGCCTGCCTTTTGACGGCCCACTTTTTCCGCTGCCGTTATTTGGGCATTTGTTTTTAACGCGGTGCACCTAAACTCGACGTTTATACGCCTATTATCCTAGGCTCTACTGCTGCGCATTTGCCTCCAGTGGGCCCCCCTCGGTGTGTCGGGAGGAGGAGGGGGATAGGGGAAGAGGAGGGAGAGGGGAGGGCGATAATCGGGTCTGTGGCCCGGGCTGGGATAGGCTAGGGCCTGCCCCGCCGGCTGCGGTTGTGATTGTCTCAAACCCGCCCGCCTGCCCGACGCGGATGTGATTCAAAAGGCATTACCGCCATTACCCTGCGCGGTAATACACACACTTGCCTGTTTTTCGTGTGTATTTATGTGTTTCCTGTGAGACACCTCCAGACAGTCGTGAGGGGGAGGGAGGGGGGAAAGGGGCACCGCGATGTCCGACGCGATCTTCTTATTTCTGATCCTAGGGAATAGTAAACAAATCAAGAATCAAGGAGCAGCCGTGGAAGACTTAGATAAGCGAGTATCTCACCTCACCACCCCCACCGCGCGTGTTTACATTCGAGATTTCCAATCTCGTGCGAGAATCGGTGGTGGACCCCACGATAGGCTCTCGCGAGACGCTCTCCAAGGCGACAGCGTGCGTGCGTGCGTGCGTGCGTGCGTGCGTGCGTGCGTGCGTGCCGCTGGCGGCGGTAGGCGCGCGCGCGCGCGGCAGCCCGAGGCGGGCCCTATAAGGCGCTACTTACACATCCGACACGTGGCACCTGACCACCATTCTGGGGTGCGCGATGGGCGGTGAGCGATGTTTGTTGTTGTTGTTGCTCCTGAAAAAAAAACATCAACTTTCGAGCGAGTAGCGTGGGTGTTGTTCTCCGCGGTGCTGTTCATGAAGTGAGTGAGGCAGCCGGTCGTGACTGGGATGTCCCAGAGGACGTGATGACTGCTCCATTCATCTTTGTCATCAGTCCCCTACTCTCTCTCTCTCTCTCTCTCTCTCTCTCTCTCTCTCTCTCTCTCTCTCTCTC
>NW_026267161.1:563996-564527 GCF_000697945.3 Frankliniella occidentalis
TCCCCCTCTCTCTCCCTCCCCCTCTCTCTCCCTCCCCGCCAACCCCTCTTCTCTCACACACGCAAATTAACGCACACAGACACCTACTTCTCTCCATATGCCTTTCTCGTTTTTCCCCCTTCTGCTCTTCTTCTCACTTGACACCTCTCCTCTTCACCTCCCTCTTCCTCCGTGTGCATTCTCTCTCCCTCCCTCTTTCCCTTCCGCCGGGACAGCCTTCACACTCTCTGTGTCCAATTATTCCGTAATCGCGCTTTATTGTCGTGAATTAACCCAGCGTCCATCCTCCTGGCAATTAGAGGCCTCCTGGCTTCCGGAAAGGTGACAAACGCGGCTTAAAATTGTCCCGCTCCTTAAAACTCTGTGAATAATATTCACTTAGGTAATTTACAGCAACATTTTCGACGGGGAATGTTGTAAAATAACGATTTATGAATTAGTAAGAGAACAAAATAACGTCATATCGACTTTGTCATTCTTCGACGAGCAAAATTAAAAGCTATAATTAACAATGACGATCACAAATTAACA
>NW_026267161.1:566199-566793 GCF_000697945.3 Frankliniella occidentalis
TCCCTCCCCTTCTCCCTCCCTTCCTCCCTCCCTCCCTCTATTTCACGGTTATACCGCCCGAGCAGAGGCCCGCGTCCCCCTTTTCATTTCGAGTCGAACGGCGCGAACTGACCGGAGTGCATCGCGGAAGCGATCCGATCAAAGTCATGTCCCTGAATAAATCATAATTCCTGGGGCTGATCCGCGGCACCGATCGCGTCGTCACTCCTCCACATGATAATACTGTCACAAATCGCACTCTCTTCCACGAACAATATGCCGAGTGAAAGTGAGAGGTGAATTGAATAAAGGACAGATGCAATGACGGCGTTTATATTTTTAACACACGACAGCAACAAAAACACAAGAACGCCACACCGCATTTACCGAGATACTAGCCGCATTTGGCAGTGTGTTGCGCCAGCGCTGCACGCGTCGAGGTATGGACATGTGACAGGCTGCCGTGTAAGCCCCCCCGCCCCACCTACCCCTGCCGCTGTCGTCCTGACGCTATTACTGAAGCACCCGCCACGCTCCGCGTCACGGGTTCAAACGAGACGATGGTAACTGCGCGAGGTTTGCAACTGCGCGAGGTCGGTGACTGCGCGAGGATTG
>NW_026267161.1:566843-568651 GCF_000697945.3 Frankliniella occidentalis
AAAAAACCTCCCCTCCCCCTGCCCTCCTCTCGGCTGCGGCTGCTGTGGAGGTAGTAGTGGGGTGCCGCCGCTGCTGCGGGGGCTGTGGGGGTAGTAGTAGTGGTAATCCTACTGCTGCCACTGCGGCCGCTGCATCAGAGACGTCTGTGACGTCACTGCGGTGGTGGTGGCTGTCTGCTACTACATCCACAGTTACTACAGCTTCTAGCCAACTAGGTGTAGGAAATCAAGTAAAATGTCAGATGTAGTCATTTTTTATTCTTTATTGTTTCAAATCATTTACATTATAAGAGTAAGTCTTCCTCAAGTAGCCGGCTTGTTTCTGCTGGTGACTTGGGGCTAATCTGGATACCTGGAAAAGAATGAAAAAAAAATTATAAGTTAAATTCAAATTCTCATCTCAAAGTTCAACTCGAACGTTTTCTGGTCCATATGTATCACTGTGATGCCAGCTCATCGAATGAAATTCTATGTTACAGGTGGCCAGCATCAAGTCCAGGCATATTCCTTTGGACAAGAACCAGCATCACTCCCTACTCTACTAAGACTGTACCATACAGACAAAATAAATAGCAGCATTACTCTAAGTGACACTCTGATGATTTGCCTCTATGTCCCTCCACTAAAATCAACACACAACTACATACATGGAGTAAGCATAAAAGCAATAAAGAAATGACAATTTCATTTAGAAAACAATTTAGAAATGACAACTTGAATGGTCAATGCAAATAACTTAACGCTGAAATAGACTGAAATAGATTAGACCGAGGTATCTTCATGTTCTCTTGGCTTACTCAAAGCTTGGTACACAATCAATATATGAAAGTGGAAATAAATAGCAGCATTTCTCTGAGACTCTGATGATATGCCTCGACTTCCTGTCCACTAAAATTAACACACGACCACATATTGTGGGATCAAGTATTAGGCCATGACCCCCCAAAGAGAAACAAATCCCAGGGTGGAAACGCAATCGGAGTTTTCAAATTCCCTGACTTTTCCCTGACTTTTTACGCAAATTCCCTGACTTTGAAATGTATTTTAAGTGGAACTTTTTGCCTCCCAAAAAATTGAAAATGCCACCGAAAGTTTGAAAACAACAATTTGGGGCAAGATTCAGTCATTTTCCCTGACCAACGTTCAATTTCCCTGACTTTTGCCTGACTTCACTGACCAATATTTTTCCCTGACTTGGCCCTGACTTCACTGACCAATATTTTTCCCTGACTTGTCCCTGACTTCCAGGTTGCGTGGCCACCCTAAGGTATTTAATACCTAAATAAAGTTTTACCAAACTTGACTCTACCATATTGATATTTATGTAGATGTTACATAAAAAGCCAAATAAACTTACCAGAAGCATTCCTGTGATCATGCTGTGACACTAACTCAGCATGTATTGGGTGATAGCTAACGGTTGTTTAGCTGATGTCAAGCACAGATGCAACGGTCTTCCTGCAACAGGGTAAAAACAGAATTTTGGTCTACATATATCATGATGACACCAACTCCTCTCTCTCTGGACTCCTAACAGTTTCAGGTGGCTGCCTAACATTAATGTGCCATGCTTCAAAAGCATCGCCTAGGACAGATAATGTCAACTCAACGTAAATGTTCACAAGTGAAATATCATAAATATTCATGCACTGTTAACTCTGTTTCCCTATTATTTACTTTCCATTTTTATCATACATTACAGGACTAAAGAGAGAAAGAGCATTCAGTCGGCATGGATAAGGATATTTCTGCCTGTCATTGAGCAGAAAAAAGTGCAAAATCAAATAAGAGATAAAAAAAATGATCCT
>NW_026267161.1:568701-576570 GCF_000697945.3 Frankliniella occidentalis
ACCAAAAAAAAAAAAAAAAAAAAATCTAAGCAGCTTTTCGAAAAAGAATGTGGCACGTGGGTATTTTTCCATATTGCGAAAACGAAGGCGTTTTATTGGCGACATGAAAGGGCGCTGATCCCTGTGTAGCAGCCGCGTGTGGCTTAGTGGCCGGGTGCGGGCGCCGCCTCGGCGCTGTGTATTCGGGAGCGGGAGAGAGACGGCCGCACCGCAGCCCGTCTCACTCGCACTCGCCTCGGAGGCGGGCAGGGTGCCGGCCGCCGGGCCCGCCGCCTGGCTGTGCCTGGCTCGGAGGTACTCATTCCCGTGTTTACTGCGTCAAAGCAGAGCTGATGCGTGAAATCCGGCTCGCCGAGTACTCTGCGCCGAGTACTCGCGGACCACGAGGAAAAGAAAAAAAAAGATGAATGAACACAGTATAGCCTCAAATTTATAGCATCCAAATAGGGACGTATAAAGCCGTCGTGTTCGCGTCATTTGTGACTCACGCTTGTGATATTTGCCGCAGCTGTTTTTGCGTCAGCGCCTCACTGTTAAAAATGTCCTTGTAAATCTACATCTGTTGTAGTTTCCATTTACAAAATATCTTGAAAATTTGCGCCAGCCCGTTCTTGCTTGTCGATCAATCCTATAGAATTCTTTAGAATTCACTTATAAGTCGACACAAAAGAGCTCGTAAATTTACAATTTAAAATTGAAATATTACGATACGCACCATGGAAATTTTTATCGTAAACCTACGGCTATTTTCTATAGTTGCCTCAGTCTAACCTGTGCTTCTCTCTCTGTTCCCCTTTAGGCGTACGTGTCCTGCGCGCTGGGCATCCCCTCGGTGGGCTACGTCATGATCTGCTTCGGCGTGGTGAACGCCATGTGCTCGCTGCTGTTCGGCTCGCTCATGAAGTTCGTGGGCCGGTCGCCGCTCATGGCGCTGGGCGCCGTGGTGCACGCCGTGCTCATCGGGGTGCTGCTCATGTGGCGGCCGCACCCGGACTCGCCGCTCGTCTTCTTCGCCATCTCCGGGCTGTGGGGCGTGGGCGACGCCGTCTGGCAGACTCAAGTCAACGGTCAGTAGTACCATCACTCATTAGTGTGTGCGACCATCATTAGCAAGTGATTGGAAGACAACAGTGACGTTTCTTTTTGTTTTGTTCTTCTACCCTGAGAAATAGTAATTATCGTTTGGAAATCCTTCGAGGGGAGATTATCAGTGCCTTTACTTCTGAAATAAGATTTCTTCTTATATTCAAAACGATTCCATTCTGTTTCCTTTTAATGAGAAAGAGGATCCGGTTCAGATTTCAGATTCAGTTTCATTTAACCGAATAATGTAGGGCTTTAAAAGTCGAAACAAAGGTCAAAACAGTGAAAAAGTAGGGCAATACAATAATATAATACACTGAAGGCGGAGCTGGGCAGAGGGTCATGCTAGCTAGTCCTAATCGTAATTAGTAAATTGTGACATACTGCTGCGGTGCGGTACCCACAATCTTGCGCGTATCATGAAACTTGAAACTGTTTTCCCGGTGTGGGTCGAACACGACCGGGGAGCGACAACCGAACGCGTAGTCCGGCCGGGACATTATCTGTACATCTTTCATTATCCTCCTTCCTCCGAGCGGTCCGGCCGGCGCCTAGCACGATGCATGTCCCAAGGACGAGTCGCCGTGGGAAATGCTCCCGCTGTTCACATAAGACGACTCATGTGAGGCAAAAGGAGCTAATCGCCTCCTCCCGACCCCCTCTGCCCGAAACGCGTGATGTTTTTGCGCATGCAATGTGTCATCCTTCACAGCAGGGCCTCAAAGGGTCACTGCTGCACCAAGAAAATCGTTTCCTTAAATCCTTGAAGTTTTGGCCCTAAGTTGACGATGATAAGGATACATTTTTACCTACATTCAAAAAATTATTAAATTCTAACGAAAAAAAATGCCAAAAGATGAACCAAGATTAGAATTTCTAGAAAACATCCGTAATCTCATAACCTCGAGGAATCGATTTGCTGGGTGGGTTTGAAGTTTCAAGTGACAGGGAAGGAGGATGAATGCAGGTTTATATCGCGGGTATTACGTACAACAAGTATACATGTGACTTTAATGATTTAGTTCAGGTATAGGTTAACCTAATTTCGTAGAAACGTCTGGCGCGTCATTCAGGATAATGACAGCCGATGATTGTTTTCATCCATCTTGTCTAACTTGGGCGTCCCTTTGTCCTCAGGTCTCTACGGTACGCTGTTCAGGCGAAACAAGGAGGCCGCCTTCAGTAACTACCGGCTGTGGGAGTCGGCGGGCTTCGTGGTGGCGTACGCGTACAGCACGCACCTCTGCGCGCGCATGAAGCTGTACGTGATGCTGTCCGTGCTGCTGATCGGCATCTGCGGCTACATCATCGTCGAGTTCCTGCACATGCGCAAGAAGAGGCGCATGAAGAGGCTGGCCGAGGACCCCAAGGCCGCCGCCAAGGAGGCCGCGGCCGCCGCCGAGGCCGCCAAGGCGTCGGGCGTGCCCGCCGTCGAGGAGACGGACGACGAGCAGGACGAGGCCGACGACGACATCATCGTCACCCACCTCTAAACGGGGCGACCCGTCCTGGCGGTGCCGAGGGCGGTGCAGCGCGGGGGGCCGCGGAGTGCGCGAGGAACACTAGTGTGCAGTGCGAGTCTGACGCCTCCATGACCCCCGTGAACCACCAACACCACCGCACGGCGCTGCCCGCCGACGCACCCCGTCGTCGCCGACCCGTCACCCGATGACCTGACGGCCGGCCGACCTGCTGGTCACGACGACGGAGATGTGACGTGACGTCGGCGCGACGTCGCGGTCGCCTCGGCGCGGGTCTTCTTCTCGCCCTGGAGGCGGCCCGCGGCCATGTGCTCCTTCTGCACCGAGATCGACCCGAGTCCGACGCGTCCGCGTCGAGCCATTGCCATATTAACATCACTGAATGAAGGTCCAGGGCGGCCGTCGCGGGAGTGCCAGCGGGGCGTGACGAGCAGGTTGGCAAACCTGACGCGGTCCAATGAGAGAGAGAAACAAGTGTGAGTGTAGTCCCGGTGAGCGCAGGGTCCGACCCCCTGCCACGTTGTGTATGTAGTGTGTCTTATTTTATAAAATTCTGTTTTCGCATTTTGCTAAAGAGAAAGAAATGTTGTTAACGTTGTTCATATTCATTTTAATGGAGGATAGATAGTAATGTTTGCGATCTGCTGCTCGCGAGTGACTATGGCGCCTGCTCACTCCTGTGGCCAAATTCAAACCCTTTTGATTAAAAAAATAAACTTTAAAAACATGTGATTGATCTTCTGTTTGATGTGGAAAGGCAGGTCCTCTCCAATTGTTGAATTCCGAGGTCGAATTTCTGGTCCCAGCAATGCGTCGCACTGCTTGTGTGTGTAAAGAATTGTTGCCATATCCCTGTAAGGTGTATTTTTCGGTGCCATTGCCGCCGCCGGCCGCTGGTTCGCACCAGAGCTCGGCGCGGGGTCCCCACACGTAGCTCAACTGAGCGCGAGTCATTGGCGAAAGTTGAAAGTGTTGGCGACGGACACTGTGCGGTTAGCTGGAAGGCAAGTGTGTCCCCCGCCTTGTCAGTTTCGCGTATGGCGAGAGGGAGACAGAGGGGAGGGGGGCTGAGACAGACAGTCCATGCCTCCCACTCTGCTCCAACTGTCCACTAGGAGGTGATTTCTTGATCGGGCGATCGATCGTTTTGTGTATCCCCAGGTAGAACACCGCACCGGCACATTACAGGCGTCAGAAAAGTGCCCCGCATCTTCGAATAGCGCTAGTTTAGCGCCCTAGAGGTGCGGATGTTCTACTGGGGATTTCCCCCTCTTCTCTCCTCCGCCGTTTATTGCTGCTCACCAGTCTTTTCGTGCACTTGAGTTGGTTTGGGCTGGCCATAGGAGTTGAGTGCTTGTAATAAAAAAAAATAATATTGGGCTCACTGTTCTTTTATTTTTTTACGTAAGAAAAAGTGCATGTTTCGGGAGGACTTATACTGTGCCGATGGCAAAATGTCCAACGCCCGGGAGTTACGCTTGCTCTGTAACCCGGGCGTGGGACATTCTAGGCCTTTTGTACAAACTGTAATGAAAAAATTTGCGGGTCATGTACATAGACTTTGTTGAACAAATTTGTAGTTTGAAAGCGGTAGTTTAAGTTGGCCCATGCTATGAGTTGGTTTGAGGAACAAATGCCTGTGAAACAAGGGACTCGCGTCCACAGCCGGTTCATCTTAAGGCACGGCTGGCTGTCAATTGGATTTTTGTTAGTTTGGTCACAATATTTATGGTTTTGCCGTAGGTTTAAAATATTTTTCGTCGATAGTGTAAAGTTTTAATTAAATAATTGTATTATTACTACCCAATGATTTCTTTTTGTTCTTAGAATAGGTGAATAGAGACAGCGTTTCGTCTCTGGTACAAAGTCACCCGACTCTATAGAGCGATTGTCCTGTTTCATTATTCTTCACAATCCTGCTTTACCTCATCCCTCAGTAAATATCGTCAGATGTAATACGTATTATAAATTTGCATGCATCTGTTGTAGAAGAAACTCGCAAATCTTTTAAGATTTGCTAAGAATAGCGATAACCTAAAAAAGACAAGATCTCGATATTACACATTTGAAATGTTAATAAACAAACCTTGTGTGTCACTCAGTTGCCGTTCTCCTTCTTTCCCACAACAACCCAACTCACTGTTGTAAATGATTAATATATGTGAGCATTATACTGGGGAGCTCAGAAAGTGTGGCGCTATCTTCAGAAATACTAAAGCATCGGTGAGCAAGCGTACAGCGCCACACGGGTGACCACGACAGACCAAAGCGGGCCGCCCTTCCCTCCCTCAGTCTCATAGTGAACACGGAGAACCGCGGGAAACTCAGCAGGGACTCATTAGAGTCGTTGCCCGCACGTTTTTGACTGCCAAAGTGAGTCCCTCCTGACTGAATTTTGACTGGCTGGTCATAATTTAGGCAGGAAGAAAGACTTTCTTTGACAATCAAAAACAGAAATTGACTAAAAGTGCCTTTTTCTGTTATTGGGGCGAAGCTTGAAGCGGATGGAATCCGCCCTGCGTACAGGAAGGGGTAGGGGGTAGGGGTTATACGTCATTCCGTAAGCACCGCGTACCCTTGACTTAGTTCGCAGACTGATGCGAGGGGGGATCAAATGATCAAATCCCGTGAACACGGACCGTCTGCACCGCGCGGCCGCCGCAGAGGAGTCTCTGCCAGCACGGAGTAGCGTACGCCGACCGTACGGAGTATCGCCGCTCAAGGTGCTGGTCGACTGAAACGGAGTATCTCTACCACATCGCGGCAAGATTCGGGCTTGGGCCAATTACATATTCCCACAAACACAAAGAAAAGTTGAAATACCGTCGACCTGCACCTACCTGACCATTCACACACTTGGAGACGGCTCTCCTAGGTCTTGTAGGCGCACCCGCCACCACGTCAAAGGTGCCAGAAAAAGGGGAACCGCAAACACCCGCTTTAGTAATCGCCCAGAAAATACGTCCGTTTTTTCCTCAGATTCATTCGGCAAATAGCGGGAGCTCGACGCCTGCGAGACTGGGGGTAGGCCATCCCGCTCTACACGCATGCACTGAAGGCCGGATGTTGCCTACCTATTAGGCGCTCTGAAAGCTTATACAGGCTGAACTTGGCATGTTCGTTCCGGCAAATGACGGACGTACTTTCACTGTGAAAAATTGTCGGGGAGGAAAATGTTTACATGGGAAATGTGCAAATACAATTTAAAATTGTAAATTTGCAAGCACTGCGTATCGACTTGAAATCGAATGACGAGCAAAACTAGGAGGTTGTAAATGGAAAATTACAAAATATACCGTATGTATGGACATATTTTGCTCAGTGTTCTGGATGATCCCTTACGTGTTAGGAACCCAGCCAAGGGAACTCCCACGGCTCGCGGTTGCAGTGCCGAGTCTCGTTAAGATCGTAAATTTGTTACTATTGAAATCTTGTGGCACTTTGTTTTGCGTAACGCAGTGTTGGTCAGCATACTTCTTCTATAAGTTTATTTCTATCAAATTTTAAAGAAGTTTGCTGCGAACAGTGCAAGTTATGAAATTCGCACCACGGGTGTGAATAATCCACAGATTTTTATTCGCCCTAGCAGTCCGAATTGTGATTCCCAGTGATTCCCAAAGGTAAATAAACAGTGCAAATCGGCGTCGTTAGCTCGAGACCGATAATTATCGTAGGATGCTAACCTGAGTTCTATGGTGGACAGCGTGTCAAAGGATAGTGCTTGTTGGTTTCCGGAATATTGAAATGTTCTGTTCCGGTAACTTTTGGAGGTTAGTGTGCTCCTGTTACTCCCTTTTTTACACACACTAGTTGTGAGTTATTTTTAAAGGCAGAGTAAATGATGCCTATTATTTGTAAACTTAGCTCACTGTAAATACTGTTGTAGGTCTTTTGCAAATGGGTGAACTGTCAGTGTAATATTAATCATATATTTTACTCTGTGTTATTCTAGTGGAACATCAAAATGTATTACTTCTGATAGGGGTGTGGACTTTCATAGTCAACGGGGGGATATACCACATACACTAGATGACACTTAATGTCCAGTGCCAAATTAGTTATTTGAAAGACCATGGCCATTTTAGCGTATGGGGGAGAGGCATTTAAAAGTGACTTGTATGAGTAAATTAAATGTAATTAATAGTTGATGATTGTTGAGGAATAAATGTAAGCAAGCATTTGAAAAAAATCCAAAAGTACAATTTAATATGATTGCAGAAACACGGCTTGGAGTTGTTCTTGACATAAGCAAAAAAAGTCTACGAGTCATTTCACCTGAAAGTATAGGTGAGTAAAGTTGACTTGACAGTAACCAACTCTGGTTTGATGGCTTAAGTTCCCCTGGCCTTAGTTCCTCCCTGTCGATTTCAATACTCCGTCAAAATCTATTCTGATTTGTTATTGTTAAAAACGTATTTTAAAAATTTGACTATTTGAGAATTACTGGGGTCTGGATTGGTAAGGCAGAATCCCTTTCACTTACTCTATCTAAATATCATGGTGCCAACCCACTTCTGCAAAGTCCTTTTCTTTGCTAGTCCGCTTTAGGTAGGCAACCCGCCCACAAGTTCGAGAGACCACCTCTTAAAACTCAAGTGTTTGAGGACAGGGGTGGTTTCTGACGGAACCAACTGTAGTTTTGTGGTCCCCTGGTTCACCTCTGTTGAATCGACTACTTTTCTGCCAAAATCCAGACCCACCAACTTTCGCTAAAAACACAAAGGGCCTTTGTATATTAAGCCAAAAATGAAAGATTTGAAAACCACTGGAAATGGTTGGAATTGGTTCGACAGCATCCTCTTTCAATCTCTCCCCGTCGAAATTTCACGGCGCCGGGCCATTTTAAGCGGGTTACGCCTGTTTTCCTTGGACCGGTTCGCCTGCTAGTTAGGCAGCCCATTGTACGCTACCCGCCAGATTCAAAAGACCACCCCTAAAACTCAAGTTTCTCCGGACAGGGGTGGTTTCTGACGGAACCAGAAGTAGTTTTGTGGCCCCCTGGTTCACCCCTGTCAATTTGACTACTTTTCCGTCAAAATCTGGACCCATCAATTTTCGTTAAAAACACAAAGGCCTTTGTAAATTTTGCCAAAAATGAAAAAATTAAAAATCGCTGGAAATGGTTAGGATTGGTCCGACAGCATCCTCTTTCAATACCTCCGTCGAAATTTCACGCCGCCGGGCCATTTTAAGTGAGTTACGCCTGTTTTTCTCGGACCGGCTCGCGCGCCAGATTCAAAAGACCACCCCTTAAAACTCAAGTTTCTCTGGACAGGGGTGGTTTCTGGCGGAACCAAAAGTAGTT
>NW_026267161.1:576620-577170 GCF_000697945.3 Frankliniella occidentalis
CAATCCTCGCGCAGTCACCGACCTCGCGCAGTTGCAAACCTCGCGCAGTTAGCGCGCTCCCGTTCAAACGCCAGAGAACTCGGAACACTGCTGGTAAAACGGATGGCAACGCCCCGACGCTTGAAATGTTCCGCTGCGGGTGAAACGCGTGGAAGCGATGTATTGGCATCGATGATTTCACATAAATACAAACTAGTGAAACGAACGAACATAGCGTTTCAAGACCTTCATTATATTAATCGTGGAAATCCCAGATCCCTTCGCCAGTGTAATTTAAACTGCCAACAGCAATGACGCGAAATATTATGCACCGAATGGTGTTTCTCAAAACAAGCAAGTAGATGTGTGTAGTTGGCGCGAGCCCGCGTACTATGAGTTTCGTGAATTTCCGTGGGCTGGGCATATGGAACACAGCCAAACGGACGGACGGACGGACGGACGGACGGACAGACAGACAGACAGGCGGTCTGGGCAAGGACGCGCGAGCGACGGGTTGGGAAGCTGACGGAACGCGACCCCACCGACTCTCGACCCCACCCCACCCCTCTAC
>NW_026267161.1:585270-585635 GCF_000697945.3 Frankliniella occidentalis
GACCTTACTGTGCCGCCCCAACCCCCGGGGACCTGAGGTAACCGTCTCGGACCTCAGGTCCGCCTCTGGGACCTGAGGTCCCAGCCTAGGCCCTCGTGGACCTGAGGGACCCGCCGGTGGCCTCGGGGACTCTATCTGGTATGTCCTGGTCTCGAACCCATCGTCGGGGAGCCGGTGGCAACATCCTGGGCCAGCCTGAGTCGTCCTTGATTGGACGTGACGCCGTCCTTGAATACTGGTCGTCGGTTTTGCAAGGACGACCCTTGAAAGCAGCCATTTTCCGGAATATTTCAAGGATCGCGTGCTTGAATCGGTGTTCTGGTCCTTGAAACCGAGATTTTATCCTTGAAAACCTAATTTTGTCC
>NW_026267161.1:585685-589857 GCF_000697945.3 Frankliniella occidentalis
CTTTTATTTTTCATACACATGTAGAATTGGAAAGCGATTGGTTGATTTGTGGCCAGATGTAGGTTTAAAAAGTAGTGCCAGAAACAATTTTTCCTTTTTTATGAGACATTCAAGTTGTTGACCATTTCATCAATATTAAGCTTATAATGATTGTATAACGATAAATAAAATTGATGACATCGATATTATCGATGGTTTGGGGAGGGGAGAGGGTTACACACATACACACACATAGCCGCGACACAGACAGGCGCACGACGACGCTGGTACGTGCCGAACGTGCCGGTACGTGCCGGAACGCGCCAGTGCGTGAACGCGGACACCCACCGAGTACGAGCGTACGAACGTGCGTGCCGGCAAAGCGGTGGTGGTGGGTGGTTTCTCACGAAACTTGGGGGGGTGCACATTTAGTTTGGGACAACGATTGACGCTTGTCACATGTATAAAAGAAAACGAAACAACACTACTGTACAAAGAAAACACCATGCAGGACTAGAGTAAGAAGCGGAAAAATAATACACACCAGACGTGACAATAGTTCATTCTCTCACGATAACACACGCGCATGCATCAAACCGCTAAGAAACACAAACGGAGCTCTACGTAAGTCCCAAAGACAGAACTCAAACAATCACAGACGATCACGAAAGCGTGCACTGTGTCAGGGGCACCAAGACAGAAGTATAAGAAGGTCAGAGGAAAAAAATAGAGTCAAAAGCACACGAGACGAGGAAACAGAAAAGGTACAGAAAGAAGGTAGAAAAAGAGAGAAAGGAAAAGAGAAGGATGTGCTCACAAAAAACGGTTACCTTGGTGATCCAAAGACGACAACGGGGGAGTGCAACGCCATATAAGCAAATCGCAACGGACAACTGGACGGACACGAACGCAGGGCACATAGAGGGGGTGGGGAAGGGCAAGGAGGGGGGACGGACCGGAGCACCGAGCGGCTGGAGGCTGCGAGGCTGCACATCAATATTCACATCGCAGCAGTGCGATTTATTTGTGACGAAATTCGAAATAAGTGGCTGCGGCTGAGCAGCACCGTAGGTTGCGCCGAAATTTAGACCAACTTCAATTTTTAAGGAATAAAATTGTTCATCATTATTTTTGATGGCAACGAGCAAAGAAGAGGTATAAAGACAGTATAAGAACTGTATGTAACGATGTAACTGTACAGGAAAAAAAGTTCCAAGTTAGTCGTCCTTCTAATCGTTATAAAAGGGCTGTGACAGCTCATGATCGCCTCACTTTCGGTGCCGTTCTACGCTAACTGCTTCCGGCTCGCCCCTCTCCTCCCCGCCCGCACACACGAGCCCCCTGACGGGGTTGTCGGCGGGCCGCTCGTCCACCTACCTTTGACGCTGAGCTCGGCCGTGTACCTGACCTCTGCGGCCGCGTTGGACGCTACGCAAGTGAACTGGCCCGAGTGGGCGGCGGACAGGTGGGGGATGCTGAGGATGCTGGCGTACTGGTCCAGCTGGGACACGCTCGCGCTCATGTGTTGCGACAGCGGCTCGCCGTCCTTGAGCCAGCGGATGCTGAGCGGGGTGTCCCCGCGGCTCACCCCGCACACGGTGCGCGTACGCATGCCCTCAGAAAGCCCGTCTTGGAATTTAAAAGGCTCAATTACGGGAGGAACTGGAAGAAAGAGAGAACCGACAAGAAGAAGAGGGGAGAGAAATAAAAGTGGAGGAGAGAGTGAGAGAGAGAAAAGAGAGCGAGAGAGACAGAGAGAGCAGGACGGAGCGCGAAGACCGGATGGGGGGAAAGTAGCCACAGATTTTCCGAGTGTGGCTGTGGGTCGACTCGTTTTGTGGATAAGCGTGAGGACAGGGGCAAGGATGAGGGAGAGGAAAGGGGAGCCATTGCGGGGAAGGGGTAGCACCTCGACGACGATACTCTGCCAAAAAGTCATACGCATCTTCCACTTGCAGCACCAGAGTAAAAGGAAAAAAGATGAAGAGAAGAAATTACGTAGTATATAATAAACAAAAAATAATAATAAGAGTAAAAGAATATGAACAATACGGAGCAATCCACAACAATACAACATTACAGATGTTACAAAAAAAGTAAGTATCTACGTTTAGCCTCCAGACCAGGGTGCCGGGTTCGTACTAATTGCGAGAGCAGCCAAAAAGTCAAATAAACGCTCTCTCAAATACTTAAACGGGTGACGCGGAGAGGGGGGCGGTGAGGAGGCTCAGGCCTGTGAGGGGGGCCGGGCCGTGCATGCCCCCCTGCCCCCGACCGGCGGCGTCCACCCGCCCCACCGCCGCCGCCCCGCGCCGCCCCCGAACCCGCCCGGCGCCCTGAGGAGGCTCGTGCAGCAGCAGGCTACAGCCGCCGAGTCGAGGCCGCCGCGAAGGCCGTGGCCGTTCCCCCCGTACCGTTGACGAGCAGCTCCTGCGTCTGCGTCACCTCGGCCGCGCCGTTGCTCGCCGAGCACGTGTAGCTGCCGTTGTGTTCGCGTGAAAGACTCTCGATCAACAGAATGCTATTGTACTCGTCGACCCTGTGCACCGTCTCGAGCGGCAGCCCGTCCTTGAGCCACTGCAGGTGCAGCGGCTTGTCGCCGGACACCACGGAGCACGTGATGGAGGCCCGCTCGCCCTCGTGCGCCGACAGCGGCGGCCCGAACGGGCTCAGCTTCGGGGGAGCTGGACAGGCGGAAAGGGCTGAGGCACTCCACGACAAGAGACATTGAGAGGGGGAAATCAAACGACTCTGATGGCGAAATAACGAAACGTTTCTATGCCAGAATTTGGAGTAAAAGAAAATGTGTACTGCAATCGTTAATGTTCGTTTCTTATGCTTTGAAGGGGAATTAAGGGAAAACTATAACGTTGCGTTTCATTACCAACAGATTAAACCAAAACCAAAGTTGTTAAAAAAGACATAAGTTTGCTAAAATGGAATTATAAACAGTACTTTGTTTCAGGGACCATAGTGTTATAACATTTTTTTAAATCGATAAGAACAAACTGTCCCGCGTTTTTGTTTTCTGCACTTACCGATGACCTCCACCTCGGCGCTGCGCCTGGCCGACAGGCTCTGCTTGTTGCGCGCCGTGCACGTGTACAGCCCGCCGTCCGCCGCCTTCTGCACGCGCTCCACCACCAGCACGCCGCTCGGCGTCACCTTCTGCCGCAGGTCCTCGGGCAGCTCCGTGCTGCCTGTAAAGGGACGCGGGGGGTCAGCGGGTCAAGGTCACCACCACCTCCACCACCACCACCACCACCACCACCACCACCACCATCACCACCACCACCAACACGACGCGGCCAGACGCACCTCGCTCCCACTTGATCTCCTCGATGGGGTAGCCCGCCACGGGACACTTGATCTCCATCGTCTCGCCCGCGACCGCCGTCACCTTGGGGATCTGCCTGATGTAAGGGTGACCTGACGACAGACGGACACAAGTATTCACAACACAAGTTTTCGGCGATTTTCGGTTTAAAGAATTTTTAATGCGCCTGTAACATTTGTTTTGTATTATTCCAGTTAGTTGGTTAAAACGATACGTAAAGAAATCCTTTTTTTCAAAAATAAATAATCTGTGTATGTTGTGGATGCTCACCGTACACGTTGAGCCTGGCCGCGTGGTGGGCGCGGCCGGCGCGGTTCTCCGCCACGCAGCGGTACTCGCCGCCGTCCTCCACCGTCACGTGGCTGATGTTCACGTGGCTGATGACGTCGCCGTGCACCGTCACGTACTGCCCGATCAGGAAGCTGCACACGGATGCACATAGTCAGCAAAGTCGTTGAAAATTTAAAAATAAAATCAGACTCACTGTAAAAAAAAAGCCTGTCTTAAAAATAAGAATATTGTGGCTATTATTTTTTTGACAGAAAGGAATCCGCGATGACACGGATAAAAGCTCAGCCATGAGATTCTAATTAATTTTTTGGAATATTTTAAACATGCAGCAGTGCACTGATCCGTACCGGTGGTTGGTGGGCAGCGGGAAGCCGTCGAGGCTCCACGCGATGGTGGGCGTGGGCTGGCCGCCGGCCGAGCACTTGAGCGACACGGAGGGCCCGGGCTGCAGGGTCTGCTCGATGAAGCTGTACTGCAGCACCGGGGCCGCGTCTGGATCGCAAACCCGCCCCTTTGGTAAGTATATATATTTTTACGCTCTCCTCTCAGCACCACCCTCTCCTAC
>NW_026267161.1:589907-591783 GCF_000697945.3 Frankliniella occidentalis
TCATATTATGAAGCTCATGATCATATTATGAAGCTCATGATCATATTATGAAGCTCATGATCATATTGTAAAAGCTCATGATCATATTGTGAAGCTCATGATTATATTATAAAGATCATAATCATGTTGAAGCTCATAATCATGTTGAAGCTCATAATCATGTTGAACCTCATAATCATGTTGAAGCTCATAATCATTTTATGAAGCTCATTATCACATTATGAAGAATGTCTGTGCTATGAAAAGAACAAATTACACAATTCACGTTCGTAACACCTCTCCCCCCTTTTGTAATACGAAGGATATGAAGGGATGATCATTTAGCAGGATACTGACCCCAAAATCGTTTATAATATGAACGAAAAACTTTCATACCAAGTTAATAACGTTCCAGTTCCCAATTTTTGCGTTCTGACGCCCATTGGCGGATCTGAGAGAGCGACGCGACATGTTATATAGAGGGGTGGAGGGTGGCTGGGCAGTGGGGAGAGTTCAAAGAGAGGGAGAGAGGGGGATAAAAAGAGAGCAAGCGTTCCGATGAGGTGAAAAGGGAACCGAGCCAACGAATTTAATGCCAACCAGCTACATTGCGAAACGACATTCATCCTACATTCACTCACACAGGCACACGCCGGAGGGTACTCGACGCAGGGCGCGGGGGTAGGGGGAGAAATAAAGAAGGGTGATCAGAGGATGCCAGGGGATACTCGATGGTCTCACAAAGTCAGTAAATGTGCATTGTAGGGTATTGGAAGGCCAGACATAAATGTGTCCCGGAGATAACACATATTGGCAGTTACTTTTTTTTGTCCTTCTTTGGGACCGCTCTTTCTCTCTAAAAAAATAAAATAAACAACAAACAAACACGCGTGGGGATTTTAATTTAATCAAGTGTTTTTTTTCTTTCTCACCAGTGACACGCACGACCGTGGGCGAGCTGGTGACGAGCTGGTTGGTGAGCCGGTGGCGAGTGCGGCACCAGTAGCGTGAGAACTGGTCGGCGTACTCCACGTTGCTCACGAGCAGCTCGCCGGAGGGCAGCATCCAGTGCTTACCGTCTGCCAAGAAACAAAAGAGACACAGAAGGAAGAATAACAGCTATAGGCAAAACATAACAGAGCGGGATCGCAAAGAACGAAAACAAATAAACTTTGACATCGCTGTACTCGCTCTCTCGGGGGCTGTGCCCACACAACGTGACATTGCGAAGAGGGAGGGAGGGGGGGGGGGACTAAAAAAATGGGTCCCAAAGGGATCAGGATGGTCATTGAAGTCCCACGATTTCACTCACAAACCAAGTGTGCAACTGCTTAACGGTTCTTGTAAGTGTCCAGCAGCAAGTTATTACTTGAAAGAAAGTATTGAACTCGTGTCTAGGTGTTTTTTTCCATTTATATAAGTGTGCAACACTCGTCTGTTGAACACACAAAATAATATAAACGGTTTTCCCTTCATTTAAATGGAGCCACGAAGATGAGTATCGCTCAAACTGGGCACCAGTTGATTCCGTCACTCTTTTAAGACGAGACACATCACCTAAGCGTTTTCAAAGAAGCAGTTGCACACTTATTGCTTATCAGTGTTGCACTCTGGGGTATGAATTTAGAGAACCAATATATACAGGGTGGTCCACAGACCCCTTCTTTTATTTTGCTTATACTGTACCGCATGTAGGCGTGCGGGCGGGCTTGCCTACCGTCGCTCACCGCGGCGCCTTACGGCCCCGTGTGAGTATGCAACCCGTCCGCACGCCTGCATCCGGTACAGTATAAGCAAAATAAAGGAAGGGGTCTGTGGACCACCCTGTATAAGCTACAAATATCAACGGCTATACAAGGTAGACGCACGTTAAAACCGTGTGAGGCTGAGCTAAATG
>NW_026267161.1:591833-595968 GCF_000697945.3 Frankliniella occidentalis
TGTATCGGGTGTTTCATAAAAGACACAGGTGCGGGCGGGTTTGCCTACCCAAGGGGCCTTACGGGCAGAGCTGTTAGCCCCGCCCCCTCCCCCGCACCTGTGTGTTTTATGAAACAACCGGTACTCTAGGTACTCCGGAATCCGGGTCGGGTGTAACGTCCTCCTGTGTCCCCCGCCAAATTCGAGCGGTCACCCTGTACCCGTACCTCCGAGGCGCAGCTCCGCGGCGGCCTGCGCCGTGTCGCCCTCCGCCCGCCGCACCACGCACTGGTACATGCCGCGGTCCTCCCTGGACACGGCCCCCAGGGAGAGCAGCCCCGCGCTGCCGCCGCCGGGGCCGCCGGGCCCGCCCAGCACGGGCGTGCCGTCCTTGTACCAGGTGACGAGGCCGCCGGGGGAGGACACCTGGCAGCGGAACTCGGCGGAGCCGCCCACCTGCACCACCAGCAGCTTGGGCTCCACCTCCACCTGGAACAGCAGCGTCATTTTTAGCGGTCAGGTTGGCCCACAGTGATTTTCTTCCTCGTCATTATTCTTGTCGTCCTCGTCGCCCCCATCGTTCACGTCCTCGTGGTCCTCGTGGTCCTCGTGGTCCTCGTGGTCCTCGTGGTCCTCGTGGTTCTCGTGGTTCTCGTGGTTCTCGTGGTCCTCGTCCTTGTCGTCCTAGTCCTCGCCATCGTCGTCCTTGTCATCCTCCTCATCCTCGTCGTGCTCGTCTTCGTCCTCGTCGTCCCCGTCCCCGTCCCCATCCTCGTCCCTGTCACCGTCCTCCTCGTCCTCCTCCTCACGCACCTCAAGCGGCGTGTACACGGAGAGCCTCATCTCGGCGCTGGCCTCGCCCGCCGCGTTCCTGGCCGTGCAGCGGTACGTGCCGGCGTCCTCGGGCGAGGCCGACTCGACTTCGAGCAGCGGGCCGAGCACCTTGACACGCGGGCCGAGACCGCCGCCGCCGAGGCCACCGCCGTGGATGCCACCGCCCAGTGCCAGCAGCTGCCAGCTGTAGGCCGGCTCCGGGCAGCCCAGCGCCAGGCACAGCAGCCGCGCAGACTCCTCCTGGGCCGCGTGCACGCTGCTCGTCTGCTGCAGGATGATGGGCGCCACGGCCCCGGTCTGCTCTGCAAGGACAGGGAGACAAACAACGGAAAATCAAACAGGTGAGCACTGCAAAACAGCAACAAAAAATGAAAACAAAAAACGTCGTTGTAGTACGTTTCTAGTCCTCCATCTCTCGATTACCAAACTTCTGTCGTAAACTATTAGGGCGAGTTTGGAAATTGGTGAATGGTATCAATATGATGCCACGGAATTGGTTAAATGTATACTGATTACCTTAGTAACACCTTGTCAGTAAAGCTCAAACGAACGTTAAATACTGGCAAAGAATGTTCAACTGAAAGTTGAATACTTGCAAGCAATGTTCAACAGTTAGTTGAATACTTGCAGGACTGTTCAATAGAAAGTTGAATACTTATGAGCAGTGTCCAACTGAAAGATAAATTCCTACAAGTAAAGTTAAACACAGTAGTTGCGCACTTATAAGAGTTCAACTCTCCTGTTTGACACTTCCACACCCAGAGTACGTCCAACACACGGAATTGCTTCCCAGTCCCAGCAGGACATTTTCCTGTTCTAGTGAAAGTGAGATATTGTTGTACTGCAGTGTTTCCATCAGAGTGGGCTCCACGTCGGGGTCGTCCCCCTGAAGCCACCCGAGCGCAAGGCGGCGAGGTGGTCGTGGTAGGTGGGGAGGGGCTAAACTCGACTTGTTCAAAGTGTCTCTCCCCAACTTTCCGCCACGTACCGCAACCAAACCTATCGCTCGCCAACTACAGAAGGAAGAGGGGAAGAAGGTGGGGGGAGAGAGGTGGAGAGGGGGGGGAGAAAAATTCTGAAAGAGAAAGAAGTAGAATCGAAGTAGAATGAAGAGGAAAGGGAAAAGTACCAGATAAAGGAGAGAGATGTAACGGCACCGGCACGTACATGAGTACAGCACTATAATTGAACAACGAAATGTAGGTCAATCTACCACCCGCGATGATAGAAGGGCAGAAATCACATGAAATAAACGACGAGAACAAAAGTTGTCTCACACAGGCCTGGCGAGAGGCTTAGAGTATCTGAGTTGTTTGCTACATTTTCTTCCCGCTTCGTACAGTTTCGGTCGCAGTCAATTCGAAATGAGGCGTGGAGTGCGACAGGGGCGATATATTTGATATCACATTGCCGGGGTATGCCCCGTGTCGCTGCGAACTCCATTAGATAACCCCCCCCCCCCCCACCCTCTCTCTCTCCTCCTTTCCGAGCATTCCCAACTTAGTTGTACGCTGCTGCCCGTTGCGCTCCCAGGTACGACTGGGAGCTGTCCTCTGCCCGCCCGCCTGCCGCACGGAGCGGAAATGAGGTTCCGGGGTTAAATATGATGCCCACCCCGAAAAACGGAACGCAATACACTCGCAAAGCGAATAAGAAGTGAGTATACACCAGGTGGGTGCTTAACCCTGCTCACTCCTGCAGTTATGCTGTATCGTACGCACGAGTGCGGGAGGGTCGCCTACTCGCTCGGCCCGTATGGCGCCGTGGACATGGGCGATAGGCATTAGGCAAGCCCGACCGCACTCGTGCGTGCGGTACAGCACAACTGCAGGAGTGAGCGGGGTTTATCACCCACCTGGTATATGTTCGCCTTTCGTTGAGGAGTGCAACCTCATGTGGCAAAATCTTTGTTCAGTTAGGGGATCAATTCTCTCATTGTAAGCGTACTAGGATTTTTTAAAAATAGAATAATACATGTAATATTTTTTGTCTTTACTTTTGACTGACACTCAATGTTATACGTGTGTAACAGGCGCGATGGAGCGTCTAACAGTTTTCCGACAACTCGTGATGAAAGAATATGTTATGCGATTTGATTTCGAATATAGTCCTCTTTCAAGCGGTGAGCGGCGGACACGTGTGAATTTGAACGCTGCACACTACTTGTCGCTGCCCTGCGCAGCACGTCACGGGACGCGATAGGATAGGCGCGCTCGTACTGCCCCTTCCTCCGGACGTGATCGAAATGTTGTTGGGGTCGGCTGGCACGGGGCCTTCTCCTTGCCTTGGGGGGCTGTGAGGAGGAGGGACCCTTCTCCTGGGGGTGAAGTGGGCCGAAGGGGGCGGGGGGCAGGATGTAGTGGCTGTGAAATAACAAGAACTGCCTTCCGCCGAAAGTTCGACCGACGGACTGATAGCGATCGACAACTCATGACGGACTGAAGAGGAGGAAGGAGGAGGAGGAGAAGAGGAAGGGAGGGAGGCAGCATACGACGTAAAGCAAAGCGAGCACATGGGACGGACAAACACGCGTATTTGTTCCTGTGCGAGGGAGGCTCCGGTACAGTCACAGCAATCATTTCCCCTCCCACCACTGCAAAATACATGCTTGTACGTGCACGGTACATTTTGTAATTTGCAACTTGTACAAAACGAGTCGTACTTATACAACCCGGTACAACCTCCCACCCCTGCTCGTTAGTCGATTCCAAGTCGATATGCAGGGCTTGTAAAATTTCACATTTTTAAATTGTTATTGTACGACATCTTCCATGGAAAATTTACCTGTATCCGGTACGAAAATTTTTCACAGTGCCAAAGAAAGTTGTTTTTTCCTTTTTTGTTACTCGGTAAGCCCCGGTCCTTGGTTTTCAAGGACATTTTTGCATTTTCAAGGACCAAAACTCCGTTTCAAGCACGGGTCCTTGAAAACGGACAGAAAATGGCTGTTTTCAAGGGCCGTCCTTGAAAACCGACGACCAGTATTCAAGGACGGCGTCAAATCGAGTCAAGGACGGCGTCACGTCCAATCAAGGACGACTCAGGCTGGCCCAGGATGTCGCCACCGGCTCCCCGACGATGGGTTCGAGACCAGGACGTACCAGATAGAGTCCCCGAGGCCACCGGCGGGTCCCTCAGGTCCCTGAGGGCCTAAGCTGGGACCTCAGGTCCCAGAGGTGGACCTGAGGTCCGAGACGGCTACCTCAGGTCCCCGGAGGTTGGGGCGGCACAGTAAGGTCCCAGACGGTCCCCTGAGGTCCCAGGCGAGTACCTCAGGTCCCTGAGGGCCTAGGCTGGGACCTCAGGTCCCAGAGGCGGACCT
>NW_026267161.1:596018-596888 GCF_000697945.3 Frankliniella occidentalis
CCCCTCTTTCACTAGCTCCACCCCCCTCCCTCCACCCCGCTCAGTTCAGTTATTCCCGTCCATTTCCGCCCCCGTGCATGTGCGGCGTGGCGTGGGGTGGCGGTCCCGGCCATATCTTCCCTCTCGCCAAACACCGTCGCACCGCTGCAAGAAGACGCCAATCATTCTATATATACACGTCCCAAAAACGCATTTAATACTCTCGCTGCTGTTCGAAAGAGAGTCATAGCCACATTCTTATATACAATATACCGTCGGCGATATCTCTCTGGCACGACGCGGTGACGGCCACCTTTCCTTCCTGCTATACTTTATGTCCAACTAAGCGCCTCTGAAAGAAAAGAAATGGATACAAAAAAACAACAAACAAACACACCTCCGCGAGAAGTGCGGCCCTCGCGAGCGAGACAATGTTGACGGCGCGCGCTGCTGCTGCGCGGCCCTTACCTGTCGGGCCGGACGGACGTTCCATCCTGCCCTCCTCATATGGAGCCCCGCAGCAGCGCTATAACTCGCAGTCCCCACATCTCCGCGCTGATCCCCTCTCCCCTCTCTACCATCCGCGACTTTTATTGCGCCGAAGCTGTCGCAGAAATATCTTCCCCAGATGAGGAAGAAGAGCGAGCGCGCGGACGCCCGCGCCATACACCCCTGAGGCCAGAACCCTCCCCCCTGGACGCTGCGCAGCGATGATAGATTCAAGATAAAGTAATAATAAAAAAAGAGGGGGGGTGAAATTATTCCATTACAGCGCGCTTAGCGCCCCACGTGCTGCAGCAGCAGCATAAATTCAACGTCAGCAGTTCGTATTTTTTAATCGCGCCAAAGGAATAGAATACTATAAACCGGCTCAGGAGTGGGGGATTTTTT
>NW_026267161.1:596938-606006 GCF_000697945.3 Frankliniella occidentalis
CTGTACCTCTGCACTCTATCATGAGGAGAGTCATGACAAACTTTAGGAAAAATGTCATTAAATTTTTCATTTGAGTCTACTTGAGGCATTCATTACTTGTTCTTTACGAGCACAGTTCTCCTTGGTCGTAGGAGGACCGAGTATTGATCTCAGTGCGGGGACACCCTTTAACTGTTTGTGCTTTCATCTCAGAACACATAAAACCTACAGACATGATAGTCGTACCATTGTGAAGGGAAGACGCTGATCTAAATTATCGCAATGAACTTTTTTTTAGTTTATTTGATGGTATAATTTTGAGCGCTCTTAACATATCTTGTGAGTTTTCATTTTAAGTCCCTGACCGCAGCTTATTTGAGTACATTGTAAAACGTAGCGTTCAGCAACGCAAATTCATCATGCATGCATGTTTAAACTTTGCGCTTGCCTTAGAGAAATGTGAAAAAAAAGTTACGTTCATAGTAGTAAATTTAGAATGAGGTTATGAACGTAAGTTTGTGAATGAGACTTATCAAGTTTGCTTTCTTCCGCATCTACGCATAGACAGAGGTGTCTCTATGACACTATATTGACAAATCTAAATTTACGAATACGAACTAGATTAAAAAGAAAATAAGAACAGCAGTTTCTTACCTGCGTAAAGTCACAAACAACCAAACTCCAAACGAACTCTTTCCGTAAACAACTAACAGTGTTGCACGTGGTTGCACGTAGTAGTCTCGTTGCAGGGTTGGCGTTGGCGGGAGTACGGGGACGGGGTATCGCCGCTCAGGCGCTGAGGGTAGGCCACCATCTCCACACAGACACTTGGCGGGCGTGCCTACCCGACGCGCCGCAGGCGTTGTCATTCGCCTTAGGTTTGTAAAGTGCATAGCAATTATCAGCTATGTGCTGCAACTGGAGCAAATTGTAGTTGATCTACGGAAAACCGCACCAATTGGTAAGAAATTGAAAGTGCCCATGTAGGAAGCTATATATGTGCACATTAAATGCGCATTATATTTCCCCATTAAGTGAGTCAAACATTTGTACCTTTGAGGTGCATTTTGATGCGCATTGGCTACGAGCATCCAATGCGCAAATTCCAAGCGAGAAACCAGGTGAGTTTCGATCCTTATTTTTCGGTTGACCATGTAATTGCTCTGATTGAGACTGATATTCTGTGTTGTCATAAATGAGGGGAAATCAACTTTATAGTAGAAACTACTAGTAACAAATGGCTGATTTTCTTTTTAATTTATGGCAGGAAACGATTTGACACAATATAGGCACATGCGACATATTGTGAGCAATAAGCAGTTCTTCAATCCCACAGACCTGTAGTATTCATATAGGTATGCTATAGTTTTGTAGATAGTTTGAGAAAAGAAGAACTGCTTGTTTATTGATACCATAACAACTAACAAAAGAACAGGGATATTTATTACACATTTGTAACAGTCGCACATGATGAGCGCATTTTATCACAACATTTAAAATCGGCATATTTATACTTTCTAAATAAAGTCTATAAAACATAAAACAGTCTTTACGGGATTAAACTATACATATTCACAAGAGATTTGTCTTATAAGGAGCAGCACAATTCTTGACTCAATTCACAAAGAGGGATCAAGAACATAATATCCTTAGTTAAAAGAACCAGACGCACCTTGCCCCATGGCAAAAGCAATGAGCCAAAAGCACACACAATTTGAGCAAAAATACTAAGTTTCTGTAAGGTCTATGAGCAAGTTTTGCAACTATTCAATACTTTTCAAGGTGCCAACATCAGAGCCATTTGGCAACATAATCAGACCTTACTTGTTTTATAAAATGTATGGCAGTTTGTATTAAGACTGTTCAGTCAAATGACGCAAACATATGCATGTAGTAATGGGGAAATTATTGTTAATCCTTTTAGTTCCTTTCATCAAGAGTTTCAACAAGTGCTTCAAACGTAAGACAATTCTGGCATGTTCGAAGCAGTTTCCTGAATATCAGGTAAGGCAATCAATCACACAAAGTCAATTGCTATCACAAAAAATTACAGCGCACCACTTTGCTTTGTGCACGAAACTCCCGCAGGACCCGCAGCCGTCTAAGTCTCAGAAAGCCAAGAGACTCTCTTTTCAAGGCAACATAGAGGGCAACATGCTCACAGGGACGAAACACATGCCCAAATCACTTGGGACACTTCTACCATCACGGCGGCTCCGTGGGACTTGTTTTGTTCCACGGGCAGGCCAGGGCGCGCGGCTGGCGCGGCTACACGGCGATGGAGTAGTCCGAGTGCTGGGGCGCCAGGGGCGCGCCGGGGGTGCTGGGCCGGGGGGTGCGCGACCACAGGCTGGAGCGGAGGCCCAGCTTGAGCTTCTTCACCGTGTCCATGTCGCACTCGGCCTCGCTCAGCTCGTGCGGCGGGACGCGCCTCGCCGTGGACGTGGAGGGCAGGCCGGCGGGGAGCGGCGCGGGCCGGGGCCGGTCGTCGGCGGCCCCGAGCGGCAGGCGCAGCCCCCCGGGCGGCGGCGGCACGCCGGGGGGCAGCCCGGGCGGCAGCCACTTGCTGCAACAAGGGCGGCACGTCAGCGTCAGCACCCGGGGCGGAGTGCCGGGCGGCTGCAGGTGCCAGGTGTTTCGGGGCGGACACTGCACAGTGTTGCGGGTGTGCACACTCGCTGGAGCCGCACGGGCCATGGCGCCTTACGGGCGGAGGGAGTAGGCACACCCACAACACTGCGGTGCCCGCTCTGAAACACTCGGCACGAGAGAGAGGTTTGTACGGAGTGAAAGAAAGTAAGATCTAGAGCGCGCGCTTTCGTCATTCGGCAGGTCTAGCGACAGGCCCAGCTACGGCCTCACGCGACTAGCATGGGGGTGAGCCAGCCATGCGATCAAGAGCGGTAGAGCGGGCTGCGGGCAGGGCGGGCCGGGGGCCAGCAAGCTTAGCGCAGACAGGCGAGGCGCAAGCGAAGGCAGTTCAGTAAGTCACTCGCAGGCCTGAAAGCATGCCCAGCTGCGGTCCCAGAACGCAACGCACCCGACAAAAACTATGTCTCTGGGGGTTTGAACACCCGCAACGACTTTTTGCACGTGTGCCAAAAAAGTATCGCTGGGCGTCGTCTGGCCGGGGCTGGCCTAGCTCGACCCTGCCGCAGCTGGAGATGCCCGGCAGGCTGCTTCTCGCCCGGTGTCTGTATGAGGCTTGCCTGCTAGAAGGCCTCGTTGGGGCCCCGCCGGCCCGGGCGGTCCCGCGGCTCCGCGCTGGGCCTGCTGGCCGGCCTGCTGGCCTCCACCACGACCACGGCACGGCCCCCAGCACCTCACCTGTGTCGGCCTCGTCTGGGAAGTGACTTCTGCTCCGACATCGGGGATATGTCGGACGACGTGCTGGACTGGGCCCCGTGGTAGATGAAGTCTGTGTGGAGAAAGAGAGTTAAAATACTTGTGAAAAGGAAACCAAAAATCACGATCATGTTTTACTTTTCATATTTTGATCTTTGTTTACAAATTTCTTTTGCGTCCTATTTTAAGTATACTCACTGTACTGGCTGTGCTTGAGGCCGCGGGCGCCCAGCCCCGCTCCGAGACCCCCGTGCCCCCCGTGAACCCCCGGCCCCGTGTCCAGCTGGTTGGAGCTCTCCGTCCGACTCGACGTCAGGGGGTCCCCGTCGGAGTCGGACTCGTCCGAGTCCTGGCCGCAAGCGCGCGACTTGTGGCTGCTGCGCCTGCTGCGCCTGCCCTTCGGGCCCTGGGGGTGGAAGAACAAAGCATGGGGCGTGAGTCTCGGTGCCTCAGGTACTTCGCTACAAGCGTTCTTGTTACTTCTGCACTGGAAATGCAAGTGTGTGAATGTCGCTCACCTGCAGGTGAGCGACATTCCATTCGTACACTTAGGGGGGAGGGGTAAACGTGTGAATTTTCTAGGAAAAATTCACACCTTTACCCCCCTAAGTGTACGAATGGAATGTCGCTCACTTGAAGGTGAGCGACATTCACACACTTGCATTTCCAGTGTGATTAAAAAAAATGATTTCCTTTGTTATTTTCTTCAATTTATTTTAGATTGTTCTGTTTTTTCTGATTTTTTGGAGGGTAAACACTGGTTTCTTTGAATGAAATAGCCCCTCTCGTGCTCTGAAACGTGCACCGGGACTTGCACCAGGACGTGCGCGCACGCGGCACTCACCAAGGGCGGCGGGGACGCGGCCTCCGTCATGGCCTGCTCGTGGTACATGAAGCTGTGGAGCAGCGTGTTCTGCGGCGCCGCGTCCGACAGCTGGAACGTGGCGTAGGGCGAGATGTCCTCTGAGGTCTCTGCGCAAGACATACAACAAAAAGGGGAGAAATTAGAGCAAATCAAGGGAGAAACGTCGAGCAGTGCGGATATTGTTGCTGGTGGTTGAACAGTGCGTTACCCGGTATCTTATCCCCGCTCTGCGCCATCTTCCGCAGGGTGGCGTAGTAGCGCTCGCGCTGTGCCGCCGCGTCCACCGCCGCGTCCAGGGTCTGCTTGACGGGCCGGGCTTGCTCTGGGGACATGAGGAGAGCACTAGCTAAACCAGTTTCAACTCAAATACATGTTCTTTGTAGTTAACGTATTCGTCGTTGTGCCTTGAAGCTACAGTATTCAAAACGGATGACAACAACTTGTCTCTCGGCACAACCAAGGCAAACCAAGGCAGGAACAAGTAATTATGGCCCCCATTTGTTGTGCACTCTAAACTTTCCACGTTTTACACACGTTTTCGTGCACAACCAGACCAGATGCATTGGTTCATAAGACTGGACAAGTGGTGTAATGCATAACTCACTGGTCCTCCAGCACAGTGCGACGGCCACGCACACGGCGGCCATGGCGACGGCGGCGCCGGCCAGCGGCAGCACCACGCGCATGTCCATGTAGAAGGGCTGCAGCACCCCGCCGCGGTGCACCAGCTCCGGGGGCGGCGCCTCTGCAAGCACACCGGAAAAGGGGTCACCGTCGAGGGGTACTTCACTCAAAACAAATCAGTGTACACCATTTTTTCAAAAATATAAGAAAACATAGGAAAAAGTCAAGAAAAAATCAGTTTGAAAGACAAAAGAAAATCAAAGAAAGGAAATTTTAAAAATCAAGAAAAATTGGGTGCACGCTTGAATTTGTCGTTCGTCATGGGCAGGTCGGGCAAGCCCCGCTTACCTCCGTCCTTGGTGAGGGTGAAGAAGGTGTACTCCTCGGTGGACGAGCCCGCTATGTTGTTGGCCTCGACCTGCAGCTGATAGCCGGACGCCGGGGTCAGGCCGTTGATGCTGAACCGGCGCTGGGGCTTCAGGGAGTTGGAGACTGTGGACGGACGCACAACGAGGCGAGTTAGAGGAGGAGGGGGAAGAGGCAGAGACAAAACACACGGAATGCCCCAGCAACCCCAGCGTACGCTTACGCACCTAGTGTCCACTGCGCGTCGCTCACGGCCCTGTACCGCACGACGAAGTACAGCAGCGGGCAGCCGTTGTCGGGCCAGGCGGCGAGGCGCAGCTGCAGGGACGCGGGCCCGGGGCTGAGCAGCGCGGCGGGGGACGGCCGCCCCGGGGCCTGGCCCTGCGTGCGCACCGACAGCATCGACGACTTGGGCGAGGAGCCCACCTGGTTGTGCGCCACCAGCTGCAGGTGGTAGGTCGTGCCGCACTGCAGGCCCTTGAGCTCGTGCGACAGGGAGCGGCGCGGCAGGTCCAGCCTGTTCGGGTCGCCGTGCTGCCGCCGGTAGTGCAGCGTGAAGCCCGAGATGGCGGCGCCGCCCGAGTCGCCCGCCTTCCAGTTCAGCAGGACGCTGGAGCTCGTCGAGGTCGCGATCAGCAGCTGCGGCGCGCTGGGGGGCACTGCGGGACAAGAGATCAGAGATCACCCAAAAAGTTCGCCCTTCATTTGCCGCTGCGAAACTACCAAAGTTCAGCCAATGCAAGTTCTGGGAGCGCCTGGTAGGTAGGCAACATTTTCCTGCAGCGCATGCGTGTACTGCAGCGTGGGCTACTCTGAGTATCGGAGGCGAAGAGCTCCCGTAATTTACCGAATGAATCTGAGTAAAAGCGGACGTACTTTCTGGATGACGCCCATAGTCGAGCCCATAGTCGTCGGTTCACCCGCACTCCGCCTCACCGAAATGCCACCCACCTTGCACGATCAGGGTGTACGTGATGGAGTCGGAGCCGTAGGCGTTCTCCGCCGTGCAGGTGTAGTTGCCGGCGTGCTCCTTGGCCAGCCCGGTGATCATGACCTCCCCCGAGTCCAGCACCTGGCCGCGGTGCGGCCGCCACGACACCCGCGGCTCCGGCTGGCCGACGGCGCGGCAGGCCAGCGCCACGGAGCTGCGCCACGGCCGCGACACGACGGTCCCGATGGATGCCACCCTCGCGCCCGCTGCGGATCGCGAGCCGGGTTAAGTACATCAGGGACAGTCATGCGTCAAAGCAAAATCAAAGCAAAAAGGCAAAGGGCAAGGGCGGCACGAACCTCTTGCAGTGGGCACCTGGGACACGGGGTGCGAGCTCTGACCCTCGCCGACGCGCGTGGACGCCGTCACCCAGAACTGGTACTCGACGTGCTGCTGCAGCCCCTTGACCTCGTGGCTCGTCTGCGACGCGCTCAGGGTCTGCTTCTCGTGCTTGAGCTCCTCGCGGCCCGGGCCCGCCACCATGCGGCTGTAGACGGTGTACTTGGTGATGGCGCCGTTGGGCTCCGCGGGCGGCAGCCAGGTCAGCAGCAGGGACTGCGGCCCGCTCACCACCACCTTGATGTCGCTCGGCGGGCCGGGAGCTGGGCAAGGACAAGTGCATCATGAGACCTCGCGGCGGCCCTGCCGTCGACCCTGTCGTCGACCCTGCCGTCGACCCTGCCGTCGACCCTGCCGTCGACCCTGCCTCGTCGGTCCTTACCATCCTCATCGGTGGAGCAGAAGACGGGGCGCGAGGCCACGCCCTCGCCCTTCCTGGTGTAGGCCCGCACCGTCACGCTGTGGTTGGTGGCCTTGCGCAGGTCGAGCAGCACGGTCAGCAGCGCCGTGGTCTTGGCCGTGTCCTGGGCGTCCGGGTGCCGCTGGTCCGGCAGGACGGACTCGTAGTGCACGGTGTAGCCCTGGAGCACGCCGTTGACCTGGGCGCTGGGCGGCGGCTGCCACGACACCTGCAGCGACTGGGAGGTGAGCGAGCTGCAGCGGACCTCTTCCGGCGGCGAGCTGGGCACTGCAAGCGAGGGAGGGGGCGGGCGGATGAGCGTCGTGGTATAGCGTGGGGTCAACTCGTACTCCAGGGCGGCGCCCCTGCTCACCGTCCTCCAGGGTGCTGACGCTGATGGAGTCGCTCATGGGCCCGGCGCCCACCACGTTGACGGCCTGCACCACGATGGAGTAGCGCGTGAACTTGAGCAGGCCCGTGAGGGTCAGCTCGCCGTCGTCGTCCGTGTCTCCGGACATGGCGGGCACGGATGTCATGTTGTAGGACGTCTGGCCGCTGAGGAAAGAGAGTTATAGACACATCGCCCTCGACAATCGTCCAAATGAAATCAACATCATCGGTGTCGTGAAAAGGTTTGGGAACAACCTCAACAGAAACACCGCTGCCTACCCCTCCTCCTTGAAGCCCACGTTGTACGAGGTGACGTCTCCGTGGCGCAGCTCGGGCGCCGGGGCGGACCAGGTGAGCAGCACGGTGGTGGAGGACACTGCGCGCGCCGTGACCCCGAGCGGCGCCCCCGCGGGCCGCTGGGGCTCGGTCCGCAGCGTCAGCTCGGCGGAGGGCTCGGACCTGCCCGCCGCGCCCTCGGCCACCACGCGGACGGCGTAGCGGGTGGCGGGCCGCAGGTCCGAGATGACGGCGGCGTGCTGGCCGCGGACGTCCAGCCGCTGCCACTGCGCGGCCGCCCCGGCGCCCTGCTGCTGCTGGCGGTACTCCACGATGAAGCGGAGGCTCTCCATGTCCTGGCCCGGCGCGCCCGAGTGCTGCCACTGCAGGTTGATGGACTGGCTCGACACCAGCGCCGCCTGCAGGCCCACGGGCTTGGGCGGCGGCTCTGACGGACAGGGAGACGGCGTCGTTGACGTCAGCGAGTCCCCCTCTACGAACTCACAACGGTCGCGAAACAACTGCGCTCACCTTGCACCTGCAGCTGCACCAGCTGCTTGTCGACGCCGAATTGGTTCTTGGCCTGGCAGTGGTACGCGCCCGAGTCGCCCGACTCGGAGGAGGCCAGCTGCAGCTCAGCCGACAGCCCGTCCCGCCGCGGGTCCTCCTTGACGCTGACGCGGTAGTTGGTGGCCGGTGTGAGCTCCATGCCCCCGTGCAGCCAGACCACGCTGATGGGCCGGTCGCCGCTGATGTCGCACTGCAGCACCGCCGTCTCGCCCTTCTTGACGGAGACCATCCGGGACGGCGCGGCGAAGTAGGGCCGGGCTACGCGGAGCAGGAGAAAGAGGAGGAGGATCATGAAAAGAAAATGTTTCAAACACTACCGCAAATTTTCCGGAAAATATTAGAAACTTTTGCGCGTCCTGCCAGGTACTCACAGTTGACCTTGAGCTGCACCACCTTGCCGAGGGGGCTGCCGATGGAGTTGTTGGCCTGGCACAGGTAGAAGCCCTCGGCGTCCTCGCCCACGGCCTGCATCACCAGGGTGCCGTTCGTGAGCACGCGGAAGGCCGGGGGACGCTCGCGGAACTCGCGCAGCTCGCGGTACTCGCCGTTCCGTCCGCCTGATGGCAGACAGGAACAATCAAAGAAAAGGGATGGAGATTAGAAACTCGGAAAAAATCCACAGATGTCAAGAAAATGCAGAAAAAGAAAGATCGGTCCACGCTTGAAGTTTTAGTAAAGTACCCCACGGTTTCACCTTACCGACGGCCTTCTTCCACACGGTGGTGGGCGGTGGCACTCCCCTAGCCCTGCAGTGCAGGTGCGCCGTGCGGCCCCGCTCCGCGCTCGCATCCTGGGGCTCCGTCTCCCACGCCGGTGGCACTGCGAGAGGACCAGGCAGGTCAGAAGGAGGAAGCAACATGGCGGCAAGCACACAGACTCATTTGATAACAATTTGTGAAAATATTATTTTTTTTCTTTTATTT
>NW_026267161.1:606056-611528 GCF_000697945.3 Frankliniella occidentalis
TTCTTTGTATTACAACTTAGTTATGTCCTTTGTCATTGGTATGTTTTCGCGATTTTGGTTGGCAAGCCTGTTCACTTCTCACGTCTCACGCCTCACGTCTGGCGCCTCACGCCAGCTTCCCGTCTGCCTCCCGTGGCGCTATCTCACAGGGCTGAGCATTTAAAGTTAAAGTTCAATTCAAATTTCAATTTAGCTCAGCCAACAAATATTGTCGTAGAGATATCGCATTTCGACACCTGAGAAGAACAACCGCTTACCTCCGCGGACTAGAAACAAAACCGCCTACCTCTGCAACCCTCAAACAAAACCGCTCACCTCTGAGACACGCAAACAAAGCCGTTTAAATGACTTTTTTTTTACACATTCTGAAACATGGGTACCATTCGAAAGACAATTTTTACTCGTATCTCAAAATGTGTAAAAAAAGTCATTTAAGCGGCTTTGTTTGCGTGTCCCAGGGGTGAGCGGTTTTGTTTGAGGGTTGCAGAGGTAAGCAGGTTTGTTTCCAGTCCGCGGAGGTAAGCGGTTGTTCTTCTCAGGTGTCGATTTTATGCGACTTGCTGCTGTGGCCGCCGGTTTGGCCTCTTGGTCAAGGAAGGTCGACTAGCCCGCCACTCGCGCGCGTTCGCCAGGTGGCCTATCCCGCTGGCCACAGGCGCTCCGCCCGGGACGCACGAAGGAGGAGGTATGACTCACTTCACTTCTGGGAGCGGTATTTCTTTTACCATTTGATGCGACTCGGCGGGCGCGCACTTGCGCAGCGACGCGTGTCGTGGCACGTCACTGCTGCTGCAATATGACGGGGCGAGACGAGGAAGAGGACCGAAGAGGACGCTTTCGCGAAGCCACGGCATGCCGGCCGGAATTCCGCGAATGGTTGTCCTGCCCTTAGTGTCATACCGCTGCCAAATTCTGCGCGTCCCGCGGGAAATGCCGGGAGTAGAAAGCGCTGCTGGTCCGTCAACAACATAAGTGTGTTGTGTGTGTGTGTTTTTTTTTTTTTTGAGAGAGAGAGAGAGAGAGAGAGAGAGAGAGAGAGAGAGAGAGAGTGAGCGAGTAGTCCGAGTCCCGAACCGCTGCGCTCTAGCGACTCTTACGCACAACCACCCCGCCCGCACGCCTCACCTCCACACCACACGCCACCCAGAGCCAAGTGCATTTTAATTGGTTCATTAATTCGCAATCAGTGGGCGAGTTTGCGGTCGTGTCGTGAAGGCTCTGCAGCTACACCCTCCCCCTCCCCTGTCTTCCTCCCACTATTCTGCCACACCCGCCAACCCGCGCCTCGGACCATCGGCCACCGCCACCATTTGCGCCTCAACTGCGTCTTCGATGTCTCCACCCCCGCAGCTCTTTGGCGCCCGACCACCCCCTATTTTTATCCGGTTGCGGGTTGCATCCCTCCTTCCCCAATGCGAAGGAGAGGCCCAAGGGGGAGGGTATGGATGGACGTAAGGGGAGGAAGAAGGGGTTGACGACCCCGCCCCCAGTTCCCCTTTCCGGGGCCAAGGGTGGGAAAGGGAAGGGGGTGGACCTCGATGGCAGTGACTTAATATAGTCCCAGTGTTTATCAGGGTCATGGTGGTGATGGTGCCTGCAAGCGTAAAAAGAGACTGCGTTGGTCATCATAAGCAAGTCAGAATAACTAATGCTCGCACAGCGGCCGAATTCTTCGTGATTGAAAAATTTGTTTTGTTTGTGTGAAGGTAAATGATTTGGTAATTGTAAAAACGACGACGAAGTGAGGAATAACTGACCGGCCGGGGTGATTATCGTAGAGGACCGCCTCGACGCCCGGGTCCATCCCCGGCCCACTCGGCGATACTCTCTTTCTCCCGTTATTATTCTTTCAGATCCCGGCACACTCGCCCCGCCCGCCGCGCGCTGCAAATCGCCGGCGATAATGTTCCGGCCGCATATGATTTATTCAAGACTTATATTCCGAGCGGCTTACGGCCGTATCTCACCGGACCCGACCCGGCGCCGCATCGAAGTGAAGCTCCGCGCCACCCGGCCGCGCCGCAGCGGGCGAGCGAACCTATCCCCAGCAACAACAGGTCGGACGTGTGCAGGTGGCACGCAGCCGGACAGGCACCCAGCACCACCTGCGCGCACTCCAAGCCCGCTACCGGTCTGTCTGTCTGTGTGTCTGTCTGTGGTGTCTGTCTGTCTGTCTTTCTCTCTCTCTCTCTCCCGTTTCCTAGCTCATACATTACCGAATCAAAAAGTGTATAGAACGGGAGGTAAGGAGAGAGAGAGAGAGAGAGAGAGAGAGAGAGAGAGAGAGAGAGGTGAGAAAGGTCGCTTTATTGTGCTGGGCTTGTGCTTAATGCGACTGTGTTCTGGTTCACAACACGAACGCACATCCAACCATATCCCCCCCCCCTCTCTCTCTCTCCCGCACAATCACGTTCATGCCGCTGCCCTGCCCGTTATTATTATCGGTTGAACGCCGTGCCGTGGCGGGGCGTAGTGGGGCGCTGAGGAGATGGCGCCGCTTGGAAACGCGCGTCTAATTTTAGATGGATATTCCCTCCTCCCTCGCCTGGCCATCTCAATCGCGGCCGATCGGCCGATCACCGGGCTATGGCCTCCCCTCCCGTGGCCGTTTAAGCACTGCGAAAACACATTTTTGAAACAGTCCTAATAAATTGAAATAATGTTAAGAATTTAGTCAGAGCAGACGAAATACGTTTATGTTCAAAACGATTCTGCACAATAAAATCTTATGAACGTTTTTTATCCATAGCTATAACTGAATTCTGTAAACATGCTCAAGCTATGAATAAAGAGGATCATAAGATTTTTGTGTGTGTGCACTGTTAAAAATATGTTGTGCTTCCCCAATAAGTCCCCTTATTTTTAAACCGTTTGATTAATTGTTTTACTTCGTTCGCACCTCGCGGCGCGGTGCAGTGTTCACCTCTGGGGGTTTCATGTTCGGGGGCCACAGGTGCATCACTGATCCACTCTATAGTCATAATGAACTCGGGGGAGTCTGGATTGTCGTGCCAGAGTCTGGGCTGGGGGGGGGGGGGGGAGGTAGCACAGGGACTCTCGACACGACACTGCGTGGGCCCCGTGCACCCTCCATGAAGCGAAGCCCCGCTCCCCCCCTGCGGACTGCACTCTGGCGGGGGACAAAAGGTGTCAACAAAGGGGGATGGAAATGCCGTGTAGTACCGCGCTTGCACACACGGCGCGCGGACTCACTCACCGCCCACTTGCGACGGGTAGATGTGGTAGGACGGCTCCTGGGTCCAGCTCACGACCCGCACCAGGTCGCGCACGAAGGACGGCGGCGAGCAGCGGAGCACGGCGGTGCAGCCCCGCGGGGCCTCCTCCGAGCTGGCCTCCACCGAGTACGCCTGCGTCACCACTGCGGAACAACAACAACAACAACAACGGCTAAGTCACTCAAGTCCACTCAAGTCAACGGCGGGTCACCACCGAGGCCCGTCCGTCTCAAACGGCACACACAAAAATGTCTTCTCATAATTCAAGTATTGCTCTTAAAATTTTAAGCCCCATTTTTTGTTTTGTTTTAAGTCCTATTTGCTCCTTAAAACAATAAATGGGGCTCAAAGTTTTTGGAGCAATACATAAATTGAGAACACATTTTTTGGGGTGAGACACAGCCGTATCACTGTTTAAAAATGATGAAAATTAGCAGTAAGTTGGCTGTTAATTTTCATAGCAACTCGTGCTGCGGTACAACAAAACCAACAAAACAGTCTTTTCAATTAAAATGAGGCTGCTCAGGAACAACCGAAACGTTGTTTTCCCAACATCATCCTGGCGGCTTCGTGACTCATTTCTTTTTTGTTGCATTACAACAAATTTAATGTTTTAAGTCAAGAAAACTTTTGCTGTTTTTCATCGCAAAACTGCTTGTTTTCCTACAACTATTTTTACATTTATAGGTGCGGCGAAAGTAAACGCCATGAGAACAACCACCTAACGTGGGTGACTTAACGTGTGTAAATAGGACCCACGCCAAAGTTTTTCTTTCCAGAAAAAATAAAATAAGGCAGACGCGAAAAAGTTGGAAAAGAAGCGCGCGTCACTGCATTACATACTTCTAAGCGGGCGCGGCATGGCATGACGACGCTTACACCCCGCCGGGCCGAGCACTTTTCAAAGTGTTCCCTCTGCTAAGTGTGGGGCGCGTTATTTCGGCGTCCTCTGCCGCGCCACCTGCTCTTTCCGGGCCATAAAGTCGGTCACAAGTTCCTGCCGCTCCCCCCCCCCCTCCCTTCCACACCCCCAACTGCTCTCCACCTCCGCGACCCCCCCAAGGTGGGGATTGTGGGGGGGACTATTGCCGGCTGTCAGCGCGCGGAAAACGCTTCCAAGTCGCAGCCGAGCATTCCTGTCATTTTATGGCGCTTGGCGAATCTCTGCGCAGCCGCTGCAGGCACAACTGTGGCGGATACGGGGAAAAGGGGAAAGGGAGGGGGCGGGGGCACAAATGACCCGTGAGGTGCCACAATGATGACCTTTTTTCTTCCTCTTCTTCCCCACCGATAACGTTATTATTGCGTCCAATATTGCCCGGCGAAAGAAACAAACGGCACTATGCGAACGGCCGGAAGTAGAGCAGCGGGCTTGAGAGAGAAGAGAGAAATCGGGAGGAAAAGTATCAAAAGGAACAAAAAGGACGGAGGGAGAAGAGGAAAAAAGGATGCCGCGCCATATACGATGTGAATGGGGCCACCGATCGGCCTTGATTGGGGAGCACGGCTCATCCGGTGTGCAAAAGCGCGCTCGGAAGAGAAGGGGGCGTTCTTTGCGGCCGAGTTCCTCTATTCCGCTCTCTCCCTCACTCCCTCCCCCCCCCCTCCCCCCCTCTCTCTCTGGCGCTCTCTCCCTCTCTCTCCCTCTCTTTGCTCGCTCATCCGTCCTGCTCAAATTCCTTCTAGCTGTTTCATTCTCTGCCTTATACCTGAGACACCACCCAACCCTGCGTAAACCGGTCACCCGTCGGTCACTGGTGAGCACTCCATCTCAAATTCCATCAAAATAACAGGTAGATGGATATATGAACAGATAGATAAATAGATGGATGGACGGATGGATGGATGGACATGCGCTTTACTAAACCTCATGAATGTAAAACATGACTTAAGTGGTCCCCCCCTGGAAGCAGTGGCCAAGTGAATACGTGCCCGACATGCCAAAGGACTTTGCAGAAATCCCCGGTCCGGGGTCCCTCGGCCCTCGGGCCGCGCGCTCGGCTCGGCTCTGCTCGAGCCTCGGCCTTCTCTTCGGCCTCGGGACGCTCTCCGGCCGGGCGGGCGGCGGCAGCCTCAGCAGCAGCAGCGTCCAAGACGGCAAGAATTCAATCAGTTGAACCAGAGAGAGGGACACCCAGCCAACCGATGCTTGGCTGAGATGGCCGGGTCAAAGGGAGCCCACCCATCCTAATCCCAGCCTGTGGCGCTGCCGCGCTGCCGGGGGCGAGGGGGAGCA
>NW_026267161.1:611613-613261 GCF_000697945.3 Frankliniella occidentalis
CCCCCAACCCCTCCACGGCGCGCACAGGCATGCCCGCAGCAGAGACCGGAAGTGCGATACACACTCGGGATTGCAGAGATTCATCCGTCTTGCTATGTGCGCCCGGGATGCCGGCAGCAGCCGGGACCTTTCCGGGAACCCATATACCGGCACCCACACCGCAAAAATATTACGTGTTGGAAAAGAAGCATTTTTGACATGATTCAAAGTTGCGTAAGTGAAGCTTGTTGTTAAGCGACAGAAATTTTGGTAGATGGTACGACAAAATTTGTGCGTTTTATACTTAACGAAAGATGCGGTATTTTACAAATGTAACTGATGGGTCGTTTCAAACGTCCCCGCCAACTTACCGGCGCGCACGAGGACTTCCCTGCTGGTGATGGCGCCGACGGCGTTGGCGGCCACGCAGCGGTAGGTGGCCGAGTGGACGTCCTGGCGGTAGGCGGCGGCGGCGAAGGGCAGCAGGACCAGGGTGCCGTTGGCCTCGAGGCGGCGCACCGCGCCCACGTCGCCGACCCGCGCGCCGTCGCCCGTCACCCAGGAGACGGAGGGCGGCGGGGAGCCCGTCGCGGTGCAGTCCAGCCAGCCGCCCGTCGAGTTGGAGAACTCGAGCCGGGTGGGCGGCTCCAGCAGAAAGGAGGGGCCTCGGAGCGAGCCAGCGGGGCCCTCCTGAGCGCGCGCGCCCGCGGACCCTGCGGACAAACATACGCAACCTGAGCAACCCGAGGAACTACTACCTGCACAAGATAAGAAGAATGTTCTTGCAAGGTACACAGTTTAAAATTACAACAGGCAATTACTACAGAATGGACTGGTAATTCTTGAAAACAGTGTTATCCTCTGTAGGCTTACTGTACTTTATTCTAAAGGAAAGTTCTTTTCACGCAATGACAAGTCTTTATCCCTGAAATACCAGTCACCAGTCGAACAGATTTTGACCGTAGTATGGAAGTACAGGACGATCTGTATGAATTCTGTTTCTGGGAACAGAATTTGTAACTATGTCGCACGTGTGTTGTACAAGCTAAAAGCAATAAGACATTCCTGAAATGGAAAATAAAATAAAAATAGAAGTACAGGCGGGGGGTCGAGAGGCACAGTAAATTTCGAAAAACTTAGTAAAGAACTAGTAAATTACGGTAAATTACTTTGCCACCAGAGTAATTTACTTTTAGAATTGTCAGAAATCAGACGTACTTCTTATACTGATGACGCATGACAAAATATATAATGATTTAAAATGATGGCATTTTACGACGCTGCAGAAACCTCCCCACAATGTCAACGCTCGATGAGGCGCGCGACTGCGAGTCATCAGGCTCAGTCTGCGCTGCGGCGCTGTTTACCATGACGTGGCGGGGAGTGGCGGGGCGGGGCGCACCACCGTCGCTGCGCCAGAGTAACCAGTCGCCAGCGCAGAGTCGATTATTAGGCAAACAGATTCAGATTACTTTTCGCGCCCTTCGGTTTGCCATTATCACCCAACCAGATTCATCTCCTCTTCTCCTCAAATACCGACGCCAACTCCCTCCCTCACTCACTCACTCCCTCCCTCCTCTCTCTCTCTCCCTCTCTCACACATCTCTCTCTCCCCTCTCCCCCTCTCCCTCCCTCCCCCCCTTTCTCTCCCTCTCTCTCCTTCTCTCTC
>NW_026267161.1:614741-620173 GCF_000697945.3 Frankliniella occidentalis
GGGGGGGATGGGCGGTTAGTAATCGGATAAGTCTAATTGAGTCGTGATCGACCAGGCAAGAGCGGCGGCGCAAGCGCGCTGCTGTGGATGCACAGCCCGGAATAGTTTGAATATCCACAATACGCGGCACGCCGGGGGCCGTTCGAACAGCGAACAAGTTCAGCCGCGGTCACCTTTGGCAAGACTACTGTTCCCGCGACAAGTATCGGTTCGTGGGAAAAACCGGCGGATTTGTGAAGCAAAGAGAGAGAGAGAGTAAATCGAAAAGCAGCAGGGGCAGCAGGGCCGTGTGACGGGACGGGAGCGCAGACGCGGTAGCTGTGGTGATCGAAATGGCACAGCAGGGGGAGGGGGGCAGGAGGAGCGGGGATATAGAGGAGGGGGTAAGTGTTGCGGCTAGTACCCCTCGGCGTCCCAAACCATCACAGCTGTGTAATTGCTCGAGCCAGACTCATCTCGGGCAGGAAATGTGGGGAGAGGAATGGGGCGAGCTGGGGGAGGGGGCGTAGTAGGCAGTCAGAAATCAAGGCGAAAAACGGATGTAATACGATAAAACGGGTGCGCAAAACACCAGCGACCGAAAACATACGAATATGCTAACACATGTGTATTTTTATTTCACGCAGCCTAAAAGGAAACTCACGAGTTTGCCTGGGAAGTAAGGGGAAGCCTGGATCTAGATCAGGCGGAATGTTTAAGCTCCCGCGACTGAAAGATTTCGGGGCTGCTTCGTCAGCAGGCGGCTTTGCCTGTCCTCACGTCGCCATTCTGGACGTACGAGTGTGTGTGTGTGTGTGTGTGTGTGTGTGTGGGTGTGTGTGTGTGTGTGTGCGGGGGGAGGGGAGGGGGGACTCCGGAGGCTTCAGAGGCTCCAGAGGCCTCAGAGTGCGCTGCTGCCAGGGGGCTGGCAATTGATTGAGAGCCACACATGCCATTATGAAGCCCTGCCTCTGCCCCCCTCCACTCCCATGTAAATGGTCAAAGACGATCGTCTGGGGACAGTTTACCCCGTTGCAGAGGGGTGTACACCTACCTCGCCACAGAAAGAATTACTTCATGACATCGAGTACATTTCTTATGAGTTGGTACCGCCGAAAACGTAGAAGCACAAAACATGCCAGTCCGTCAATGTCTGCCTTACTTCTACACTCTTAGTTCCTTACAAAGAGTGGCCTTCATATTACGAAGGCTTGGGTTTGTAACGAATAACAAAGGATCTGGAACTACCATATTAAAAACGAATTTTCTTCGTATTACAAAGAGCGCCAGTTTGTGGACAGACGCGTACTCTTCGTCTTACAAAGCCGAGCCCTTCGTAAGACGATACATTTGTTTTCACAACAAAGGTTCTACATCCTTTGAACGTTATGAAGATCAGTTCATTGCAAGAAACTCACAGTGTAAAAACAATTTCACAACATTTAATCTCTCTGACTTTGTTTCTGCCAATAAGGCACCAGGCAATTCGCACGTTTCATTTTGTGGTTGCTGGGCGCTTACCGTACCGCCTCTCCGCGAGGCAAGGTTTAGTGCCGGCTGGCGGCGCATACTGAGGCGGGGCGGGGTGGGGCGGGGCGGGCCGTGGCACCCACTCCACAGGTTGCCAGCCGCCGAGCCGAGAGAGGACGTGCGCGTCCTGCCGATCGACGACTTATAACAATGTCTGACGCGCGAAAAAAATAAAATGAAAAGCAGAGGACATACAGGGTCATTGTGTGTGGGTTCTCGTATCGCACTGCTTCGGGTATTCAATGAACAACAGGGAACTTGCATGTCGTTTTCCGTGAATGTGAATATTTTCAAAGTTTTCTACAATCACAGACCACTCAAGTGTCCCCAGGTATGTAGACACTCCCCTCCTATGCCCTCCTATGCTAAAAGCTATCTGCTGAAGTTGGAAGTGTTTACTTGGCCATAGATATACACACTATCTCATGCATACATGAGGATGCACACACTATCTACTGACTACGTGGTCAGATGTACACTATCTGCTGCATACGTAATTCATGAGATAATTCATACATGTACACTCTAAATGTCAAGGGACAATTTTGTCCGTAGATTTGCAACGATTTCGTGCACATCCAGAAAGGATGCAATTTTGTTCCCTTAATTGGACAAATTGTGTGAAGTTTCACACAATTTGTCTAGTTTTAGGAACAAAATTGCATCCTTTCTGGATGTGCACGAAATCGTTGCAAATCTACGGACAAAATTGTCCCTTGACATTTAGAGTGTACATGTACACGCTTTAGGTTTCCAGAGTGTTATAATTATCGTCATAAAATGCCACATTGTTTGTTCATTTGTGGACGGACAGATTGTAGCGACAGACCAGCGTAGAGCGCAGCACCGCGCGTGTCGACGACCTGAGTTTTGTAAATACGCGCGTCAGTGAAACCCGCGGCAAGTTTGTGTCGTCTCTGCGCTGCCGAAGGGGAGGGGTTAGGGAGGGGGCAAGGCGAGCGCGCACCGCTGGAAATGCAAGTCAAAGAGCAGAAGCAGCAGCAGCAGCACCGCGAGCGGTGCGCGCGCGACTCGCTGAGCACAAACCGCGCGCAAAAATGAAAAAGAAAGAGAAACGTACCACGCGGAAAGAACTTTCCTATTTCTTTTTGCAAGGCTTGGTGGCTGCTTGCATCCCCCGCGCGGCCCGCAACGCCCCCGCCGCGCGCTGAAAGGCGTCGCCGTGTCGCCGGGCGCTAATTGCGAGTGTGCATGACGACGCACGGGAGCAGCAGCGCGAGCGAGTGAATGTAAAATGAGCGACGGGTACATACAGTCGAGGACGGGGCTCCGCTGTTCCGAAACCATTCTATTCCCCGCGACCAGCAGGGCGCGCCATCCCAGCCTCGGCATTACGCATACGCTAGAAATGGGCCAACCGTCTCTCTCTCTCTCTCTCTCTCTCTCTCTCTCTCTCTCTCTCTCTCTCTCTCTCTCCACGCTCCTCTCGCTAATGGCCCTATAGTCCTCGCAGTAACTACCTGTAAAGGGCTCAGACGTACCCTGCACTACGTAGAACTGTCTAGGTCTGTGTGATGCACACACACGAACAAACCCAAACTCAGTAAAAACAATTTCGTCGTAATTTTAGAAAATTTTTGTAAACTTGAATTATAATTTAAATTGTAAATTTACGAGAGCAATTTTTTTACTCGCCAATCGATTGGAAGTCGTTACGTACTGCATGTATTTTTACGATTAAAAATTGTAATTTTACAACTGCGTCAAAGAAAATATTTTCCTGTAAACCTACCAATTATTTTTCACAGTGAAAAGAGAAACAATAATTATCATCCATTTATCTCTGAGCTAGAGGATGCGCACAATAATTATTCAGGATCAAGATTTTCGCAACCGATCATCCAAAATGCTGCTGTTAACAGATGACTTTCACTCACCCGCCACACTATTTCGTTTTGTGTTTTGTCCGAGATCGTGTGAGGAACAACGCGGCGCCGCCGGTGTTGCGTGACGCGTGCCGATCAGCAGCGCAGCCGCGCCATGCCAGCAGCGCTAATGTGAAGCGGATGTTACGGAAAACGGGGGCAATCAGCAGAGCATGATCAGGACAAAGTGGGAGGGGAAGCGGAGCGACGGCCGAGACACGCGCGGCAACATTGTAGTGGAGTGTAGTGCTGTCGCTGGCGCTGTGGGAGGCTGCGCCGTAAAGCACTGTACCTCTCCCGTAAACAATAGTTTCTACTCGGTTGGAAAAAAAAAGAAATATGTAGTGTCGTTGACGATGCGTCAGTTATTGTGTGAAGAGAAATATTGTCCGCAACAGAGTCATGACGGCGGCCTCGGGAGCAGGCCTGCTGTTGGCTGTCGTCTGGGGCCTGATCGTGGTTGTCTCGCAGGCACGGCCGCCAAAGGTAACGAAACGCTTTCAAACTGTTTTCGCTCGAAATAAAACTGACAAGGGAATCCCGCCAAGTTTAAATTCCCGATTTTTATTCTACTTTGGAAACTCGTTGGCCTAAATGTGTCATCAAATGACTCATCTCAAAAATATTTGCTCAAATTCATGTGTAGGGGTTATTTTGGGCATTCGTTCCAAAAGCTGCTATTTCAAATATGTTTTATAAGTTTCAACATCACCCTCCTATGTAACTCGTCAAATTGCGGTCCAAAGAACGAAAATTTCGTCCGGTTGCTCACTGTGAAAAAAAGTAGGTAGGTTTACAGGAAAATTTTCCTTGACGCAAGTTGTAAAATTATAATTTCTAATCGTAAAAATACATGCAGTATGTATCGACTTCAAACCCCTTGGCGAGTAAAAAATGTGCTGTCGTAAATTTACAACTTAAATTATAGGCGCTACTACCACGTTTAGGAAGGGAAATGTACCGGGTGTAACTGTGAATGCGCAGCAGTGTTGCGGGCTTGCCTACTCTTTACACCCGTAAGGGGCCATGGCCTCTGCGGCCATAGTCAGTATGCAATGCCGAACACTGCGTATTCACAGTTACACCCGGTACGGGAATCACTGGGGCTTAAGAGGAGCGGTTGCAAAACGCAGTCCCACAAAAATGTTATGAAAGAAAAGTTCCAGAGCTTTACATTTTTCTACAGCTTTTGTTTTACAACATTTTTTGTGAGGCTGCTTTTTACATCTGCTCCTCTTAAATTTTGTAAAACGGTCAAAAACAAAAACAACAAAATGGGAGCGGAAAGTAACGTTGGTCGTATCAAGTCCAAGGCGCCACCGTCGTGGAAGCTGCATGTGGACCTTCACTACGTGAGGACCTGCCCCGAACACCCCATCATGTCCTGCCCTGCCACCAACTACTTCCTGAACAAGGATGGCGAGCTCATGTACAACGCGACCTGCGTCGTCTCCAAGAACGTCAAAGATATTACCGAGGCGAGTCAACACAGCGTCTCTCACTTGTGAGGCCTGCTAGCTGGCCAACATATTTGCAGTGCTAAATTTTGGCATTTTGTTAGAGACTGCCAATTTTTGGGCCTCCATTAATCTTTTCAGAAATGCCAGATTTTTGACATTCAAAGAGTCCAAAAAGAGGTGGCACATCGGCCCGTCTCTAAAAAAAATGCCACAGGTTGGCAATTATAAAGAAATGCCAACAACTTGGCAAACAAAGCAGCCTCGGCGTTTCAGAGTGTCAGTCACATTATTTTAGACATTCGTGCATTACATAGTAGTGTCTCCAAAACAGGCGACCTTCAAGCTGACCCGGTGCCGCGACGCGGTCTCCTCCAACACCTGCGAGTACTACAAGACGTTCCAGTGGTCAATCGGGATCTGCGAGCTCTTGAAAATCAACTCGCTGCCCCTCGGCCAGATGTGGAGCAAGTGGTCACCTCCTATGTACTGTCCAATTTCAGCCGTGAGTATGCTGGGGAAAACAGGATATCGTAATCCGAAAACGTTACCCAACTATACTCCCCAGGGAGGGAGGGAG
>NW_026267161.1:620255-622495 GCF_000697945.3 Frankliniella occidentalis
GAGAGTGAGAGAAGGGGGGGGGGCGGTCTTATATCATATACTCTGTCAGTTGACTTACTTCCCGTTCTGCCACCCAGGGCAACTACACGATGACCAACGTGAAGATCAACATCCAGGACGCGGGGAAGCTCATAGACCTGCCGGGCTACGTGTGGATAGGCACAGCGACCATGCGGGCAGGCAACGAGCTGTTTGACTGCAAGACGTTCGAGTTTAAGGCGACTAAAACGCGGGCATGACCCATAGTTATTTCTTTTCCATACATTTATTAGAAACCTCCCAGCACTATTTCTTTTTGCTATGATTTTGGACAGCTGGTTTTACATCAGAAACTCAGCAAGTGTTTGAAAATCGCACATTCGAAGGTATGTGAACACGGTCGTGCATCATAGAAACATATGTGTGTAAATTTCAAAGCAAATAAAAAAAGTGTACGGGCGGACATTTACACCGATTCACGCGCCTACAAGGTGCGACATTAACACACTTGCGGTCTCATTGCACATTTTGGGTAGACACACTTCGATAAAAGGCACAGTACAGAAAGCCCACAGCGGAGCAGTTACTTACTACGAAGTAGGTAAGGGTCGGCGGACACGGGACACGGTCGGCCCGACAGTCCCCCGTCTTTTTCCATCCCCGCGCCATACTCGGTCGAAAGGCAGCGATAAATAGAAAAAGGGCAAGACGGTGGCCCAGGTGAGCCTGAGTCTGCCGGGGCCGTAATAATAGAAAGGGACCCGTGCGGCGAATGAAATTAAAATGAGTCGGGAAATAAAGGGGGGTGTGGTAGGGGGCAGCTCCGTGCCCTGCATACCGACGACCGCCAGCCCGTTCCACGGCATCTGCCACAACCGCGGCCCATTGAGTCGAGCAGAGAAAAAGAAAGTAACTCTGCCGCGTGTCTATACCAGCAGCAGTAAAACATTTCGTAAAAGTCTACGCTTAGTTTCAACAAAAAAGAAAGAAAAGTAGAAAATAACAAGTGGGTGCTATGATAAGGAGAAAGGTTGATGCGTCGTGACGCGGGCCGTATTATTCTTGCTCATTAGCAGACGACGTCCTTAATGCGAAGTATGAAGATTAACTCGAGCCAGTTAGGGGGGCGCCAAGCCGGAAGTGACCCCGCCATACAGCGTCCTGTTTGTGCGTGAGGGGGGAGGGGGGGGGCACAACGTAGAACAGAGGAGAGAGGAGGGGGGCGTATATGTTTGCCCCGGTGGAGCCCAGAGGGGCTGCCTTGTCTCTGTTAGGGCTGGGAGGGGCTGGACGCCACACTGGTGTGCGCGCACCTCTCTCTCACCTCCTCGCCGTCCTCTCCAACGACCGTGCCTAACGCCGCCGCAGCCGGTCAGCGCGTACGATGTAAATGTACCGCTCGGAGAAAAACAGCAATGAACACGTATGGCGACGTTATACCCTTAAGCAATGTATACATTATTTGAATAACTGTGTTCTACGTAACTTCGTTTACAAAAACAAAACTACGTTTGGAAGCCAGAATGGCACCCAACGGGTATAATCTGGTCTTACCTTAACCATTATTTCCCTTTCTAACAAGGAAACGAAGCCAAAGAAATTTAGCATGTCCTTAAAATTGAGAAAAAAGTCAGTTTATTTGTTTTTTCGGTGCAAGAATAAAGGAGTGAACAACAAACTAAGACTGGTCCGGAGCCGAAAAGGAGGAACGAGCAAGAAGAGGAAGAAATAAGAGTGAGAGAAATTCGGAAGAGAAGAGAGGAAGGAGTGCGGGCCATAAACAGTTTATCGCCAATTTGGTTGTCGTTGTCATAGAACAGGCGCAGTGTGTGTGTATTATGTGTGTGTGAGTCTGTTTACGCAAACTATGAGTAAGCGTGTGTGAGTGTGTGTGCATGTGAGAGAGTGTGAGAGAGAGAGTGTGAGAGAGAGCGAGAGAGAGAGAGAGAGAGAGAGAGAGAGAGAGTGAGAGAGAGCGAGAGAGAGAGAGAGAGAGAGAGAGAGAGAGAGAGAGAGGTTCTTTGTGAGTCTGGAAGGGCACGTAGATAGAAATAAAAGGTATTGCCATGCCCGCGTGAAAAAATCCACAAACCACCGTCATGCGCAGATCGGATGCGATACCAAGTATACAGGAAGAGAGGAGTGAGGCCCGACAGAGCCAGTCGTAACAGACGGCGCAGGACGACCCTCGAGGCGCCCGGCGGGGTAGGCACCGCCACCGCGCCCGCCCCGTCCGTGCGGGGGAGCGACGCGTTGCCTAC
>NW_026267161.1:623655-628717 GCF_000697945.3 Frankliniella occidentalis
GGGGGGAAGTCGGAGGAGCAGCGGCCTTCTCTCGGAGGATCTTTTGTTGGCGTGAAACGTGTAATGTGATTCCGAAAATTGACGAGCCCCGGTCGGGTCGAAGCGTCGCGCGCGCGGGCGGAGGCCGGATGGATGATGGCGTAGCGTGGCGTGGCGTGGCGTGGCGTGGCGTGGCGTGGCGTGGCGGGGCGTGGCGTGGCGTGGCGGGGCGCCCTCGCCTCGTGATGAGGCAGCTCGCTAGCTGCTGTACGACGCAGAGAGAGAGGGCGGCCTTATTAAATCTCAAACAGAGCATGTACATTTGTCCTCGCGAAACGCATATAATTGGTGTATACAAGTAGTTGGGCTTAAGAAAACGAAGTAAGGCATTTGCTTGCTTCGGTTTGATTAGGACGACCTTGTCTCGATCCCTAACCTACAGCAGGGAGCAAGGGTAAGAGTAGTATGGTTATCAGTACCTGTTGTAACCTTACAAAGGGCGACAAAGGGTGCCAAAAGAAAGAATTTTGCTGTTCTTTTAAGCATCTCTGAAGTGTCCACAAAAGTGCCTTCACAAACTTCACAGCACCTTTTAGTTTTTTTATCATCACTTTTTTTAGGGGTGGGGGGGATTTAGGAAGGGGGGGCGACACTTTGGTTTTCCAGTAAACCAAAACCCGTCCAGATCAGTGGCGGCCCGGCGCGGCGGCTGTGCACCAAGGGCAGCAATAACATGGACAGCGGGGCATGCTCCGCACGATACAGTGTAAAATAGTGCTCTCATTTCCCAGCGAATAAGGTGTCGCAAGGCCTAGGCATTTTTAATCAAGGACCCGCTGGGGAACGGCGACAGAGGGGCGGGAACAGGAAGAGCTGCACCAGAGGATGCAAGGGTGGAAGAGTGGGGGGGAGGGGCAGAGAGAGAGAGAGAGAGAGAGAGAGAGAGAGATGGAGAGGGGAGGGGGGACAACGTCGGTGTACCAGGGCAAGAGTGTACAGAAGAACACGGAGTGAGAGGATCCAGACGACGCACACAGAAGCACATAAGGAAAGGACAGGGTCGTGCACATGGCGGCGGCCTTTCTGGCCGGGATTAAGACTCCGCCTGAAAGATCAACACCGAGGACGGAACTGTGTATGACGTCGTGTAGCGGCAGTAGGCCTTCTGCTGGAATTTGTATGCCTATTCCACGCGGTCGACAACCCCGAGACAATCTGTTTCAAAACTCCCTCTCTCTCTGTCACACACAGAAACTCACACCCACCCAGTTCGCACTTTCTCATCAGCGCTGATGGCAACGACGCCGGTGGGCATTTTTCTTTCTTTTTTTTTTTAAAGGCACGGCAATGGTTAGGGAAGGGGGTTGAAAAGGGTGGCGTGGCGTCGCGGAGCACGACGGGTCGTGGCCGGGTTGAAAAAAAATGTAATAAAGGAACTCGGCCATTTCCCGTTTGCGGATAGCAATATGCGCGCGGCCCGGCAGGTGGGTCAACGCTCGTCTCACTTTTTTCGCGCGTTTTCCTCCGCTCATTACCGCCGCGCGCGAAAATATGAAAAAAATAATCTGCGACGAGGGGAACAATATGCTCGCAACTGCGCTGCATCCGCGAGAAAGAGGGGGGCAAAAATAAACAGTACTCTACGAGCAGACCATGATGACGTACGGCTTTGTTTGTCAAAGCAATTTTGAGAGAATAATTTCTTTTTCTGCAATCAATATTAATAGTAAAGAATATACAATGTTGTCAAAAGGAAGCGCAATGCGACCGCTTCAGAAGGTTTTATGAGAGACAATGTTTCTCTAAAATGAAAGAATATGAAGCGAGAAATAAGGTCCGTGGATGCTGCCCTGCTGCGCCCAGCAAAATGCTTGCAAATAATAGCCTCGTATTGTCAACAATTTCCTTTCTAACTTAACAAACTAATTACAAAGAATTACGAAGTATAACAGCACAAACTATAGTTCTTCGCAAGGCACCATAACTACTACTTCTTTGCAAAATGAACCAATAGCCTCGAGCCTAGTTTGCAACGATTCGGATGGTTGCAAATAATTTCGAACTAATTCTTTGCAATACAAAGGATCTAAAATTCTTCGCAACGTTGCAAAGAATTTAGTTTGCAAACATTTTCCAGTGCATGCGCGCGATAGTGTAGCTCACTGACGCTTGCAGGGTCGGGGCAGCGCTCCCTCAAGATGCAGATACACAACACAAGAGGTGCACGGGGAGGTGGAGGTCTGCAGGGAGGGGCGCAGGAGAGTCCAGGGTGAGGAGGAGGGGGATGTCGCCAAGCAAGGGAATGAAAGAAAAATGAGGGGGGAAGAAACAAGGCGAAAAGTGTTAGCGACGCGAGGCAAAACGTTGGGTGGGGCAAGAGGAGAGGGAAAGACGTGAAGGGAAGAGAGGGGGGGGGGGAGGAAGTGGGGTGCAACAGCAGTAGCAAGAAGCAGAGGGGCGGTGGTAAGGTGCCACGTCGTTTAGAAAGCCGGGAATGCCACAGAGCTGTCTAGGCCTATTTCAACCGAAACTGCTGGCGTTAAACGTTAGTCTCTTCTTCAAGCTTAGGCTAACACCTAAAATAGACAAAATACATGAAAATGTTTCGGCCAGGTGCTGAAAAGTTAGCACTGGCGTTCGTTAAAACTGGGCTAATATTTTAAAGTCCTGGTACAACTCTGCGCCGGTGCTGCACTGGAAATGCAAGTGTGGCATTGCTAAAGTGAAATAAAGCAGTCCTCTTCTTAAAAATATTTCTTCGGCAAAATTTTCACTCAACTTGACTGCTGGGAGTACTCAGAAAGACCATTGGCATCCGACCTAATCTTCGTAGTCGGACAGTAACCGACATACTATTAAAAACTGGAGAGGTTACAGCAGAAATCTATTTTGGCTATTACATTACAGTTAGGACAGTTGACAATTCTTGTGCAATGGGCGCTTTGGGCTTGTGTAACGGTAACTTGTACATATTTCTGAGCCAAAAACACGAATAAAAATAAATCAGACGAAACAGAGGATTTAAGATGCAGAATATCACCGTGGCGACTACAACTTTGTTGTCTTGGTCTCGCGGTCTCGCCAAACCGGCCAAACGGTTTTGCGCCGCAAACTGCTGTCCTACCGCCCCTCGCCACGCCAGCGCTTGTATTCAAATCAGCAGGAGAGGGGGAAGATGCTGAGTAGGCATAAAAGAAAATAAAAAAAATCAAAACAGGCAAAAAAAAAGAGGAGGGGATGCTACAAGAAAGGAGCAGGAATTCCGTCATGGTTTTCCTCCCGAGGTTAAGAGGGAAAAAAGCGTAAGGTCAGGAGAGCCCACCGCCTGCACCCTCGGGCCTTGGGGAAGCCCAAGGCTTGGTCGGGAAGGGAGGCCAACGCGGGTGGGGAAGGAGAGGGGGTGGAGTTCAGGAATTATGCAACGGTTATTTTTCTGTTCCAGAGAGTGAAAGGGGGAGTGGGGAAAGAAAGAAGCTGTAGTAGAGGATGGGGCGGGCGTCTTAAGGGGGGCCAGAAGGGCCCAAGCAGCAGGCAGCCGATACCGGTAAGGTTTTGGGTTGGGGGGGGGGGGCAGATTGGCACTACAGAGTGACGTAGCGCGGTGTAGAGGATCCCAGAGAGGAGCGTAGTGGGGCGCAACAAGGTAGCGAGCGTGGCAGATCGCTCACGAGAGAGAGAGAGAGAGAGAGAGAGAGAGCGTGTGTGTCAGACAGCCATTCAATGAGTCAAGCCGATGCAACCCAATCCCCGGACAGGCCAGGGTGAGCAGGGGTTGGGGGAGGGGCCGAGTTACCCCCTGGTAACGAGCAATTCAAAGGCCGTCCAAGCGTGCCCCCCATCTACCCTCCCCCCCTTCCCCCCTCTCCCGTGGAGGGCCCACAGGGGTCCGCAGGATAGCATCCCTCTCCAACGGCCTTTGAAGAGCGGCTGCAAACGCATGATCGGATACGAGTGTTTCAATGGCATCCCACGTCCGCCCGACCCCAGAGGCAGGGGGGGGGGAGGGGGGGGGCAGGGAAAGAAGCAGTGACGAGGGGCAAATACGGAATAAAGAAAAAAAGCAAATTGAAATTGTCTGGGTGGATGGATAGATATTTTCGTACACATCCAGATTTATTTTTGTAGAATTTTGATACACCAACTATTATTTGTTACACTTGGCAAAATGCTTCTGCCGGTGGGTGGCAGCATGGTGGCAGCGCACTTAAAACACGTTGCAAAAGAATTATTATGACCTGACTCGCGCTCTCCCTCGGATCAGAGCTCGGTCATGTCAACACCGATTTACTGGGCGCTCCCCCCAGCCCGGCGGGGAAAAGCCAAAGTTCGATGGGGGCGGGGTGAGGTGGGGCGGGGGGTGCGCTATGCGCAGCACACACCAGCAGCAGGGGGTTAATCGCCATCGAGTCAGATTAGGACGAAAACAGGCCCGCCATAAATAAAACGGTGTACGTACTACAACGTTTGTTGTGTTTTGAAGCCAGAGATAAAGGGTTGATGGGATGGGACGGGGTCAGTCTACCGGGAACACAAACGGCGACCTCCTCCACGTAACGTACGGCACTTCGGCTGGCTCGGGGGAAAATGCCTCACACCTCTATCGAATAAATTCTCTGTTTATTTTCCAAAAAAACACCCGTCTTCGTTTCCCACAGTTCGTTTTGAGGACTCCATATTTGAGGAAGAGTCCTCCGATCTCACCTCAGATTTTGAGGAATCTTCTCGATAAATGAGGAAACATCCCACATTTTTGGAGAAACTTCCTCAAAATCTGAGGAGTTTTTGTCAAACCAGGGAACTTCCTCAAAGTTTTCCCTTTTGAGATTTTTGGCACCACTTGGCGAGTACAGGTGCCGAGAAACTAACCCCCCGTCCCCGCTCCCGCTAGCACACACCCCTCCCCCCTTGCCTCTCTCGGTTCCGCTTGCCGGGTCTCTAAGCCAACCTGACGCCACCCCCTCCCCCTCGGCGTGCCTCGTATTGCCAACAAAACAAATTTACCGTCCGGCTCGCGGCAATCCGACAAAGTTTTATTGAAGGCTGTGTCCACCCTGAATTGAAGAGGTCGCTAGAGGAAGAGGGA
>NW_026267161.1:628863-633555 GCF_000697945.3 Frankliniella occidentalis
GAGAGAGAGAGAGAGAGAGAGAGAGAGAGAGAGAGAGAGAGAGGGAGGGAGGGGGCGCACTGTCCACACGGCCGCGCCCATGCGCTAGAAGGCTCTTACGCCCTTCTGCAGGCCGCTCCGTTTACAGTCCATTTCTCTGCCGGAAAGATGACATCACAGGTCCGTAAAGAAAGAGGAAACATGTCGGAAAACGCAGCCGTGTCTTCATAGTTTTACGAGATAACCGAAATCACGTACTATTATTTTTCTTGCTAATTCCAAACAGAAATGGACCGAAATAATATCCCGAGCCACTTCACACTCGTTTCGGTTTCGTGAGACCACAAAAGGGCCTGATGAGCAGAGTCGAGTAGAGAGCGTGAGGCAGAAGGAGATAGCGGATAAGGGAGACATATTGGGGAGCAGGGAGACAGAAAATGGCGGGGGCCCGACCGTGTAAAGAGGATAGTGTACGAGGAAAAGGGGGGTCAGAATGGGGAGGGGGGAGGGGGAGGAGGAGGCGGAGGGAGAGAGAGAGGGAGAATAATCTGGTGAGCTTTCAGCTGAGCGCCTCCCAGGAATCACATTGGCAGGCGGCATATGTCTGCCCGTCACAGCCCCAGGGTGAAGCACATTGCTTGCCGGATAGACGGAAGGATTTGAACATTTCCCCTCACCCTTCACCGCGAGAAACCAATCCCATTCCGACTTTGTCTTTGAAAACCAAAAACAGACGCTATTGAAGTATGTGCTGCAGTGTGCTGGGCTGGAGACGCCGTTTGGGCGGCCCATGCAGCCCAAGCATTTTTTATTGGTCTCAAAAGTCGCTAGAAAATCTTAATCTTACGCACTGGGCTGACGCGGCATGGCTATGGAGCTGGGTCTAGTCGACCCACCGATATAAGTGGTCCAATGCGAAGAACTTTTGAGATCGATAAGCAATGCTTGGACCGCATGTGCCGCCCAAACGGCGTCGTTACTGTGCTGTGGATGTCTAACGAGGACGCTACGGGACGCGTAGGTGGTGGGCCGATCCCCGACGCCAGGCGTGCTGGCATCGCGGCGAGAGAGCTGACGGCAATCCTACAGGAAACAGAGTGAAGAAAAAGAGGGAAAAGAGGGAGAAAAAGAGAAAGAAAGGGAATGAAAAGAGCATGTCAGTAGAGAAGACGCTGCACGCAATGAGAACTCCACACGCAGTCTTTCCGTTTGATTTGAAGACTTTTCCCTTCCTTCCTGATCCCGATCGCAGCCTCCGCCCTGTCGATTCTCTTCCGCTCCCGCCCCTTGATCCCCGCTGTTGAGCGCCTCGACGCCGGTGGATAAGGTTCCCCCCACATGTGCTGCTCAGATCGAAACGGGATCCGCATCCCTCCAGTGCACAGCTCCGTTGAAAAGTTGTGGGTCTGTCGGATTATAGAGAAATTAAATAGTAGATTTTGTATGCTTCCTTATTATGAAGTATGTGAATTTTGAAAGGAAAAACCTCTACTACGTTAGGTGTACGAATGGGTACCAACACTTGCGTATTCGTTGCAGTAAAACAATAACTAACGAAGCTTTCTCACTCTTTGATTTTATTTATATTTTTTTACTTTCGGAGGAAAACGGGGAGGATAGGTAAAAGTCAGAATTTCTTAGAAATTTTAAAATTGGAACATGGAATTCTAACTCTACTGGGTATGTGGAAGGAATGCAGTAAAGACTCTGCAAATCTAGCAGTAAAAAAGATGCAGTTTAAACAGCAAAACTAAAAGTTTTACAGTTTATAGAACTGAAAAACTGTAAAACTTTTTAGTTTTGCAGTTTCAACTGTAAGACTTCTGGTTTCGCTGTTTAAACTGTCATCTTGTTCGATCTTGTTATCCAGTTATATTTGCTGAGTGCACGACTGCGACTCACACACTTGGATTTTTAATGTACCCCTAGTTTACCACAGTAGGCGCACACTTGCAATTCTTTAATACTTTCGTCCGTTATCGCCGCAAGTCTCGTCCACTCCACCACACCACCAGCAACACCCAGTCACACCACCACCAGTCGCGCGGCCGCCCACTAATCCCTGCTGTACAGTGGCACTTGACGACAGGGCAAACTTTTCGCTCGGCCAATTAAGAAGACCTCTGCTGCCGGACCCTGGGGGTGTGGCGTGGCGGCTGGAGAAGAAAAGGGGGAAGGGAGGAGGCCGCAAGAGTCCAGAACCTCATCCTTCCCGAATCCCCCCACTTTGTCACCCCAGCTCGCCACCTCGGTTGCACTTGGGACCAGCGCTTTTCATGCCCCCCCTCTCCCCCCCCTCTCTCTCTCTCTCTCTCTCTCTCTCTCTCTCTCTCTCTCTCTCTTTCTCTCTCTCTCTCTCTCGCTTTTTTCCTCGCCGCTGCTTCCTTCGTCTCCATCAGTCCTCTCTCTGGCGGCAGCAGGAGAGGCCGGCCGAAGCTCCTCACCAGTAATTAAACTGAAACAATTTTCTGGACTAATTGCATTCCACTTCCATTTAGCGAGTGTTGCTGCCGCTGTTTGCTTGAGTGCTCGACCATTCGTCTGACGACGTGGCTCGGCGAGGCGTCGGGGAGGGTAGGTCCAGTTAAGGCGAGGGCCGCCGACTCCGTCCGCAGCTGAGGCCGAGTCCTACCCACCTCCACCCCATTCCCCATCTGGACAATAAGGCAGGGGGATATGGTACTGTACCTGTCGAACCAGAACTTGGGGGAGAGAGATAGAGAGAGATGGAGAGAGGTTGGGGGAGAGAGAGAGAGAGAGAGAAAGATAAATCAAGAGGCCTAGCACAATTTGCCAGAGTGGAAGCAATGTGTCTCTCCCACTGGCCACAAAATAAAAGAAGCACAGCCACAGCTAGAGAGCGACGCGCGACAAAACCGCCACCAATCGAACACACACACACACACACACACACACACATCAGAAGTAGAAGGAAGCTAGGCGAGAGAAAGAGAGAAAGAAAACACTGCGTGTACTCACACGATAAAACTCCACGAGTAGTTTTACAGGCTTGAGAGGACATTCTCCCAGAAATTTACCTGAAACAAAAACAAAACAAAAACATGAGATTCTGTGAACAAAATTATATTAACGTATTGCCGACCAATACGGTACCAAAACCATGACAATCGTTGTTCAACAGGAGCCGTCGTTTTGGTCTCTCAACCTACGCCTCGCCTGAATATAGAGCACAACATAACATGACGGGTGGACCAGCAAATCGCAAAGTGAAACCTTCGCTCTCTCGTGGCAGGCCGTTCTAAGGTCCATGGCCGAGCCACAACATGCTGTGGGCTGTGCAGGAGGGAGCTGGAGTGATTTAAGTTGTCGATGGCGCGGGCAGGAGCAGGCTTGCACCCCGTCATACAAGACCACATCCGATAGGGGATGGGGGGTCGGGGAGGGCCCAGGACCTGCTGCCCAGCATTCTCCGCCACCCCCTACCGCACACGTTTGAGCCCCCGAGAGCCCTCTCGCCTCCCGTCTGAGTCTCTCTCTCTCTCTCTCTCTCTCCGCCCACCATTCGCGCCGTCTCTCTTTCCTTCCGCCCCTGACGAATCTTTCTATCCGAGGAAAACATCCTACTCCACCCACTCCCTCTCTCTCTCTCTCTCTCTCTCTCTCTCCGTCTCTTTCTACAGCCTGCCTCTCAAACCCTTTCCTCTTCTTCCTTCCCGCCCCCAACCTCACCCCCAACGCCGTGCGTAAGGGTACGGTGACGGCGGCGTCGGCATTGTGAAAGGTTGGGGAAGGAGAGGGAGAGGGGAGAGGGAGCGCATTTATTGAAGCGACACTAAGTTTGAAGAGAACAGAATCTGTGCCTCCCCCGAGCCCCGAGCTGAGGGCCACCGCCGGAGCGGGTACGCCCTGTTCCTCCCTGCCCCACTCCTCTATCCCTTAAACGGATATGAGGTCCTGCTGGCGCTGGCCGGGCCCGATCCCGAGAAGGACCACCCCCTCAGAAAGGTCCAGAAAAACCCTGAAAGGTCCTGAAAGGCCCCGGAATAAGAAAGATCCGCCGCTGACGAGTTCGCTGCTCGGACCTCGATAACTTCTCATAATATTGCGAGGTCGAACGCAAGGGATTGACTCTGATGGAAGGATGCTGCTGCACAGTGTGTGTGTGTGTGTGTGATAGAGAGAGAGGAGGGTGGGGGGGGAGCAGAGTAGCGCGTGTGTTGGGGATATTTCTGCTGGCTCCAAACAAAAAATATCATTTTTGATACCCGCTCTCCGACTGTAATTAAGTTTTCTTGTTTTCTGACACGAGCGCACTAACGATGCAATACAAGCTTGCGTGTTGGACCGCATAGCGCCCCCCCCCCCTTTTTCCCTCTACTCCCCGCCCCTTCTCTCGCTCTCTCTGTCTCAACAAAAACCAACAGCAGACACACTACCACACACAGACGACGCACTCAGCTAAAATAGGCGGTACCAAAACCCCGACAAACCGATCATGCAAGAGAACCATTTCTACAAACCCTTACGTGCTAAAAATACCCAGGAGCATTCTACCCGCGGCCCTCCCAAGTACAGTCGGTATCACCAGCCCCCCGAGGTGCTCAGCGCGGGGGCCGGGGTCTGTGGGCGCCCGGGGGCCGGACGGGGTCGGAGCGGGGGCCAGGGGGCACTGCTCAATTCAGACCGCTATTACTCACATTCAACAAAACGCATTGCCGCCTGGGGACCAGAGCAAGGTACAGAGAGAGATGG
>NW_026267161.1:633620-635965 GCF_000697945.3 Frankliniella occidentalis
GGGCAATAACACCACAGCGGACGGCGGGTGGGGTGGGGGGATGGCACGCAAATCTCCCCCGCGTGCCCACCAAAGCGCCCACGCCCCGTCTCCCCCGCTTGCCGCTTGCCGCTTTCGCGCGCGCGAAATTGAAGCACGAATCGCAATAATAGGCCTCTGCTGCTCGTGGCGGCGGCGGCGGCGGCAGTAGTGGCGCTACAAAAACCGGTGCGAAAATAACACCGCACGAAATACGGCGCCCACCCTCCCCCTGCGCTACCCCCTCTTCGCTTGTCTGGACGGCACACCGCGGCTGCAATTAGAGCCGCAGTAGCCTACACGCCGCCACACGTTTAGCTTCTACTCGCTCGTGTTAGGCGCATTTTCGTCCTCACTACCGTTAAAACCTTACGAGGCAAAATTCTAAATTCTTTGTAGGTATACACGACGGTAAAAACAATGTCTCATTTTCTGAGGAAAAGTGGAAAACTTCGAGGAACTGCCATGTTTGAGGAAGAGTCCTCCGATCGCGCCTCAGATTTTGAGGAATCTTCTCAAAAAATGAGGATAAATCCCACATTTTTTTGAGGAGACTTCCTCGAAATCTAAGGAGTTTTCGTCAAACCAGTGGAGCTCCTCAAAGTTTTCCTTTTTCCCTCCAAAAATGAGACATTGTTTTTACCGTGTACGAAGCATTTGCTTCGTAACTACGAAGGATTTGGCATTTTTCTTCGTGAGGCTGTAACTGTGCTAACGGATGGATATTACATCGCCGCCGTAACAGTCAGAGTCTCACACAGTAAGTGGGCAGCGGTCGCGAGTCGTGACGACAAAACACACACGAAAGTAGTTACTTACGAGTCATAACCGTAATCGCCCGCGCCGGCTGCAGGTGTGCGCAGGTGCGGCGGCCACACCGAGACCAGCTCGACTCGCATCGCATCCTCCGGCAATCGTATAATGGTGACGGCAGAGCGTGCCCAAGCTGCATTTACTTGTTACTGCAGTTGGTGCCCTCCCCCATCCCTCCTCTCCCGGTTACGTTAGGTCAAGTTAGGTTAGGTCGGGTGATAATGGTTTAGGTTAAGTCGGGTGAGGTTCAGTTAGGTTAGGTTTAGAAGGTGCGTCTCCACTTCACTCCCACTGCTTCCCCGCACCTTGTGGCCGTGTGGCTAGTCGCTGACCCCTCCCCTCTTCAACGCGCAACACTTCTTGAGCCGGGCGGTGGGCGGCGGCCCGCACGGAGTGGACGACCACCGGGGTGTTTGATGACCTGGGACCCCCTGGGACCCACCGCCACCCTCCCCGCACTACTACACCGGCCCGGCCCCGAGCTCGCGGTTAACCATCTGTCGCACCTCGGTCGACATTTCTCTCTCTCTCTCTCTCTCTCTCTCTCTCTCTCTCCCCCCCTCCGGTGTGTATCTCTACCTGGCTGTCTCCATCCTGCGAGCACTCTCTGTCTCTCTGTCTCCCTCTAAGCGACACCACCCATGAATGTAACCAATTAAACAGCTCTCGACACAACAAGAGGGTGCGAAAGAGACGAATATCGTATGGGGGATATAGGGCAGAATAATGTAGTACCGGGATAGAAAGTGGGGAAGCGAGTGGGGAAAGCGCTATACTTTTAGATTCAAGCAAGAGAAAGATATAACGAAACAAAAAGTGTATAGGATATGCACGAGAGTGAAAAAGTTTAGTGTTTAGGGCAAAGGAAGAAAAAGTTGAAATTGGGATGAGGGGATCACAATGAAGAAGGAGGTGGAGACAGCAGGATGGTGACAGAGAGAGAGAGAGAGAGAGAGAGAGAGAGAGAGAGAGAGAGAGAGGGGGAGGGGAGTGGGGATGACCGCTACAAAAATAGCCGGTAGTAAAAAAAAATAAGGCAGATACCGAGATGAGAAAAGGTGGATACGGTGGGAAGAGGGAAAGGAAGACATGTGGATATAAAGGGCAAAAAGAAGAGCGGAGGAGAGAAAAGGGGACAAGGGGAGGGGGCCTGGTGGGCAATCCTCTTCCCTTTTACCACCGTCCTTCAGCATCCCGCCATACCCCTCTGTATCAGTCGTCGTCTCTCTGTGTTCGTCTTTTACTCGTTCCGCTGCCACACGACGACGTGCGCCTGCAGCACAGCAGACCATTTGGGAGCGATTCATTCAAGTCAGAAGTCGGGGAACAATTGAATTTAATAGCGCTAGTAAAGAATGGAAGGGCCATGGTGAAGGGAAAGGCAGAGAGAGAGAGAGAGAGAGAGAGAGAGAGAGAGAGAGAGAGAGAGAGAGAGAGTGGGGGTGGACGTGACAGATCGGGAAGTAATGTTGATTCTGTCCCAGATCCCTTCATCCATTTCATGTTGAAACGAG
>NW_026267161.1:636870-641932 GCF_000697945.3 Frankliniella occidentalis
GGGGGGCGGGCCTCAACGACTCCTCCTCAAAGTAGTCTTGCCGCGGAATGATAGATGTGTGAACCTGCGGGAGGTCGCGCGTGGCGCAGGGGGCTGCTGGGAGGAGTGTATGACGAAAAGACATATTGCATTCAGTAGGCTGCCGCACCGACCGGAAAAGTTTGAGACAACTTATTACACGCTTCCGGGAATTTTACAAGAGAGCTTATGAAGGTCGCTTACTTGCACGAGTTAGTTAGCATAAGAACCATAAGAACCCTATCATATTTATGCTTGTTCGAATCGCAATTTTACGAGGAATCCTACAGTTCAATAAGAAATAAAATTGAAGAGCTCGTTCAATGTTGTTGTGGATGTTACTCATAGGTTACAAACAAGACCAAGTAAATATAGGTGGGACATACGGGCGGCATACATGGCACTTGTATGGCTCCGGTTTCACGCGTGCTACCTTCTTCCAGAGAAGAAGCGAAAAGGGGGGGGGGGCGAGGCACATTTTCTCCTTCTGGTAGAAACAGTCTTGGGGGCTGTCTAAAAACAAACGCAAAATTGTAATAATCTAAATGAAATCAGCGGCCCCGCCAGAGCAGGACACGGCTCTCAGCCACCGGGGCTCTCATAGCGCCTGATGGGTAGGCAATATCTCGCCCGCAGCGCACGCGTGTACCGCGGGCTGGCTTACCCGAAGTTTAGCAGGCGCCGAGGTCACGTCACATGCCGGAATGAATCGGAGGAAAACGGACGTACATTCTAATGTCGATCCCATTCTCTCGCCCTTCTTGGTCAGGTGAAACATCCTCAAGGGCAGTGTCTTTTACCATTCAATCTACCAGTTCGAGTGCATCACACTGTCGCAACTAAAGCCATGGCGCCTGCACACTAAAATGTTATGAATTTTTTTGTACGCAGCTTACGCATTTCAATGTGCATGCTCTATTGCGTCTTATTTCCAGCGCAATTGTGAACAAATTTGGAGATATGTTTGCAGTTATGAACAGTTTTGTTCATTACTGCGTTTCAAAAAGTGCACTCTATACATGCACAGAGGAAATTACGTAAGTTTGATTTAAAAGCTCATAAAAATTTAGTTTGTGATTCAATTACAAATTATTTATATGCACAATACATAGTATGCACAAAAACAGAAGTTTTCTTTCCTTTTAAAATTTGCTTTAGCCGAATATGCCCTGTTTCCGGTGCACGAGCATAAACAATGACATGTAATAAAATGTAATAAAAACTGTTGGAAAGGAGGGCCACCCGTAGGCCCCGGCCCAGTGCCAGCCCAGCCACAGCAGGTTGCAGGCGCAACGAGAGCCGCTGCAGGTGCGGCTGAAGGCCCGGTGCGGCTGCAGGTGCTGCTGAAGGCTCGGGGCGAGCAGGCTCTCCGGGGCTCTCCTTTGTGCTGCAGTCGGGACCCGGCCGCCCGCCTTTTGTCCCGCCGGGCGATGCAAGGCCGACTGGGAAAAATAAAAGCATCGCTAATGAAGACGCCCTAATTAATTATTAGAACAGAGGGCTGGATAGAAGCGCGGCGAGAGAGAGGAGCTACATTTTAGAAAAGGTGCAAACACGCTCACACACACAAGCGGCATTATCCTTGTTCGTTTTCAACGCAAACGAACCACCCAACCTCCACCGTTCGCACACGAGACACGAGAGCCGGACCACAGACACAAGGATGGCGAGATAGAGCGAGAATAAGAAAGTTGTTATCGAAACATCCAATTCCGAAAACTTACATTCTGGCGAAGTGTCCACACTGCTGGCTGTCAGCGACACGGCCAGCAGAGCCCGGCCACATAACGCGAAACCGAGAGACCGAGCGAGAGAGACGGAAAAAAAACGAAAGACAAACGAAACAAGGCGGGACGACCCGAACAAGAAACTCCAGGGCGGCGGACCAAAAACTTATCTGCAGAGAAAATAATTCAGCCGGGCGTTACCCCGGCGGCCCCGTTGGCCGCGCACCTCGAGCCGCGCAAAGGAGTTTTGAATCTTTAATGTCGGGAGAAAAGGGACGACGCCCCCCACACATTTCCCCAACTATTACAATATAAATCGCCGCACTTTTTGTCTAAGGGCATCGCAGCGTATTTTTTATTTTATTTTTAAAAATTTTTAGAACTCCGTGTGTCACAAATTTCAGAAAATAAACGTACAAAGACCCCCCACGTCGTCAAACCTGGCTTCCTGTGACGAAATGAATTATCCAATTGGAGGAGAAAAAATAAATACATAGTCTTCTTGCTTTTTTGTGAACAGTACATACGCACACACCACCAGAAGGACAACCCCATCATCATCCCTCTATTTTTACAGGGCCGCGGGCGACACACTGCTGGCAAATTAATCCCCGGCTTATCCCCCGCTTGCGCGGCGGCCCCTCCAATCCCGCAGCAGCGGGAGCGTGCGCGCACAGCGCTCAGCGCACAGCGCGGCAATGTCAATATTCACGCGCTTTTTCGCGCCCGCGGAGCTGCGCCAAGCCGCGCGGAGCCGGCGACGCGACATCGCGGTTCGCTGCGCAAGCCACTCGTAGAACAACATAAGGCACAATTTGAAAAAAAAATTAAAAAAATGGGAGAGCAGGCTTATCTGTTATTTCGTGTTTTGTAAATCGTCTGACAATTTATCAAATAGCATATTTTTATTAAAATTATCGTATTAAGCCGTGCAAAAGATTTATTTTATACCGTATGCGAAAATTCTCCGTCCACATTTCTTTGGGGTCGAGTCTTTTGTACCTTTTTCTTTTTACTACTCCGCGCCTCTTTCTTGGACTGGGGACGAATTTCTGTTTACCGTGTGTGGCGAGGGGAAGAGGGAACACATCACAGGCTGCGGGGGAGGCTGGACGGATTCGCTAGACACTAAATAAAACATGAGGTCGTTCGGGCCTCAGGGGCCGCCGGGCGCAGCTCGCCTCCGTCACCTCAGCACACAGCTTCAGCCCCACTACTGGCCCCCGCACCCCTCCTTTTTTCCCCTCTTTCCCTCCCTTTGTCTCCCGTTGCAGCCACCGCTGTCACTCACTCTTCTGAAATGACTGACCACCACCGCACCGCCAGAATCACTCACTCGCAGACCGGCTGGGGCCATCCCCACCCAACCCACGCGTCCCGCGTTTGTACCCCGACAGACGTGGACAGACGCGGATGAAACATCAGATACTGCGCGCGAACTACTCTCGCAACACTTCGCGTGCCGGTGTCACACCCACTACTGTCTTATTTTTTTTTGTTCGCGTACATATAAACAAAGTACCGTTCCAAACCATTCGCGGTGGTCCGACACAGTGAAACTCTTTTTACTGCTCCCCCATCATACCTTTCACCTTTCTGGCCTCTCCAAAGTTTTTCGGGACCACCACCCTCTGGGGCCTAGTAAAAGTCCGACGACGACGACGGGTTGGTGGATTTTTTTTATCTTTTTTTTTTTTTTTTTGAGGAGAGGGTGAAGGGTGAGAGTGAAGGGAGCGAGTCAGGGTGATGGGATGGGGAAGGGCACGCCACATAAAACCTCGGCCGGAGGCCCACCGCGCAGTCCGCGAAGAGCAGGAAGGCACACGTTCGATGTGGTTCGTTTGCCAAAATAAGAAAGAATGCGTTAGTCGTGGATGTGCGTTGGTTGAACAAATTCGCATCACATCCTTGGTGCGAACCTGGTGCATGTGCGGGGTGTCCCCTGCTTGAATTCACAGGAAACCAAAGTGCGTGAATATCGCACACCACTACTTCTTAGTAGGTGTGTGAACTCCATTCGTCTATAAATATTGAGACACAAGTGTGAAGATCCAAAGAAAACCCCACTCTAATTACTCCATGAAATGTGTGCGAAAGGGCATTCTCACACTTGCGTTTCCAGTATGCGTTCACATTAACATGTTTTATTTTCGAGTTGCCCAGCTGTACGTCCAGCTGGCCGCTCACCAGACTGCCCAGCCCAGCCCAGCTGGCCTGCCAATAGTACGGCGGCGAGCGTCCTGTGCGACTGTACAGTCTGGCCATCTAGCTGCCGAGCACGGTAGCTAACCAGCTAGTTTTCTAAGTATGGCTAACCAGCAACCTTTCCACGTAGCTATAACCAGCTGGCTGACAATCTTGCCCGTACAGCGGCTAGCTAGATCCAGCTCAGAAAAGTCGCAATGGGTCACAACGGCCTCCCCCAGCGGACGCTATCAATTCAGAAAGAAACGGACAAAACGAGGGGGGGGGGGTGAGGGAGCTATCAAAGAACGATTCAAGAAGGGAAAAAAAAGAAAGGCATCTTTGTGTCGGCTAGCTTGCGAACCGCAACCAACCCATAGCGGGCGGCCCGCCAGGACGATGGCGGCGGCACAGAGCAGAGGCTGGCTAAACCTCATCACGGGATTTGCTGATGAAATCTTAACGTGTGCCGAGCCGGAACGGCGGGTAGGGGGGGGGGGAGAGGTATGTCTACTCCAACCCCAAGCGGATGGGCTTGCCGTGCTCGACCACGCCTTCCCTTCCCTCCTCCCCTCCCCCTCCCCGCAGGCAAAATGCCGATGAGCTGTCTGATGTTTACTTGAAGGGAAGGGGAGGGTGCAGGTGGAGGTAAGGGGTCCCGCTCCTTCTCCTCCCTCCAACCTCTCCCCGGGGCAGTAGTAGCAGTAGACCAGACCAGCGCAACCGGCACACCTGCCCACAAGGTACGGCCGGCAGACCAGAACGAGTGGCGGGGAGAGAAATGAGGGCCCTCTGGACGGTCCAGTCAACAGTCCGCTGAACAGAGCATGTCGACCCGGTCCCGCTCTCAAACATGAAGAGCTGCAGCTGCATGCGGTACCAGCAGTGGAGAAAACGAGAGCGGTTTGAACTCCTCTACGGTTTGCCCATAGTGTAAAACGAAACACGCGTGTGTGGGGAGAAGGATGGGAGGGCAGGAGGGGTTAAACAGCAATAAAGTAAGGGACGGAAGGAGGGAGGGAGGGAGGGCCGGAGGGGGTTAGTGAGGAACAGTAAGCTCATTCCACATTGTCTTAATGCGTTAAGTTACGCGGGGCAGTAACGTCCCTCAAGGGTACACGGCTACACTCCTG
>NW_026267161.1:642072-643565 GCF_000697945.3 Frankliniella occidentalis
TGTAACGTTGACACTTTGTTAAATTATAAAAAGGTGGACTTGAGGTGTATGGGTATTCGACTGGTTAAGTCTACTGCAGAAATGCGTTAACGTGGGCTCACAACATTAACTGCCACAAATATTTTCTTTTTAAATAAGGAGGATGATTCAGGAACAGAGTGAACAGCCATATACTACGCATGTAAACAGTTTTGCGACTGGCGCGGTTTGCTTAGCAGCAGCGCGACTGTGCTTCGCGAACGCGCGAAAGGCGTCGTGCGAAACGCGTGCGCGGGGGGCGGGGGGAAACAATAGGAGGGGGCGAAATAAACAGTCGTATTTGCACAGAGATGAAATAATCCAGAAGAAACGCCCTCGCCATAAAACGAGGCGGTGCGGGGAACGGCTCCTGCTGGGAGGACCGCGCGACCGGCAAAGCTCTTTGTGTGCGGCAGTGTGGCCAACCAAACAGACAACACGGCGGTGTGCGGCAGAGCCGGGCAGTGCCGGGCAGTGCCAACCTCGAGGAAAGAAATTCCCCCGCATAATACGCAAACATAGTAGTCTCTTGAGAGCAGACACGCAGCCCACGCCTCGCACCGCAAGCGAGCCGTGGCCGTGGTGGTGGTAAGGCTCTCCCCCCCCCCTCCCCCTCCCCCCTTCCCCTTTCCTCTCCTCGCTGCCGTCCGTCCGTCAGAGTGTGTATATGTGTGCGGCTGCAACTACACCGCAAAAGAGATAGTGAGACGAGAGAGAGAGAGACGCGAGAAAAAAAAGAACCAGACCAGGAAGAAAAAGAGGAATAAATTACGAGAAATATTTATTCACGTCGCCCGCCAAAACGACCGTCGAGGCGACGACGATGCCCTTCCTTGGCTTGGTGTTGTGTGTGTGTGTGTGTGACTGTGTGTGCGGGTGGAGCCCGTGAGGAATTGCAGCGACAACTTGTGCTTGGGAGATTCCACCAGCCACTTCTCACTCGCGCGAACACACACACACATAAACACACATTCTCTCTCTCTCTCTCTCTCTCTCTCTCTCTCTCTCTCTCTCTCTCTCTCTCTCTCAGAGTACACGGCTTTAGTGCAGCTACGCCAAGCCACGTCATGAATCGTAAGCGCCACCATGGCCGGCTGCTATACGCTGCCCATGCTAACGCTGTTCACACACACACACACACATCGATCACATGTCCACACACGTGCAAGTGCGCTACACTTAAGTGTCTGCTCCACAATGCGACGCAAGGAAAGTCACTCGTAGGATTTTGCATACCTACCCGCTCATTAGGAAGCATAATTAAAAAAAAACATGACTGGTTAATTTGCTGTCACATCTGTCATCTGCTTCTTTGGGGTTTTGTTTCATGGCCAAACATGTTGTTGGCCTGGAGAAGAGGTGATTGGACTCCCCAATTATCATTATGACAGCAGGCAGGAAGAGGCTGCAGAAGCAGCAGCGGCGGCCAAAAGGATTATGATGAAGTCCTGTGGCAGGGGCGGAGCTGGGGGGGG
>NW_026267161.1:644630-644999 GCF_000697945.3 Frankliniella occidentalis
CCCCTACCTCTCTCTCCCTCCAGCTCTTTCGTCCACACACACAGTGTTTTTATTCGCGCCTCCGAGATAGCGCCACCAGTGACCATGTCTGGGAATCGCCCCGCAGGATTATAGCGCCGGGCCAGCCGGGCGAGAAGACGTGAAAAAGGGAGTGACAAAGACGAGGAGAAGGAGGAAAACGGGGGGAAGAAGAGGGAGAAGAGGGATGGGAGAGACGGGGGTGGATACAAATGAGACCGCCGCCGCCGTAGGCCGAGGCGCTGTGAGTTGCCTACCCTGCAGGAGGGCGCAACATTGTTCTCGGTTTTCCATTCTTTAGCCCCTCCCGCCCGTTCCCACTCCCCGCTCCCTCCCCTCCTCTCCCTCTTC
>NW_026267161.1:645049-648457 GCF_000697945.3 Frankliniella occidentalis
CCCCCCCCCTTTTCTCTCTCCCTCGTTTTGAGTAGATGCTGTACGTTGTACGTCTTTGAGGGGACGAGAAAAAAATGGACATGCGACGCGCGGGAGAATGCGCCCGGTATGTTGCCCACGCTAGCAGACGAAAGCAGCGAGTCTTGCATTATAAGAGTACTTCTGGATATACCGAATTTAGATAAGAAGATACAACGTCGTGCAAACGAATGTTTTAGGCATTCCTTGACCGTACCCCACAAAAATATTTGACGCCTTTCTGTCAACCATGCATGTCAACATTTCTACGGGAAAAATTACAGCTTGTTTTATATCCACTGCTTACTGCTGATAGTACCGGGTGATTCAGAGCACGCGCCGCCGTGTTGCGGGTCTGCCTATCCTCGACTCGGCAGCGCGTGCTCTGAATCACCCGGTACATATTCACTGTAAGCCCAAATGTGCGAATTTTTATTCGTACACTTGAAGCTTCAAGTGTTCGACATTTTAGAAAAGTCACACCTTTACTTGTGCAACTAAGTGAGAATGAATTCAGACTACTGCAAGCGTCAGACATTCAAACACTTATCTGCGGCAACGCGACCGGGTGTCCGTTTGTATGGAAACGTTGTATTTTTAACCTCTGCATGAAAAAACAAAACGCTATTTACGCCAGCGACAAAATAACTCCCCAGTTTGAGCCTCAGCCCCCGCTCGAAACTTTGGCGAGTAAACATTGTTCGATCCGGCCCAATCGGCCCAATAGGGGAGCTGCGGCTGGCAAGGCCGCGTATACGACAGAGACTTCCCGTTTTCCTTATCTTTTCTCCGCAAGTGTCTCCCTTCCCTTCGAAACATACACATACACACAACCACACAAGGGCGCACACGCACGCACGCAAAGAGACACGTCCTGTCGGCTTGTAGCGGCCTTCCCTGGAGAGTCGGTAAGGGGGTGGGGAGAGAGGGAGAGGGTGAGAGGGTGAGAGAGTGTGAGAGAGAGAGAGAGAGAGAGAGAGAGAGAGAGAGAGAGAAAGAGAGAGAGAAGAAGAAGGAGAAGAAGAAGGAGGAGGAGGAGGAAGAGAGACAGGATAGGAAGAGACGAGGGAAGCAAGGACCCTGGGGACCATTGGGGATATGTGGGTGGGTCCCGCAGAGTGGATGGGATGGGTGACGGAGTGACTGGGAAGGAGTGAGTGACTGCAGCCCGCCGATGGGAAAAGGGTGACGGAGTGACTGGGGCTGGGCGAGTGACTTGCGCAGTGCGCAGTTCACACACACACAGTCGCACACGACGGCAGACGGCGTCACCTCCCCAGATCGCCCCAATCAAACTGTACCAAGCTTCTTTTTTGGAGTTATTAACACTCGACACCCGACGCACACATGCTCGTTGGTAAAACAAAATAAAACACAGGCGTTACTGTGATTGTGAAGAATGGATAGGCCTCTCCGCCCTCACTCTCCTCCTCCAGCGTTGGCGTGTCGCAGCCCCATCTCCTCAGCCCCCCCCCCCTTTTCCCCAACCCCTCCTCTTCTCCACGCCACCAGCACGCAACCCGGCAATCAGCACTCAAATCCAAACCGTTACGAGGCTTGACGCATCATCCAAAAAGAAATAAACACCTAATTCCCGAAAACGCCTTGAAGGCTGTTTATATTTAAATATAATTAGAGCTTATTTTCAGGCGTGATATGTCACTGAACGGACTACAGGCGAGATTTGATCCCCGGGGGAAAGGGGGGGGAGGGCAGTGTCATCTGATATCTAATCCTCCAAGTTGGGCTCACTTTGGCGTGACAAGGTAAACAAGTCTCGGAGCGGGGGCTCGAAGCAGGACGAATCTCAACACGACACCAGCCACGGCATCCCACTTTAGCAAGGACATCAAAACTATACCTCCCGTAGCAGTAAGATAACGTCTCCTGCGAACTCCTTCGCGCTGCGAAGAGATCCTCGAAAACGCGACCCCGCCAGTGGATGAAGCATATTGTGGGCGCGCTGACACTGCAAATAAACGCCATGCAGTTGCCATTGCGCAGAACGAAAAGCTCGTCACTTCAATCTGCATCACGGAAAAAAATAAGTAAGCTGTGATAGCTAATGTGTTAGCTGCCAGCGTGACAAGCAATGCGTTAGCTGTGAGAGCTAATCTCTGTCTGTGAGAGCCAAGCGATGTTTACTATAGCAGATAATCACGTCTGCTGTAAAAACTAATGCGGGAGAAAGTTTTTATAAGATGTTAGAACTTAAATTTTTGCAGAGTTGTTCCATTTACGTTGTTTAGGGTGCGTCCTTCCTCACTTCTACTGCCCTTAACAAGGAATTAGAACCGACCCGAGTGGGTGTTGAACCCTCGCCCATCGGCGCTGCGCTCCGACTTGGAGGCACTGAGCCACTGCGCGCGTTGAAACTGGGATGAAAAACAAGCATCAAGTGGGAACTCGGAAAAACAACCTTGATGTTTGGGCTTCAGCCCTAACAGCTACTAAAATTCGCTTGACCAGACTAGACGTAAGCTGCCATAAGCAAACTCTGGTAAGCCGCGGTAGCTGTCGAGGGATTGGTTGGTAGAGCTAATCTTTAGTTGGCCCACCCCATACATATTTTGTTGTGGCTGTTGGCTGCTGGACACAACATGCCTCAGCCAACACAAATAAGAAAATTTAGTCACACGAGCTTAGGGGCATTTAGCTACAAGAAACAGACTTTCTCGTTTCTCACAACTAAGAATTAAGCATATTCAACAAATACATATGTTGTACTGGTCGAACACCTTGCTTGTCACGCTGACAGCAAACACGTTAGTTGTCCTAGCAAACGTTGTGCTGGAATAGATAACATATTTTTTTCCGTGATAACAACAGGGAAGTGGGCCAAAATTTAAAAACAAATAAAATCCTGATGTATTTTATATGGAAACTATGGAAACACACCAAGTTTGAAATTACGCTCACGGAAACCAGATTATTTAAAAACTGCATAAAATACAGGTCATTATTTTGTTGTATCACTTAAAATAATATAAAACGTCCGCCTAAACTGCTTAATGAAAAAACGCAATTTGTTTAATAAGGTGACCCATCCATCCTTCTCAACCCACCCTCCTATCCCCATTGCCTTTGGTACATACAGAGGCTAAAAATGAAGGGCGATAATGCTTGAAATGACGGGGAAAGTCAAGCAGCGGCTTTAAAAGAAGCAGCCTACCGCCGCACGCCAACGGTGTGCGAGGGAATCCCCGCTCTCTGAAAGCGATTCGTCCCCGCGCGCCCGCCGCCGCTTAGCGCCGCTTGGCGCCGCCCCGGGGCCTTAAATAACTTGACGCGCCGAATATCTCGGCGGCGCCGCTGCTAATTATCTGGGGGATTCCCCGCCTCGGGAGATCATCAAGGTACTTTGCGGAAACGACTCGAGTCCCCCCCCCC
>NW_026267161.1:649073-655686 GCF_000697945.3 Frankliniella occidentalis
CTTCCCCCACTCCAGGCCACGCCAGGCGCTAATAGATCTGTTTCATATTCAGCAGGGGCAGACAGCCGCCAGCCCCGGCGTAGCATGGCGTGGTGGGGCGGGGTGGGGTGGGGCATAGTGGCACGACGCGCGGGAGTAGCTTGACGTAGCATGGCGCTTGTATCGGCTTCTGTCTGAAGGCAGGCAGTCAGGCAGGAGGGATAGTGTGTGTGAGAGGGAGTGAGAGCGAGCGAGCGAGAGAGAGAGAGAGAGAGAGAGAGAGAGAGAGAGAGAGAGAGAGAGAGAGAGAGGAGACGGAGAGAGACGTGCCCTGAGATAGGCCACGACGCCCCGCTAACGTCATTGTACTCGCTCTCGCCCCCGTCGCTCGATCCGCTGTTTTAGGCAAAGTTATTTTTTGACGAGGAAGAAATACATCGCTCCCTGAGCGAGGAGAGCGAACGCGGCGGCAACGATGGTACATACACTAGTGTATGTTACCGAGTGTATCAGAGGCGACACCACAGTGTTGCGGGTTCGTATGCACCTTCCACCCGTTAGACGACATGGCCTGCGGTCCAAGAGGATGCAATCTTGCTCTGTGATATGCACCAACTACAGAAATTAAGCGTACCAAAACAAAAATTGAAACATTAGATTGAAGAACACTGCTTGTAGTGGGCCTTGTATGCCTGAAGCGCGACACACTTAGGCACACTCTGTAAAAAGCTTGCGAAGAACCATTATTCGCATTGCAAAGAATTTTAAAGCGTTTTAAAATGCGAAGCATTGCGAGCTAAACTCTTCACATAGCGAACTAGTTCTTTTCAAACTTACGAAGAAAATAGTCTGCCATGCTACAACAAGGCATAGGGCATGAAACTTCACTGAATTGCGATGAAAATATGAAAAGAAAAAAACTGCAAATATAATGCAATAAATTTTGATGACAAAGTTTTGAAATACTATATCATTTACAATTTTTGTGATAAACATTCTTACATTATTTTGCTCCATGTACTTTATACCGCCATTCTGTGGGATCAAAATTTGTCATGCTCTTAAGGAAACACCAGCGGTCGCAAAAATCAAATGAAAGCATCGCAAAATGGGTTTCAGTGCACCTCTCAACAGCATTCATTGACGAATATTTTCATCCCCGCACACACATTTTTCGACTCCTTCTCATACCATCACCGAGGCAGCCACCACATCCTCTGTTCTCTCCCCACCTCCCCCTTCCCACCCACCCACCCACCACCCCGTTTTGAGACGCAACCTTTTCCACTAGCTTTGCTGAATGGACGTTTCTTTTCAGAGACGCGCGCACAACCTCTCCCTCTCCCTCTTCCCCTCCCCTTCCTCTCCCTCCGCTTCCCATCGTTGTAAAAAGCCCCCGGAGGGCGAATGTGAGGAATGCAGAGAGGCTGGTGTGAGGAGAGAGAGAGAGAGGGGGGGGGGGAGAGGGCGACAGAATGTGGAGGGTCCTCGTACACGCTGCTGAGCGCGCGGTGTGAGCAGGCAGCAGTCATCGCGACACGACAAACAGCGGCGACGGCGATAGCAATTTACTGGCAAATCGAGCAAATAAAACGGATGCCCATCTCCAGGGCGCGCGGCGGCAGCAGCAGCGGCGAAGAAAGGAGACGAGGGGGGGGGGAGGCTATAGCTGCTTACAATTTAATTGGAAATGTTCGGCCGCCCCGCCGCGCTCCTGCACAGGTGCTGGGATGAGCTCTTCGGCAAGTTGAAATTGCGGCACCTGGAGGGAGAGATGGGTCTCAGTTTAACGTTCCGCTGCTGGGGCCCCCCGAGCGAGCGGCAGGGGCTGCTGGGCCGGTCGTGCAAAGGGCTCGGCTCGGCACCGCGCGCTTGCCTCGGCCAGCGGCTCCCACCGGCCGCCTGGCTCGGCTCGACTCGTCACCGGTGCGCACTGCGCAGGCCGACTGACCCACCATAAATCTACACCGCATGGATATTTGTATCTCACGCTGCCGCCCGGAGGACGTGGAGAGCAAGACTTACGGCCGCAGAGTCCGGCGTGGCCAGGGCGGCAGGACAGGGTGGGAGTGGGAGCCGGTGCTGCTGCTGCGAGCGGCCAGGGCAAAGAGTTGAAGCGGGTGTGAGTGTGTGCGTGCGTGCGTGCGTGCGTGCGTGTGTGTGTGTGTGTGTGTGTGTTGGTTTTACTCCAGCCGAGACAGGTTTCAGCCCAATAGCACTCTCTTTCACAGTTACACTACCGCGCAGCTGCTGCTACTCTGCTATATCATCTGAGTATAAGAGCACTTTCAATTACCCCTTTCTTCGAGCGGATCCATGTAATGTAAGAACTTGAAGCCGGACAAAGGTCACAACCAACGTCGAAAAAAAATTAACAAAAAAAAAGAACACGATAGAAATGGAAGGCAATTATTGTCCACTCTCTGCTCTCTGCCGATAATAATAGATGAAACGGCGGGGAGTAATGGCATTAAATCGCATTAAATCGAACAGAGAGAGAGAGAGCGCGAAATTCTGTCGGGAGGCGCGCGATGGCGCGGCGGCGCCAGGGACCCGCGTCAATTACTGACAATTACGGCGCGAATTAGCTAATTAACGTGGTTAACGCAAACGCGTGTGTCTTCGCACGGCGCGCCAGCAAGGGCGCGAAGGACCGGAGGCGTTTCCGATAGAATGCTATGCGTACTGTACACCACCCTTCCCCCAGAAAGAGAGAACCACAATAAGACGCGCGGCCGTAAAAATGAGAGATGACGGGCTGAAAGCTATCGCTCCGGCTGACGGCAAGGACGAGTGACTGCTGCCGCGGCGAGCGGACGGAGGAGGGACTGAGAGGTATAAGGCCACCGCCGCAAGGCCGGCGCACACAGCTGTGCAGTGGGCGTGCCCACCCGCCGGTCAACGGGCGCCGTCGCTGATAGGCAACACACGAGTCCGGCGCGCACGGCCGTGCAGCGGGCTTGCCTACCCGCCGGTCAACGGGCGCCGGGCGCCGCCGCTGGTAGGCAACACACGGGTCCGGTGCGCACGGCCGTGCAGCGGGCTTGCCTACCCGCCGGTCAGCAGGGGCCCAGCTGCTCGCGGGTCCCGGTGCTCCGCCCGCCGCGAAAGCCGTTTCCGGGGCCGGCCCCATTTCCCTATGCCGGGGCCGCGAGCGCGCGTTCGCTGTCTGCCGCAGAGGCGCCGGACAGCGACAAGTTATTGGACTCGCAGTGACAAGCCGTTAGTTTATTCCATGAATGCCAAGCAAGCGTGTCGATTCCGGACGCGCGCTGCTCTGCGGGGTTGCGCGCGGTGGCGGAGAGGAGCGAGAGAGATAGCGAGAAAATGGGAGAGGGAAGGGGGGGGGGGGTTGCGAGAGGCCAACGCGACAAGGGCGCCCCCTCAAAAATGTTAGTGGCCATTCTCTCGCAGAAATGCGCACGATAGAACACGGATTTTACTTCCTCTCTCTTCCTCTGTGCCCCTCTTGCAGGCCCCACCGACCCAACAACCTCGCCCCCCTCTCTCGCTCCCTTTCTATCACACACACATTCATAACCCACACACCTATTCACGCGCGACTCTCACACTGCACGTTGCATTTTTACAAAAAAAAAAATCTTTATGCCTTTGCCCTTCTTTTTGCAATTTTTTCCACTCTTTCGGAGTGCCGCTTACCGCAGCTCTCCGCTCCTCAGCACGATCACCAGCCTTTTGTTCCCAGCCAGCCCACCACTTGAGGCGCCCTCGCCGCTCTTCCCCTCCTTCTCTCTCTCTCTCTCTCTCTCTCTCTCTCTCTCTCTCTCCCTCCCCCAACACTCGTGCGCGCCCGGGTTCAACAGACGCCCGACACCTTGTAGTGACAGAATAAAAGAAAGGGGAATCCATTTCTTATTCACATTTATTGCAGTTGTTGACGGCCCCGTGCCACAAGTGCCTCGCCCCATGCCCCGCTCTTCTGTTGTTACGACGAGCTCCTTCCGCCGTGCGAAGCCCCAAATTATTTTCCCCTCATTGCAAAAACGGAAAGCACCCAGACTGTTTCCGCTTGGCTTGTTTCATAACATAATTACTCTCTCTCTCTCTCTCTCTCTCTCTCTCTCTCTCTCTCTCTCTTTTACGTCGTCTGCCCACCTTTCCTGACTCAATAAGAACCATGCACATGACAGTTTCTTCAGCGCTCGGCCAGCGGGGCAACGGAAACATGAAGAGAAAGGCGGGGAGTGGGCGCATAACGAGGAAGCGAGAGAGAGAGGTGGGGGAGCAGGGGCCGGGGGTGAACAACAAGTACAGCAGCGCAAAGTACAAGGTGTTTCGGAAGACGGGCACAGCTAAGCCGCTCCCGAGCCCCTCTCCCGGCTCCCGGCCTCCGACGAGCACAAGCTGCCGGGGTGACTACTAACACCCCGACGACATGTCCATAAAATGCCTGCCCGGTCCTGTGTGAGATGAGAAGAGTGCTATTTTAAAACGAAAATTTTCACTCTTTCTTTTTCAACTTATTGCGCTGCGTTTCGTGACTAGCTTTCAAGCGCGCTTTTCGCAATACGTCAAAAAAGCATTTTTGTAGGTCAAAGAATGAAAACTGTTCGCAATGCTGCACAGAACATTCAAGGGATGGGTGATCTGTGCCGGACTTTTTAAGCGATCCCGTCCACTGGTAAAACAAGTGTTTGATTTTTCACGTCAATTGATGTTTAAGTTCAAGTGTGCATTTTCTCAACACATTGTGATGTCTGACTAGGGTAAACTTTCGACACTTCCGAAAAGTATAGCAGCTGCACACCATATGGTTCCTATTGATAGCATAGAACTGTGTGTGTCCAAGAGTGCAAAATTTAAACGTTTACAAAACGTTTAAAATGTGCACACCACGCAAGTGTGCAAATTGATTTAAATACATCATGAAATGTTTAAAATCATAACTTGCACACGTTGGTGTGCAATTGTGAAAACATGTTTTACTAGTGTAAGGGTCGTTTATACTAGATACTAACATAAGCGGCGCAGGGGAGTACATTGTGTCGCCGCGACGAGTATACTAAGTATGCATACTAAGTATGCAGCAAGTATACTTGCTGCATTTCCACAGAAAGGAACTAGAAAAACTAAAAAAACTAAAAGATTCCGGTTCAGATCACACCCGGACAGGTCGCAAGCACACACCGATAAAAAGTAATTCAATGGTTGGGAGGCCGTGGAAAAGGAGCAATCCCCATTATTGAATAAACATTTTACTAAAATAAATTGGAAATAGCACGGCCCATTAAAATGCCGAAGAGGATCGCGACGAGGACACACTCCAGGCTGGAGTCTCCGGCCGATGAGTTTAAAATAATGGTGCGGAACGCATTTTCCCCACCGTCGAGTCGCCATCTTTTAGTCCGTGCTCCTGGAACTTTTCTTCCTAATTACTGGAAAGGGATATAATTAAAGGGAGCGGTGGGGCGGGGCGGGCGGCCTCGGCCAGCCTCCGCTGGTGTGAGAGCCGGAGACCTCGGCGGTGAGGCCCACAGGGCTGGGCTGGCGGGGCTATTGAAACAGTTCAGAGGAGGGAAGTGGGGAAGAAACACCGGCAAGATGAAATCCGCAGGGATTTTAGAGAAAGAAAAGAGAGAAAGCAAGCAAGAGAAAGCAAAAAAATAAAAAGAAAGAAACCGGAGCAGAAGCAGGAGCACAACAGCAGCGCAAGGCGAGACGGGTGGTTGGTCTGTGACGTGAAGACAGTGAGGTGAAAGTTTCAAAAGGGCACAGAACCGAATCCCGAATCCCCTATCCCTTTGGATAGAAAAAGGGAAGCGCAGGTGACCGGTATAAAAATGTATTCTGTTTTATTAAAACCAAGTAACGTTTACGAAACTCAAACAGGAACATGGGCACATTGGCCGAACGCTGTCCCCCCGAACGTACCACAGATCACTCAGCCTGCATTCAACAGGCTCATAGTCGCCTATAGTAGTTCATCAAACCATTCCGAAGCACTCAGACCTAAAGCGCCCTTAACCCACCTTAAGTCAGTTCCACGGTGCATACATCGTTTTTCAATCTCCCACTGAGTCTGGAATGAATACAAATTCACCAGCAGCAGGTGGTGGCCACCTTGAAGGTCGTTAAAAAGAATATTACGATTTAAAAACACAACGGCACGATGAACAGTTGCGGTGAAGAAACATTAATTCATAGAAAGTTTTGTGGATGGAAAATATGAGAAACTCTTGTAGAACGGGGGTGTTTTCTTGCCTGAGTTGGACAGCCTCCTTTTTAAAACCAATATTTTTGGCTGATTCACGCGGTACTTTGAACAGCTGGGCAAGAAAGGCGTCGAGCGTCGGACTGGCGAGGCCGGTGGCGCTAGCCCGGCGCTAGCCCAGGGACCATGCCGCACAGGGCTCTGGGGCTGCAGGGACCACCCGAGGCGAGCGTATAAAAATAAGGAGGAAAAGCGAGAGGGGAGGAAGGGTGGGAGGGAGAGAGGGAGAGGGAGAGAGAGAGAGAGAGAGAGAGAGAGAGAGAGAGAGAGAGAGAGAGAGAGATTTGGGGTTTTGATCCAAGGGGTGCGCGACGTCCACGGCCGTCCACGACGCGTTGCGCGCCCTGCCAGGCTGCCTGCCTTGCCTGCCTGGCGGAGCGGCAGGCGGCCCCAAAATTACGT
>NW_026267161.1:656281-660142 GCF_000697945.3 Frankliniella occidentalis
GGGAATGCCAGCAGTGAGCGTCCGCAGAGCGGCGCGCTGCTGACGCGCAAATTAAAGTGCGAATGACGGGATGAGACGGGTGAGGGGGAGGGGGGTGTGAGGGGGAGGGGTGTCCGGCCTCCCCCTCCTCTGCGGTCGTACCGTTAACACCGAGGAGGGGCAGCGCGCGCGCGCGCGAGGGCCGGGCGTCACCTTGGATTCAGATAAAATTTATGACCAATCCCTCCACGTCAGCAGAGTGGCCTCTGCCTTTTCTGCTTGCTGCCCCTCACCAGCTCGCTCGCACACACACACACACACACACACACACACATGTATACACACACATTCACTCTTCGTTTCCCTCTATCAGTCTCTCTCTGTCTCCACCCCCTCTCTCTCTCTCTCTCTCTCTCTCTCTCTCTCTCTCTCTCTCCCGAACCCCTTTCCCTCTTCCTCTCATGGCATATGAGAGGTTCAGTATGACATGGGTCAAAACCTATCCTTGTCGTCATTTCCCCTCGATTTCTCCAGTATCCTCTCTCTCTCTCTCTCTCTCTCTCTCTCTCTCTCTCTCTCTCTCTCTCTCTCTCTCTTCCTTCGGTCTGTGTAAATGCTGTGTATACGAGCTGGAAATATGACTTTCTTGATTAAAATCATCATCAAATAAGGTCTGTGACCTACTACAAGTGGAAATCTGGCAAAATGCAGGTACGTAAGAAATTAGAAATCCTTCAAAAAACTTTGATAGTTGTGTGGTAGAAATGACAACATTTAAAAAATACAATAAATAGTAGGAAACAAAACACAACAACTTTCTGGAAACGACGCTCTCATCAATTTCTAGTAAATAAATAGAGGGTGTTCGTCCTTTTTTTCCCCTAAAGCTGTTTGGTCCAACCCCCTTTTCTCCGCCCGACCGATATCCCTCTCGCTCCGTGACCCGGTGACCCGCCGCCAGAGCCGGGCCGAGCGCAGCAGGCAGCCCGAGCGCTACGCCGAGCCACGCCGTCGCCTCTGTCGGTCGGAAATTGAAATAAAAGTAACGCCGGTACGGCTTCATTTCCTGCGTATACTCGCGAGCTCTGCTGCTTCGTCTCCGGTTCGGCCCGCCGACCGAGGAGCGAAAGGTGTGTGTATGTGTGTGTATGTGTGTGTGCGCGCGCGCGTGTGTTTGTGGGTGTGAGGGTAGCGGGAGAAAATGTGATAAAATACGATTCCACACAGGCAACGGAATAAATGTCACGTGTGTGCTTGTAAAGAAAGAGACAAGAATAGGCACCCGCGCCTTCTTATGCCAACCGCGAAAAAAAATAGAGCTCATTCCCTTCGATTGTTGGGAACGCAATCCCCGTCTGTCGAATGCGCGCATTTCGCGCCACGCACGCAAAGCCCATACCGGAAGCGGAAGTTGTACCCTTTTACGCGCGAAGCAGGAGGAGCAGCGCTATGGTGACGGCGATTTTGCTTTGAGTGTCAAAAAGAGCGGAATACAGAGGAGAGCGGGATACGACAGGAAGATGAAGAAGGAGAAGAGACAGAGAGAGAAAGGGAGATGCAATAAACAGGGAGGAGGAGGAGGGGGCGAGAGGGGAGGGGAACGTAACGGAGAAGCGATTTATTCTCGACCAGGCGACGCGGCAGGGCGTCCCTAAACGAATCCGCACATGTTGGCATTTCCGACCCCGATTCCAAGGTTCGAGGAGACACCCCCCCCCCCTCCCCCACCCCATACTCCTCTCCTTGCGACACCCGACTCCCCCGAGCACGCACCCGACAAATCTCTCGTCGCCTCTGCTGCTATGCGCGGCGCTCTCTTTCGCCTCCTTCAAAATTTCCCGCGCCTCTTTGAGCGTGGACAAACACTAACGACGCGGCGGTGATGGCGGGAAATATTCAAAGATGTGTGTGCGTGTGACAACGCGGCGCTCGTAAGAGGGGAGGGGGCCCTAACAGCGATCCTCCCTCATTTCATATGCCCACGCCTCGCCACGCCCCGCCACGCCCCGCCACGCCCCGCCGCGACCAAGTCGTATACGGGGGGGTTATTAACGATCGGACCCGCTACGTCGTAGCGTAGCGTGCGGGTGGTCCATGCCAGGAAACATCCGAAAGCCGTTCCGGGCCTCGCGAAAGGGATGGGCGCGCGCGCGCGCGGGCGCGGTGGATCCACTGCCTGCAAAAGGCGCACCGATCGACGGAGTACTTATAAGACAGTTTTCAGAGCGCAAGCGGGTTTTATCTGACGCCGGAAATCAATCTTCCTTGCCGTATCTGAAATAGTAGACGGAGCGGAATATGAAAAGTATCGAAGCACCGCGAGTGGGACCCCTTCGGCTTCTTTCAGGGAGAACCATGCAGTCAGTACAACATTTCCTTTTGCAGGGTAGGGAGGTCAGCCGGGGTGATAGAGCATGAAGCGACGCCGAGGCGGCATCGGAGCACTTGAACCCAGCTGCCCAGCAGCGGCCGACGTGTGTGGGAGGCTGCAGCACCCGACCTTCTGGGGGCCCCGGCGCACGGTCCTGCGCCTCCAGCCTCGTCCAGTCACGACCTTCTGGAGGCCAAGCGTCTCCACCCACGACCTCCTGGAGGCTCCAGAAGCTCCAGCTTCAACAATAACCTCCTGACAATCAGCGCGCGAGTGGTCCGGAAACTCGATTGGGCAGGAAGTAGAGGAAGACAGAGCATGGGCAGTGGGCAGGGCAGTGGAGAGAGAGAGAGAGAGAGAGAGAGAGAGAGAGAGAGAGAGAGGGGGGGGGGAGACGGAGAGGGAGGTAGAGAGGGAGAGGGAGGAAGAGAGAGAGGGAGAGGGAGAGAGAGAGAGAGAGAGAGAGAGAGAAGGAGGGAGGGAGGGGGATGAGAGGAAGAGAGGTGCAGAGAGAGACAGAGACAGAGAGGACGCGCATTGACTTTCAATGGCAGACATCATATTATGCACGGCTCTGTCCATGAATCACCTGGAACGCCTTCCGCCGTGCGTCACGTGTGTGGAGAGACAGACACGACTGATTTAGGGAGCTATTGAGCGCGCGGCGCGCCGGGGCTGGAGGAGCAGCAGCAGCAGACCCTGCCGGAGAGAAGAGGGAAAGAGCCCGGCTGCCATGAGGGCGGCGGTAGCCTCCTCCAGAAGAGGAGCACTGATAAACTAAGTGTTCAACTGCTCAACACTTATAAGTATGCAACTGCAAGTTGAATACTTCCAAGTGTGCAACTCCGTAGTCGTACAATTACAAGTGTTTAACTCGGTAGGTGTGCACTTGCAAGTGTACAACTCCTCGGTTGAACACTTCCTTAGATGGAACGCTCACTGTGTAGGAAGTGCTCAACCGAGGAGTTGCACACTTGTAAGTGCACGCCTACCGATTTGTACACTTGCAAGTATTCAACTTGCAGTTGCACACTTGCAAGTATTTACCTTGCAGTTCAACACTTACAAGTGTTGAGCAGTTGAACACTTAGTTTATCAGTGAGAGCTATACAGCAGCTCATTTCACGGCGCATACATTTCTACCAAGAAAGATGGCCGCGATTGCGACTTTGAATGGATGCGCAAATAGCGTCTCCGCTCTACCTGTTGTTGTAACACGCAGTTGTTGTCGTGTGCGCGGCCGACTCGCATGAAGACGACGACGGACGGCGACTTCACAATAACGGAGAGTGTGTGACGGCGGCGGTCGCGGCATGGCGCGCTCGGCTCGGCGAGCGTCGTGCTCCTTCGTCTGCTCCATGCACCCCACATTCGTCACACATACTCCCGCTCAGCCTCAGTGACTGGACTCTCACGGTCGATTTGCGTTCCTGGAGACTCCTCCCTCTCTCCATCCTCCTCCTGCTCCTGCTCCTCCTCCTCCTCCTCCTCCTGCTCCTCCTCCTCCTCCT
>NW_026267161.1:661461-662454 GCF_000697945.3 Frankliniella occidentalis
CCCCCCAATTCCCTCTCCCCCTCTCTCACGACTCCCTCCCTTCCTCCTAGTCGTGCCTCAGGAGGACGTCGACGACAACGACGCCGTCGTCCTCGCCGCCGCTTCTCCTTGTTGACAGAGCGAGTTGGGGGAGGGCTGTGTAGGAGGCGCTAAGCTCATCTGAGGTCCACGAGGACACGCCTGGCGTCGCCCGGTGAGGGCGGTAATGGCAGACAATCACACGCGTTGCTTGTTTGAGTTTGCTGGCCTTGTTGCTGTTTGTTGCGTTGCCAACCCGCGACTGCCAATCTTCTTTTTTCCTGTTCCTGTCTACTTTTCCAGAAAACAGGAAAGCCGCCGACATGCGTAGTGAAGGCCGACAGTTAATAATTGTGGGATTCACCCATCATGCCCTTACAAGGCCAAACACTGTATGCGACGATGCAGAGCAATTCCTACTCACATTCAGAGCAGGTGCCTGCACACCTCGCTGCACACCCTGCATCACTGACTGCAAACACCATGGTAAATAGTGCCCACAAGCACTGCTTATGCAGACGTTGTACTCATGCTGCAGATTCGCACAGCCCCTTGTTTTTTATAAAACAAGAGATTTTCATAAGGTCTTTTTGACTACTTACTCATATGAAGTGGACTTCATGGTGTGAGCTGTGTGGGCGTCAGGCCAGACTCTTACCTGCAAGTAAACCAAAGAGGACAAAAGTCAGTCAAAACGACGCGCAGTGGACAGGTCTCGCAAAAGTAACAAATTAAACAAAAAGAGGAAAGAAAAAAGACAAGAGGAAAGGACAATACAATACCTACAAGGAACACACACGTACTTTTTAGGCCCGTGGACAGACTCACGTAGTTCCGAACTGCGATTTCAAACTCACGTACTTCTGGATCCCGAGGACAAAAACTCACGTAGTTCCTATCTTATAACCAAGAACTACGTGAGTCTTTCCGAAGGGGTCCAGAAGTACGTGAGTTTGAAATCGCAGCTCGGAACTA
>NW_026267161.1:663202-665255 GCF_000697945.3 Frankliniella occidentalis
GCCCCACCACGCCACGCCCCGCCCCACCACGCCACGCCCCGCCATCCTCCCAAATTCGACGCGCCATGGCTGCTTCCCGTGTATCACACGGGTATCGCGCCCCCCGACCGCCAAAATGACAACAGGAGGCAGCCAATTGCCGACAATCAACCAACCGCCGTGGCCGTGGCGAAAACTAAGACAACACGCCAAGTACGGCAACCGCGAGCAGCAGACTGAGGGGTTCACGAAGAGTAAGGTCCAGCCGGCAACTGATTGTTACAAATCAATTTGAAATTGGCGCGCCCTCAGTCAGCTCGCGCGGCACTTCTCAACTGCTTCCCCTCCTGCCGCGCGCGGTCCACGCAGCGCAGCGGCGACGACAGCGCGCCCCTCCAGAGAGGGCCTCCAGCGACAAACACTTGTGTTTATTGGAGTCCCCTCCCCCTCTCCTCCGGATATAAAACGCTTGACGACGCACCGCCATCTCTCGCTTTATCATGTCCTTTATCGGCGCCGCCTCCCTCACGACGCGCCGCCGTCACCTTGCGTCCTGCGCGCCGCCGGGGAGCAGGAGCCGAGTCCCGCCGTATAACACGCTTTGAGCCGAAAAAGTGTGATGGTTCCACCCCGCTACACTATATGCTCTCACGTGCTTTGTTTTTTTCGCGTGAATTATTGTTGGTGTGATGCCTTGCTTGGTACAACACTGGCAAAACAAGTGTTTAATGTTGCACGTCAATTGATGTTTAAGTTCAAGGGAGCATTTTCTCAACACATATTGTGGTTGTGGTGTCTGTTAAACGTCAATTGGTGTTTCAACTTTCGACACTTCCGAAAAGAATAGCAGCTCACACCATGATAGCATAGAATTTGTGTACGTCCAAGCGTGCAGAATTTAAACGTTTAGCAGACGTCTCATATGTGCACACCACGCAAGTGTGCAACTTTGGTTTAACACCATGATCATAATCATAACTTGCACACGTCGATTTGCATATTTTATTTAAACAAAGTTGAACAACCAGTTGTTGTCTGAAGCACAAATTTTTGCGTTTTTTTTTCAACGCTTTCACGCCTTTAAGGGTGTGTGAAATCAAGCACTACTTTTGCGTACAAAATAAACGAAACGTTGGTTTACAGTTGTAGATATAAATGCGAAATTGTTAACAATTGAAAAGTTGTGAGGTTTTCATGGAGGATATTATTTCTCTTTTTTTTTTCCTTTTCTTTGATAAGTTAATACATGTAAAGTGAAAGTCGTCTTAAACTATTTCTCAACGCCACACACGTTACAACAGATGATGCAGTGAATACAATGTAATTTAGGGGTGTCTCAAATGTATACGACAAAGTGCGTATGCTACAGGATCCCGAGCAACATTTGGCGTATACTTTCGAGACGTCTTTTGGCGTATAGATTCTAGACACCTTTGTCCATACTACTCCCACAGCACAGCCCCAGATGCGCGTGCATGCAGATGTAAGGGTGTACAGGACGGGAGCGCCTTTCAGAGCGCCTTTATCCAAGGGCCTCTGCTTTGCTGTGGTAATGGTATGGGCAAAGATTTTTAGAATCTATACGCCAAAAGACGTTTCAAAAGTATACGCCAAATGTTGCTCGGGATCCTGTAGCATACGCCTTTTGGCGTATACATTTGAGTGAGACACCCCTAAATTACAGTGTATCCACCGCACGCACGGCAGCAGTGTGCAACACTGTACTCCAGTGTGAGGCTGGAGAGGAGGGGGCGCGGGGATAGATCCGACCGGACCAAAAGCTTGGCGCAGACCCACCTGCCTGACGCCCTGCTGCTCCAGAAGCAGACGGAGCGGGCGGAGAACCGAAACGCCACGAAATAAATAAAAATAGGACAGGGGAACGGCACGGCGGGTGCGCGTTCGATGAGGGGGAAGGGGAGCCGAGCGATTACTGTTAGTGGCTCCTTGATTTCACTGATCCCAGCTTCCTCTCCGTGTCTCGTTCATTCTCTCTCCGTCGATCCACCCATCTATCCGTCTCTCTCTCTCTCTCTCTCTCTCTCTCTCTCTCTCTCTCTCTCTCTCTCTCTCT
>NW_026267161.1:666850-667951 GCF_000697945.3 Frankliniella occidentalis
CGGCAGAGTATCCGCAATTAATGCTGTATACCGTAAAAATTAACCAGTTCGAGTTAGTGTAGTGAATTGCAGATTTTTAACGATATAAGACGAAGTCGTCAAACTAGTAAAGTATCGTGAATTTACCTCGAAATCTGTAAATGCAATACTTTACAGTGAAGATACATACTCCTCCGTTCGTCTTATCTCAGTTTCGAAATTCACTATGCACATCGACACACTCTCTACACCGTCCAGAGCAGGGGAAAGTCCCATGCACCCCGGCTTATCTTCAGAGAGGGGAAGTGATGAGCGTTTAGGGGATGAAAGTGGCTGTTTACTGGCAAACGCTAGAAAGAGAAGAGTTAGAGAGCGAGAGAGAGAAAGCGAGAGATGAGAGAGAGAGAAAGCGAGAGATGAGAGAAAGAGAGAGGAGAGGGAGAAAGAGTCGACAACAGTAGCGCACCGAGAGAAGCTATTAGTCCGTATGATTAAATTCGTGTTGAAGGAAACAAAATTTACTCCCTAAATCCAACGAAACGTTTAATCGAGCTTTTACAATTAAATGTGATCAGCCCAACCAAAAATATTGTCAAACTGATTACTTTATATCGACCTGAATAAATTATCCAATCAACACGATTTAAATTTGGTCGACGAAAACAAAATTTCGTTGGTTTTCTCAACACTAAATTTCGTTGAGTTGAACAATCGATTTTCTGAGTGCGGGGTGCGTCTCTTGTTCGTGAGTGCATGCATGCAGAGAGCCTACCGAGCGCCGCCGCGCCGTCACCCGCCCGCCTGTAGGCGTCCTGCTGCTGCCTCCCTCCTCCCCTTCCCCCGTTCTCCTCTCCTCCACCACCCAGCACCTGCCCGGTCCGGGTCGCTCTCCAAACACATCACCGCACTGTCGGGCCAACACAAACACGGTATCCACTCCCAGTGTGACCAGCCGATTAAAAATTTAAGGTTTATCCAAGAGTCGGATTCCCCTTTCCGTACTCTGTAAGGTCAACAGAGCCATTACCTCCCACTTCCCTTTTTACCTCCCTCCCTCCCTCCCTCCCTCCCTCCCCCTCTCTCTCTCTCTCTCTCTCTCTCTCTCTCTCTCTCTCCGACCCT
>NW_026267161.1:669779-674266 GCF_000697945.3 Frankliniella occidentalis
GGCGGGGCGCACAGGGAACGCCGCGCCATTATTCCGTCCCGAGATGGGTTACACGGTCCTTCAACCAGTTGGTAACATAAATCCCCTGGGCCCGCGCCAGGCCACACCACGCTCCGCCACGCCGCGCTCCCTGGCGCATGAGTCCGGCTCTCAAAGGTTCGCTCGCTCGCTCTCGCTCTCGCCCTTTCTCTCTCTCTCCCTCTCTTTCTCTATCTCACTGAATGTCTCATTGCTGGCCGCCCGGGACGTAGGCAACACAGGCACAGCCCTGCCCGACGGGCGACCGCTCCGCCTACCTCCCAGGGGCCCCCTCGCCCTCGCCCTCACGCTGCGGCATTTCGTGGTACCCGCACCACCAACCACCACCACCACCACCAGAGGAAGGACCTCGCCAAACCGAAATTAAATGGTTCTTATTTCGCCCGTAGAGCTGCCCGCGAGACAGAGAGAGGGGCTAGGTGGGTGGGGAGGGGGAGGAGGGGTAGTCGTTAAGGCCGCACAGCTAACTAGGATGCCGGTGTCCCGCCGCCTCCCATGGGCCCCCCCCAAGCCGCGACACTACGCCTTGCGCACCACGCCACGCCGCGCCGCGCCACGCCGCCAGGGCGTAACCGAGCTTGCCTCCTCCCTCATTTCATAATTTAGTTGGCCATCCTAAGTGGCAAGTTAAATCTGTCCCCCGCCTCCCTGCCCCTCATCCCCCTCCTCCCGGGCGGGGAGCGACGCCGTCCCAGCCGCCGCCGCCGCCGCGGGCGCCTAGAAACACAACACCAAACACTCCCAAGGTTAGGATTAGAGGCGTGAAATATCAGGCGGCGGCGACGGGACTCGATAGGGATAATAACGTCGCGAGGCAAAGAGGATGAGTCGGGATGCGCCAAACTGAAACGTGACACACGTCGTCACACTGGACCCCTACTTCTTTCTTTTCCTTTCAGTTTGGCGTTCTCTGAACAAAAAAAAAGAAAGAAAAAAAAGATGCTAACTCCTGCCATTGAAAGGCACTAAACTGAAAATGTGTTTAGTGCCCCAGGAAAGGCACGACTTATAAGCACCTTTGTTTTACCAGTGTTAAGTTGTCTTACGCAGTTGGTTGGTGCGCGAGCCAAAAAATTAAGACACAAAAAATAGTACACATATCGATACCTCAGAGCGAAAACCGCTCCGCTCAGTCTACCGAAGCGCTCTGTCAACCGCTTAGTCTGCCGAGCGGTTTGGACAACCGCTCATTCCGTGAGGGGAGCGCTTTGACAACCGCTCATTCAGCCGACCCGCTTCAACAACCGCTCAAATGACTTTTTTGACGAAATTTTTTGGATTGCACCATCGTAAAGAGCACGGTCAAATTAGGCGGGATCGGTCAAAACATGAAAAATGTGAAAAAAGTCATTTGAGCGGTTGTTGAGGCGGATCGGCTGACTGAGCGGTTGTCGAAGCACCTTCACGGAATGAGCGGTTGTCCAAACCGCTCGGCAGACTAAGCGGTTGTCGGAGCGCTTCGGTACCCTGAGCGGTTTTCGATCTGAGGTATCGATATCTTCCAGAATTTTTCACGAGCGACGGTTAAAGGGAGGGGGTTGCACTGCACAAGGCGTTTTCTTTTTCTTACGCCCGCCCGCCCTCTCCACTAAATTTTGGGAAATCTATCGCGCAGCAAAGCTACTACTGATGCTAAAAGAGCCGGTGCCTGCAGGGTAGGGTCAAACGCAGTCGAAAGGTCAACCATGCTTTTCTCTGGACAAACAACGAAGTTTCTAGTGCTGTATACCGCAAGGATCCCAAACATAGCCTGCTTTTTGGCGCGAAGTGAAAAAAGGAAGTATGTGAACTAACTGGCATGCCCATGGTCCGTGTTAAATTCCCTTACCTTGTACAAAAGCTTCATGGGCCACCCTGAAGTTATGAACTTTTTAAAGAGTTCATCTTAACCGTTCAACCCCCTTTTTTTATCAGAAATAAAAATTAAAGCAAAATAAAAGAAATGACAAAAAATCCCTTACCCCTCCCCCCCCCCCCCAAAAAAAAATAAGACCAGAGGGTGGTTTAACATTATTTACTGGCACCGACCACCCCACCGTAGGCCTACATCTCGGCCCGGCGGTTTTCCTCCTCTCATTTACGATACAGCCAATCGTGCGAGGTAGACGGGAGACCGCTTCTCACCGCTAGCCCCCCACGTAGCGGCGGTCGGCGCTCAGCCACCGGCCTGACACTTGCGTTGCGCCAGCAAAATTGGAGAGTGGGGCATTTAAAATTCATGCGGAGCAGGGTTATGTTACGACAGTGCAACGCCGAGCGATGCGGGGGAGAAGGGGGCGAAAACTTTTATATACCTTGTCGCTGTTTTTTATCTACACAATGGACAAAAAATATCACAGGCGTGAGCGTTACATTTTAAAAAAACGATGGAGTGTGCAAAATCCTGTTGATCGCTCCGTTTAAAAATAAAACGGTATTAAAATAAAAAAATCTGGAAAGATGTTCAACAATGCAGCAAAAACTTGCAAACGTGCAACTTGCAACTTGTGCATTAAGGCGGTTTCCACATTCCCTTACAAGCCAAAGATAAACAACCTTACATAATACAACATACAACTATACAGGGTGGGTGATCCGCGCCGTGGTTTTGTTCTGCTTATACTGTACCGGATTCATGCGTGCGCGCGGGCTTGCTTATCGTCACTCGCTATGGCGCCTTATGGCCCCGTGCGAGTATGCAACCCGTCCGCACGCATGAATCCGGTACAGTATAAGCAGAACAAAACCACGGCGCGGATCACCCACCCTAATATTTGCATAACGAAACCTTCTGCTATCTCAACTTGTAACTGTTGTTTAAGTGCGCTAAAATTGATACAAAGAATAACTTTTACTTGCTAATGGATCTAGTGTGACTGCAGGGTTTAGTTAAATGTCAGACGAGAGAGAGGGCTTTTGCTCCGCTCAGCCATAATTTTTATTCTCAATCGCAGGCCGTGTTCGCCGATTTGTCCGGCACAGCAGAGCGTGCTGACACCAGGCGCCAGCACCAGGCAGCAGCAGCAGGGGCTTTGTGGCGTGTCTCCCCGCTCTCTCTCTCTCTCTTCCATTTTGCAGAGAGGCTGCTGCCGCTGCTGCAGCGACACAGCACGGCGTGCAGGCGGAGGGCTTTGTTCGGAGGGAGCGGGGAGCGACGATTCGGATGAGGAGGGGATCAACAAGTATAAAAGCTGGATGGGGTTGGAGTCAGTCGAAACGTATGGCGTCTGGCTCTCCCGACTGATTGGTCAGCCTCCACAGCGAGCTGCAAGACTCCAGTACCAACGCCCTCCCCAGCGAGCTCGCAAAGCACGCCTCCACCAAAAACACAGCAGCTGCATCGTCGAGCAGAGGCTGCCACACAGGCTCCAGACACACGCTGCCTCCAGGAACAGTTTCCTCCAGCAGACCACCAGCAGACACACTGCAAAGAAAAGTGTGCAACTGGCATTCATATGGTAGTGTTCAACTCTCTACGGCGTGCACACTCTTACGTGTTTGGCTGGAAATCAGGGGTCCGTAACTTATCGAATAAGCGAATTTTAGGTATCTGTATCTCGTAAACGGCTTGCGTTATTAGCGTTATGCATCGTATGACTTGTTCTCCTGCGCATCTCTGAATTTTGTCGTTGTATGCACGCTTTTAACTAGTCAATAACGCGAGATAAAGATCAAACGTTTAGCTTAAATGATAAGTTACGGACCCCTGCTGGAAATTCGAATACTTTGAAATGTTTAACAGCAAATTTGAACACTTGAAAGTGTCCAATGCTTGATGGCCAGCCCTGAAGTTGAACACTTCTAGGTGTTTAACTTTATATAAGTACTTTTTAATATACAAATATCGAGTCAAATATGTATTTAATAGTGAGCGCAACGCAGCGTTGAGCACTTGCACGTACGTGAAACGCCAGTTGCACACTTAATTCACTTAATTCCTGTGTGAAATTTGCTTCAAATTACAAAACTCTGTTCAGTTTCTGCGTCTGCGGCTACTCCAGCAGGAAATACTACCAAGCGCTACCAAGTAACAGAGAAACAGAGACTGGACGGGAGACTCCGCTGCTTTAGAACTCGCTGCCCCCCTCTGATAAACTTTTATTTGCCCTCACGCCTGCTCTGTCTCTCTCTCTCTCTCTCTCTCTCTCTCTCTCTCTCTCTCTCTCTCTCTCTGTCTCTCTCTCGCGCGCTCGCTGTCACGCGTTACAGCGGCGCCGGATAACTCTCTCTCTCTCCGTTGTTTCTATGGCAACCATAACCTCCTCAAAGTTTGCCCGGCCCGCGACAGTCATGGCATAGCGGTACTGCGGCGACCGACCCGCTGCGGCTGTCGAGCACGAGGAGACGGGCCATCTCACTGGTCACCAGATTGTTCATGTCCGTTTTGTGAGTCTCCAGCGCGCTGCCCCCTTCCATCTTTCCCTCCATTCACCCCTCTCTCTCTCTCTCTCTCTCTCTCTCTCTCTCTC
>NW_026267161.1:674431-675953 GCF_000697945.3 Frankliniella occidentalis
CGCCCAGCTGACCTCGGAAGGCCGGCGCGGCACGACGTAGCAGGTGCAGAGAGAGAGAGAACTCCCTGAGCTCCACGCCGCCAACCCTCCCTCCCTCCCTCCTTCAACCCCTGCCACCACCGAGCGGTCCTCCTGTGTGTATCATGTCCTGCTTGTCTTTGGAGAGAGATTTAGATTTAGATTTAGATTTATTGTCACTGAACCGTCGTACCAACAGTTATAAACAATTCTTATGCTTGAACATAAAACCGTATTTTAAGAAGTCTTCCAGGTTGTAGAACGCACATCTAGAGAGAGAGAGAGAGAGAGAGAGAGAGAGAGAGAGAGAGAGAGAGAAGACACGCGCTGCCGAAGGGGAAATGGAAAAAGGGGATCCCTTCGTCCCCGCGACCCCCCCATACCCCCTCCCTGCACATCCCCTACCTTCCTCCCCCCGTGGCGTTCACGATTCGAAAAGGAAATGGCTTGTCATGTGTTATGGCGGGACGGCCGAGGGCAGGGCCTGCTGCTGCCGCTGGCCACCGCACATCTGGACGGGGTTGAGGAGGGGTGGAAGGGGGGCAGGAACAGATGAGTTTTCCATCGAGTTTTTCATTCAAATTCATATCAGAGACCGTCGTTATGGACTGAAAGAGAGGGCAGCGAGAATGGCGAATAGACACGTAATTATTATTCCGACTGACCCAGTGAAATGCGGGGGGTCACACGCATACCTCACCTCTCGCCCCACAAGTTGTCAGTCACGCATGAGCAAACGCAGGGGGAGAAAGCTCGGTGGAGCGGGAGAGTAACCGGGGGGGGGGGGGGGCAGAGAACATAGAGAGCACGCCGCGAATGAATTTGGCCTGTGTGTGCTTTTGCGCCTTTTGTGCCGGCCAGAATTCTAATAAGCGATCCAAAGTGCAGCGCACACTCTGGCTCTTGTCCTGTACACATGTACACAGGGGTGTCTCTTTCAGAGCCCTCTTCCTCCTCCTCCCCCACCTCTCCACGCAGCCGCTGTGCCGTCCCGTCCCCGTGCGAAGCCCCCGCCCAGGGACAAGTGGGAAGTGCGTGTAAACACAGCCAAAGCACCCAGCCTCCATCACAACTTCTCTTGAGGCGGGCGGCTGCCACCCATGTGGTGACGTCTCGTCAAAGTGACACTCTAACAGGAGTCAAAAGTCCAGCACCGTACAACACAGAGGGGTACAGCACCTCCTGGAAAGACACGACTTTGTACCATTTCTTTTCCAGTGTAACCGTATCACGAAAATGGATTAAGAAAATAAAATCCATCTACTCGAATTCGTTCGCTGAGGGATGGAGGACACGAAGCGGAGGGTGTCCAACGGTAGCGCACAAGGCCACACACGCACACACACACACACATAGAATTTCTTTCTTATTTTTTCTCTTCGACATTATTGGTTTTTGATCTGGTCCTTTTCTTTCCCCAGTAAATGTAACATTTTCCCACTGCTGCTGTCCTGTGCGTGAGCCACAGCCTCATTTGCTGGACGGCTGGCGGGCATGCGAAGGG
>NW_026267161.1:682568-683306 GCF_000697945.3 Frankliniella occidentalis
CTCCTTCTCTCTCCCCCTCCGTCGGCTACTTGGAGACGAATCCCGTAATCCCGGACCCCTCCTTCCCTGTCGCCCCATTATGGGCGTAGCATGACAAATTTAATCTATTTCACATCAAGCAGCGCCCAGCGCCGCCCACCCCCCACCCAACCCCCAGTTCGAATCGGAACACCATCCCCATGCCGGTCCAGGTGGTCGTCGGCCCCTGCCACAACATTTTTATATTATATGTACTACCACACACAGACAGAATACAACTTCTTTGATTCAAGGAAGAATTGTTGAATATAAAAGGAAATACTCCATGTAAACCGATGTAAACAGTTACTTTTACCCAATTTTGAAAACTCAAAGCATTACTATGAAATTTCTCTTTGATATGACTTTTTTGAATGGAATTTCCTTGATTCAAAGAAATTATTTTACGAATTTCGGCAGCAGCCGAAAAATAAAATTTATAAGCCAGTTACTCAGACATGTCCTAGTTTTTTTGGTCTTTTAAAGGGCATAGAAACTAAATTTGCAGTGTAGCTTCCCGCCCCAGTGTAATCCTCCAGCCTGCAGGCGGCCGCCCGCGCCCCGCCGCCGTGGGCAAGCTAGGCTGGTATACTCTCGGTTTGGAGGGGAAACAATGCAGCGGGTCAATCTCTGCTCTAGCGTGCTTCTGGCCCGTGATCGGGCGTAAGGCAAGACAATAGACGGCTGAGCCGGCGTGGCGGGGCGTGGCGGGGCGTGGCG
>NW_026267161.1:688988-690279 GCF_000697945.3 Frankliniella occidentalis
GAGGAGGAGGAGGAGGAGGAGGAGGAGGAGGAGGAGCGAGAACCGGTCGACCACACAGGACACCCAACTCGATACAATAATAGTCGCACCAGGCCGGGCCGTGCCGGGCCGGAGGCAGGACACTTTTACGGCTCCCTCCAGGAGAGGGTTGGGGAGGATACCATTGATAGCGCTAGGCGTGGCGGGGGAGGGGCGAGGCGGGGGGGCTGCCGCCGCGGCGTGCGTCTGCCTCTTCTGCCCCCAATTTACGGGAAGAAGGGGTGGGAGGGGAGCTGCGCGTCGCCAAAACTTGGCAAAGGGGGCAATACTTCATCAAAGGCTGCTGCTGCTGCGGCTGCTGCTGCTGCTGCTGCTGCTGCTGCTTCGCGAACTCCAGGGCCGCCGCCGGGCCCACCCGGGGCAGGCCACTGTGCCGCTGCCGTGCGGCCGGCCGGCTCAGCGCGACGGTCTAGTGCCGTCTCTGTCCAGGAGGGCCGCGCGCAGCGGGTCAGGGAGCACCGGGGAGGTCGCGAATGGGGACGCAGACCTAGGATGGGTTCGCTACTGCCGCGTCGGCCGTCCCCGTTATCCGCGTCGCGAACTCACAAAGGAGGGAATAACGTCGTCGCGATACAAAAGGTCTGCTGTAGCGGCAGGACAACGACAACAACAACAACGAAAGTCAGCTTGTAGCGGCAGTCACACATCCGCGGCGTGTGAGCTTGTCATGAGGCTCATTTGGGCAACCGAGAACCTCTCAATTCACTGAAAGTGTTAGAGTCCGCAGATATCTTGCTCTCAGCAGAAGAGCGAGATCAGTGACACAAAAAATGTCGATCTCCTGAGAGAGCAAGATTATTATGCTCCCTCAACTTCAGCCATAACTTACGGTCCGTACCCAATGAGAGTGAGCTTCCCCACTACATTTGAGCGAGGCCAGAGGATTCGGTGCATATGACGTAAACAGGGCGAGCCTTGAGCGAAGCAAAATTGTCTCACTCATTTCGAGCACGACACCTCACTCAATTTGCAGTAAAATAATTTGTGGTCCGAAATCTAATATACTGCTATTGATGAACATAGTGATTGTTGTTATTTGTTTACAGCACATGTACCCTGTTTGACTGTAAACAAAGTCGTCACGCAGTACGACGTGGCTGACAATGGTTGTTTGCGTATTCCTCGCTGTCGTTGACGCCGCGTGTCAAACGATATACCCCCTCGTCGAGGCGCAGCCTTCCTCACCCAAGGTTGTGACACTGTCAGCCCCCAAGAGAGGCGAGAAGAGAGAGAAGGGAGGGAGAGAGGAGGG
>NW_026267161.1:694696-695509 GCF_000697945.3 Frankliniella occidentalis
GGGGGAGGGGGAGGGAGAGAGAGAGAGAGAGAGAGACGTAGCTACAGTGTGTGAGGGGGCGGGCCGGGGGGCGCAAGGGCACATAATTACCACCATCCTCACTTTAACACGTACGCTGCTGCGCCACGGAGTGAGAGAGACGGCCAAGGGATTCGGGACGCGGAGGGTAAGATAGAAAGGGTTGGAGAGAGAGAGGGGGGAAAGAGGGGGGAAGGTTGTTCGGTGCGGACGAAAGAGGGGGCAGGACGAGGGGATGCGCGCGGCGGTGGTCCGTGCGTGCGTTGAATACCTCTACCCCTTCACCTACCCCCTTCACCCCTAACCTACCCCCCTCCGCACCTCGACACCACCCCCACACGGTCGTGCCGCACGCGCAATCGCGTACTCACGCTCCAAGCACGTTGGAGCGGTCCAAGACCGTGGACCTGCAGGTGAACGCCCCTCCCCCAACCTAAATAAAAAATGCGGGACGTTACATTAAAACGTGATGCAGGTGTTTAATTACTCTAAAATATGTGTGTGTGTGTGTGTGTTTTGTTTTTAATGTTTTGTTGTTTTTTCAATTTTTCGGGGGTGGGGTGGGGGGACTTACGCCTTACGCCACACGAAGTCAAAGCCTTTCACAATTTCTTTCCTTCCTAAAGCGCTGGTATCTCAATCGCTGGAGCGAATAACGATATTCGGAGCGCATACGCGAGGAGTGTGTGTGTGTGTGTTTGCTGATAGTGATGTTGTCGCCTTTGTTTGCAGTGTACAGAGTGACTCGACCCCAATCCCCGTCGGGAGCGTCGGCAGGGGTGAGAAGGGCGGGGG
>NW_026267161.1:696385-698970 GCF_000697945.3 Frankliniella occidentalis
TCCCCCACTGGACCAGCGCGCTTCCCTGGCTATAGCGCCCCCCGGCGGCCCGTAGCCGAGCCACACCTCAGGAAGATCGCACCAACAGGCGTCTTAAGCTGCCGCCTCGACTCTCTCTCTCTCTCTCTCTCTCTCTCTCTCTCTCTCTCTCTCTCTCTCTCTCTCCCCGCCTGTCACTTCTCCCCCGACCCCGCCAGAGCACCCCGGGCGACGGCATAAACGCTGCCACTGGGAAGCCAAACTCGCTAAAGCGAGGCGATGATGGGGGACGATACTTGCTTGCTTCCGAGGGATCTGTAATTCGTATAATCAAGAGTACACGGCCTTATAATTACGTATATAACAATGTCCTGCAATCTCTTCAGTTCTTTGATTCCATAGATGTATTTTTTTAAGTTCAACTACCCGAGGTAAACTATTCACATGTATTCATTTTTGGTTTATAGAAGTTTGCACCAGGTGATCACGGCTTTCCTGCAGACAAACAGATCGGTACAGCGCAACAGTGATTTGTTTGGGATAGTGCTTTATCGTCTTTGTAGTGTTCTATAATATCACGTTGTGTGCAACGCCAAAAAGACCCACGGTGAGGGTCACGTCCCCTTGTGGGACATAATGTGGTTACCCACGGTGTGGTAGGGTGGCCCACGTCAAAAAAAATATCAGACCGGTGGTTAGATATTAAAGATCGAGATGACCCATGCTCTGGGCATTCCAAAACCGCCCCGTTCGTCCCGATCGGACCCCGGGAACCACTCGCTCAACGTCTTTGCATTTTAACATGGGTTTCTTATGGGCTTTTAGGTGTAAAATCGAAAAGCGACCCTGTAGGGTCAGAAAGTCACCATAAAGCAATATAATTATGAAATTCGTAATCTACGTTAAAAACTGAATCTGGCAATGTAACGTTCATTACTGTAGCACCTAGGACCCAGATTTGCAACCTCTCATAAATCTCCATATTTTGAAAAATGAGGGATTATTCGAAGCTTGGCAAATCTGGGTACTGGGTGCTACAGTAACGAACGTTACATTGCCAGTTTCAGTTTTTAACGTAGATTACGAATTTCATAGTTATATTGCTCTGCGGTGGCTTTCTGACTCTTCAGGGTCGTTTTTCGATTTTACATCCAAAAGCCCATAAGAAACCCATGTTAAAATGCAAAGACGTTGAGCGAGTGGTTCCCGGGGTCCGATTGGGACGAACGGGGCAGTTTTGGAATGCCCAGAGCATGGGTCATCTCGGTCTTTATGAACTAACCGCCGGTCTGATAATTTTTTTGCCGTGGGCCACCCTAACGGTGTGGGTCCCAACGCAGTCAACGTGATATGCAAGAATCTTCTATCATCATTCTATAATCCCATAATCAATTCTCAGAAGTACACGGCTAAGGTGTTGCAGACCCCTCGCTTACATCAGGAACCAAGCAGCCAATTATACAGACCACAGGCGACCAGAGACACCACACTTGTTGGAGCTCTGATCGCAAAATTGATGAAACTGCGAAAGCGTGTAAGAACGTGACAATTTTATAAGGCCATGGTAAAGTCACTAAACCCTCAAAGCCAATTACAACTTTATTATATGCAACTCAACACCTTCAGTTTGCCACCCCAGCCCACAGCCAGAGCGGAGGTGTGCGCCAGGGGCTGCAGGCAAGGCCCGAGGGTGAGGAGGGTGCACAGTTCCCCCACCACCCACCTCCCACCCCTGTCCCACGTCCACCCCAGCTCTCCCGGCAAGAGTACACGCCGCCCCACAGGACGGCACACCGGGCCAGGGGTTACAGGGGTCAAGGGTCGCCCCCGGCCTCGCCTACGCCGCTGCTGCCGCACACCGGGGCTCCAGGGGGCGGCGGCGGGGTCCGGCCCGGCAGCAGCAGCGCGTACTGCTTGGAGGAGGAGGGGATAGTGAAGTGTGTGCCAGGCGGGGGAGGGAGAGAGGGGTGGTAGGCGGTGCTAGCCATAGCAGGGAGGCGTAGTTGGGCAAAGGGGGGTGGGGGAGGAGGGGCTGGAGGAGGAGGAGGAGGAGGAGGAGGGGGCGGCCCCACAGCGTGGGCGACAGAACACTCCTATAACGAGCACATGTCAATCAACACGCATTGTGGTCTACTGCACGGCGCAACCACACACACACACACACACACACACACACTCGGACTCTAGCCCACAGCCGCACCCCCAACAACGCCATCCCACACACAGACATTTCTCAATTAGTATCGGTAAACCCCAGCTACTTAATTAATAAACATGTGCCTGCTATAGGCTCCGGGAGAGGTGGGGAGGGGGGGGAGGAAGGGGGGAGCAGCGACGAGTCAAGTAGTGTCCCCAATAGTCGGGTCGTCAAACAGTTGGAGATACGATCGCCTCTCGATTTGGTAGGTGCCGACGAACCGACGAGAGGGGGCCCAAAAACTTTTGGGTTCCGCGCTCCAGTTCTGAACAGCCTCTCTCTCTCTCTCTCTCTCTCTGGTCTCTCCTTCCGCAGGCCGACGACGCTCCTCGCCTCCGTGAAACTGCCAACCAGCCTGGGCTATACCGGTGGATTTGGAGAGAGGGGACGGGGGACAAGGGAGGGGGGG
>NW_026267161.1:706539-709365 GCF_000697945.3 Frankliniella occidentalis
GGAGAGAGAGGAGAGAGAGGAGAGAGAGGAGAGAGAGGAGAGGCGAACACAACGCGGCTCGAGCGGCAGCGAGTGAGAAGCTCGAAGAGCGACTCGGAGGGCTACATATCGCGACGCGCGCAGGAAGGGGGCGCCTGTCAGCGCGAGGATAGGCAACCCACTCAACGCCAGTGTGGTCGGGTTGCCTACGGTGAAGCCGCCGCCGCCGCCGCCGCGCCGAGAGAAGTCGCCCGCCAACGCGAGGATGGGCAGCCCGCCCGACACAGGAGAGGCCGGGTTGCCTACCGCAACGCCTGCACTGCCACTATCCGAAGCGACGGCAGCAGAGCAGACGCGGTAGGGTACGTAGAATTTTACCGTAAGTTGCGGTGAATTTTTGTAATCTTACCTCCTAACCATTGCAACAGTGCCGACCGGGCTAGGACGTCACACATCTGCCAGGTGTGTTAATGCACTCTCATCCTGTTACTGATTTTTTTCACCTTTTGTCAGTATTCCTGCTGCGCAAAAACCTTTATAAGCTACTGACAACTGCTTTCTTCAGTAATACGAAATAATTTCGTTTTTAACTACTGACAATTTTTTTCTTTTATCACTGAGGTACTTACAACGATATCCAGAATAAGTAACAAATTAGTCAGTAATCCTGCTGCATTAAAACCTTTATAAGCTACTAATAAATAAATCAGTACAGGTCTGAGAGTGTGTGTTGGCCTGTAACCCCGGAGCTGCCTGTGTTTTTCTTCCCCTCAAACTCTATGACTACAAACAATATTTTTACCGATGTGTTTTTTTCCCTCTTTTTTTCAGCCCCAGTAAAAAGAAATGATAATTGGGATGTCCGGGCGATGTCCGGCGGGCGATGTGGTCCGGCGCAGACCGTATCGCGGCACAGTGTGGGAGCGGTGCCAAGCCAGGACGGGGGGCCCGGGCGGGGTAAATCATACGAGAGGAAACCAATCCCTCTCATGTTTCAACTAGAGGATAAGAAGAGCGTTGCGCGGTGGCTGAGGTCATTGTCTGCAGGTAGCGGTAGCGGGTCGGTGGGAGGTGGAATAGGCTGGGAGGGTAGAAGTGGGAAGGAAGGCCAGCAGAGGGAGAAATAGAAAAGAGGGGAAAGACAGCGAAAGTAAAGGAAGGAGAATGAGAAAAGAGGAAGGAGAATGAGAAAAGGGGAGGGAAAATGAGAAAAGAGGAGGAAGAAAGATGAATTAGAGGAAAAGCAGGAGAGAAAACTGGCACTAATGAGAAAGTGACAGAGATAACGACGAGGAGAAACAGCAAGCAAAGAAAACTAGGTGGAAGAGGAAATGAAGAAGAAAGAATACGACGAGGAAGAAAGAAAGCAAGAAATAGGGAGAAAAAGAGCAAGAGAAATGGCGGAGCGGGCGTGCGGGGACGCAAGGTCCCCGCCGGTCCCCGTCGGTCCCCGCCGGTCCCGAGTGCGGCTGTGGCGCGCGGCTCTCGCTCGTCTCACCTGTCATCATGATGAAGGCGAGCAGCACGGGCCCCGCCGGCCGCCGGCACCACCCGGCCCGGCTCCTCCGGCCCCTCATTTCATCTCCTCCGCTCCGGGTCGCCGCCGCCGCGGTCGTCATTTCCGGTTCCGGTGCGCGCGCCCAGCCCCCTGCAGCCGTGTCTCCTGATGCTACTCCGGTGTCGCGGGGGCGCTGCGCCGGACGAGGCCAGGACGGCCGCACGGCGGCTCCGCGGCCTGCGGCATGGCGGCGCCGGACCGGAAGTCGAGCCGGAAGTGGACAGCGGCGGGCAGGAGGAGGTTGCCGGACAGATCGGGGGAAGCTGGCGTCCTCGCGCAAGGTGCAGAGCGTGGGGCGCGCGGCGCCTGGCTGCGCGAACGCAGGCTGGACCACGTGGGGCTTGGGGGCGGCGCGGCGCGGCGTGGGGCCCGGGCGCACCTCGGGACGATCGGCGTGCGACTGGCGGCGTGGCGCGGCGCGCGGGCTCCGCCCGGAGCTCCGGCAGCCGGCTCGACTCGGCCCGCCCCCGGCTCGGCTCGGCGCGCTACCGCCCCAACCCCTCGCGCCGCCGCCGCCGCCCCCGCCGCGCCACACACCGACCCGACGCTAGAGACCACACTTGGCGTCGCCGGTACGGTCCGTCGGGCGGAAAATGCTGCCCGGGAGCGTCGTGGCGAGGCGCGGGGAGAGGAGAGGGCGGCGAGAGCGGAGGAAAGGAATGAATCAGGGAGACGCCAAAAGGGCGTCAGAAGCACCGCGAGAAAGTATTAGCACGGCCACTGCCGACCCGTCAACAACCCACACGTGAAGAGGCCGCAATCTGGTTAGCTTGATGTCGTCGACGTATGAAGAAAAACATTTTGCCCCAGTTTTGAATGCGACGACCCTCATTGTGATTTTTATTTTGTACAGGTTGTGATTTTTATTTTGTACAGGTTGTGATTTTTATTTTGTACAGGTTGCAAGGGAAGATCTTCCCATGAGAAATGTTAAATTCCGATTTCAAGCAGTAAAAGTACAATATCTATCGACTTGGATTTACTGAACGACCAAATTTACGGCAACGCTGGCCGTTCGAACATTTCCAAGAAAAAACAACATTTGTCAGTTACAACGATACTTTCCAAAGTCGAAAATCCTGTTATTGTTATAGGTATGTAAAAATATACTGTAAAATTTTGACGGATCAGAGACGAAAACGAGAGGTGCACACCGTCAAAGTGAACTGTGTCGGAGCAGGTGTGGAGGGTGACGCTGCCGGATGAAAAGTTGCGTCTATCAACACGTCGCGACGGTGCGGGGAAGAAGGTGAAAAGAAGGAAAGAGGGCGGAAGGGGCGGGTGCGGGG
>NW_026267161.1:714044-716768 GCF_000697945.3 Frankliniella occidentalis
GAAGGAGGAGGAGGAGAGAAGGAGGGCGTCAGAGTAAATAAATCAACAAAGAAGATAATGAAAGGTAAACGGGTGCACAGCCTAGGAGGCCCAGGGAGCTCTGGGGCCGAGCTTGCTGCTGGCCGGCCGGGGAGGCGCTAGGCAGGGCAGGAGACGACGGGGCCGCCGCCGGTGAGGACTAGGAACCTTAGGGACCTCGCCTCTCGCCTTCCCTGCGAGGAGCTTACTATATAAAGATGTTACAGGGATGCGATCAGCGCCACCGTGATGGGGACGCTGATAGAGAGAGAGTGCGAGGGGAGGGGCGGCCGCGTCGGCTCACGCACGCGTCGAGTGCACTCGAAACGTGCCATACGATAGTGCCAACTTACGATGAGGTGTTGAAACCTGCATTATGGACAGAAGATGGGTTCTTCTAGTTGAACGGAGACTTTATTGACATCTCCGTGGCAACAACAACCATCAGGAGAAATATTTTGATTAATAAACAGTTTAGTAACCAATACAACACAGTGGTAAAACAAATGTGCAAATATTGCACACTTAGGAAAACTGAGGGCACATTACATGGTGTTAAACTGAGCTGCACACTTAGTAGTGTGCAAGTATTGAACACTAGTTACCAAACGTAAACAAAACGTCTAATGTTTGCACACCAATTGACGTCTAGTTCAGTTCGACATCATGAAGTGTTTAGTTTTTGCACACTTGACACTGCACATCATTTGGTGTGCAACTTTCTACATTTGTTTTACGAGTCTGCTTTTTCAACACATCGGTAATACGAATAACACGCATATACGCATCAGTTTCTATTATTACGAATTGATCCTGTTTGTGCGTTATTTTAAAAACTTATCGTAAGTTTTTAAAGGCCTCTTCCTTTTTCAAGATTTTTACAGAGTGTGTTGAACATCAAATGTGACGGCGCGCGACCGCGTCCCCAAAAAGCTGACTATAGTTTGTCGTTGGCTCTGCCTGTCTGCTGCCCTCACCTGCCTCTCCCCGCGCAGAGCCGTGACTACCACCGGCGGAGCGAGGGATGGGGAAGGGAATATTTTAAGTCAAAGTGAAAAGAGGGCGGTTAAAGGGGCTGGGGGACAGGAGGGGGAAAGGTAGGGGGGAGGCAGAGTGCTAATAAAGGCACGACAGTCGTCAGGGGCCCGGTGGGCCGGGCGGGCCAGACGCCAGGGGACGCGCCGCGCATCGCGGGGGACAGGGGCGGGGGGGATAGGGGTCGGTTGTCAGTTGACAGTGAGGCGGCAGCATGGAGCAGCCAGCCACCGGCCGCAGATGCCGGGAGGGGGTTAGGGGTAAAAGAGTGGGGGCGAGGGGAGAGCGGGAGAGAAGGGCAAGCAGGAGAGGGGGAGAGCGGGACAAGGGGGAAGGGGGGATAACGAGGGTCGCTACGCCACAGGCCTGCTGCCGCGCGCGGCCTCGCGAATATGCGATGGTGATTGGGCATCCTCTCCCCCCCCCCTCCCTTTTCGTCATATCTCTCTCTCTCTCTCTCTCTCTCTCTCTCTCTCTCTCTCTCTCTCTCTCTCTCTCTCCGATCCTGAGGGACATACCACCACAGGCGCTCGCCCGCGCCATACCTCACTATACCGACGAGCACCGTTTTGATCATGCGAAACGGACCAACAACGACCAACGGCGGCAAAATAGAAAAAGAAAGGGAGCGAGATAGCGAGTGAGCGAGGAGAGAGTGAGAAAGAGCGGGAGGAAAAAGAATGAAACGAGAGTAAAAAGGACTTCGGACGACGTGTTCCAATGATGAGTCGCTTCGTCCGCTGCCGAGTCGATGCGCGAGCGAGTGAGTGCGAGAGAGCAAGATAAAAAGAGCGAGAGAGAGGAGAGCCAGCGACCAGCTCGGTCCGTTCATTATTTCCTCCCCGTGTGCCCGCGTAGCCCTAACGGGAGAATCGGCGAGCCATGAAATTCGTTTGCATCCCAAAGCCGGCCGGCCGGTCATGGGCAGCGGCCGAACGATGACCAGGTTTGTCTCTTTGCAGCCGCGCGGCGCGGGGCGGCGCGAGGTACAAACGAGCTTTTGTTATTTGCGCCAGACGTATCAGTTTTGATCACGTCCCTTGACCAGCAGCGCGCGGGGCGGTGTGGTCGGTGTCGGGGAGCGGGGCCGTTCGTCATTCCGCAGCGGGCGTCAACGGTGATATGAGTGGGGTGGGTTTAGGGGAGGCTCCATACGTACACATGAGTGCGGGGTCATGTGGGTCGCACACGTTGCACGGCCGTGACAAGGAATGGCCATGATGACCATCATGGTACCATAGGACACCAATCGCCCTCGCCCCCGCCACACTCGAAAGCCCTCTGGTACGGTCGCCTTGTGTTTGCCAAAGTTCGCCTCTCCTTTCTTGAGCCAGAAAATTTGGCCGTCCATCTTTCCCAGTGAGCAATGAAACGTCAGACTGATGTCCGAACGATATCAGTTACCAGAAACGTGTCAATTTCGGGACCACATTTTTATCAATCTGATGCGAAAACCGACAAATTTCCGATGTCTCACGTCGTTTTGATTCCATAATTTTGGTTTACTATTATTATTTATTTTTTAAGCGGATGCCGGTGGCGTTTCGCTTGTCACAAAGCCCCTTGACGGGCGCCTCTCTAGCGGCGGCGGCGTTGGCGGCGCGATAGTCAGCTCCCGGGCGTCGCGGCGTCGTTGCGTCGGCGTCGGCGCCGAGCGTCGCATTTCCAATT
>NW_026267161.1:724508-725035 GCF_000697945.3 Frankliniella occidentalis
GGGGGGTCCTTCAGAGGAGGGGGGCTGAGCGCGTGGAGAGGGGGGCCAGCGCCGCGGCGGTCTGGTACAAAGCACGAGGGATGAATGAAATGAGTCCCAAAGTGGCCCCGAGTCAAGTAGTGGTAAGATGGGGACCAGCGATCCGGTCCCTGCCTCGCCCTGGCGGCCCTCACCCTGCCCACTTCCTCCCTTTTCTTTCATTTCCATTCCGAGATACAAGCGACACGACGGCTCCTCTGCGGCGCGGCGGCGGCGGCGAAAAGACTCGAAAGACCTCGGCGAGGACTCCGGTTAAAATGCATGAGAGATAAAAGACTCCACTTTGCGCCAACAGGCGACTTGGGCCGCAGATAAACGAGTCGGACAACACGGACGCGTCGCGGGGCGGGGCGGGACCGGGCGTGCGTGTCGCGGGGTCAGAGGAGTTCAGCATCGTGCTGGACTAGGAGGGAGAAGGGGGGGGGGGGCGAGATGGACGACGAGGACGAGGACGACGAGGAAAGGGAAGACGAGGACGAGGACGACGA
>NW_026267161.1:725715-727002 GCF_000697945.3 Frankliniella occidentalis
CTTCTCCCCCGAACCCCTTTGTGTAGGCGCGCGACGGCGGCCCCTTTGAGGCGGCGACACGGACGCGTCCGTAAGACGATTACGACGAGTTATTTCGTTTTCCGTCCGATTTAAGGCGTCGCCCATCGCCGCCTCCGCGACCGCCCCCCTCCCCAGAACTAATTGCTCGCGCAATAAGAAAAAGAATCTACATTATCGTCTGCTTGCGCCGCCGCAGCGGTGGTGGCGCGACGCCTTCTGCGCGAGGAATACCAAAATGTCATCATCGGGGTTTCGTATATTTAAATTTATCAATCTTATTTTTCTAAGATTCCACTTCAATAGTTATAAAAATAATATGATAAAAGGCTACGCAGTCGCGGGGGGAGGGAATGCGAGATAAGTAGCCAAGCAGAGGGCTCCGGCTGGACGGCTGCTGCCAAGAGGGGGAGGGGAAGAAATATACATCTTAACGCCGTCCACTGCAACAACAACAACAACAACAACAACAACAACAACAGTGACGGCGACGACAAATACGAACGCTCCTCCACAACTGCACCCAATTCACCACCGGCGAGGGAGTGCTTCTACACGTTCGCCACGAAACGGGGCGACGAGGGGTCGCCATACCGCGTCGTGCGAGACAGCAGTGGCAGAGCCATATTACCATCCGACAGCCAGCAGCAGGGCGGGGGCGGGCCGCTGGGTCCCTCTCCACATGAAGCGAACCGCCATGAGAGGCTTCGCCCCGCCCCGCCCCGCCACCAAGAGGCGCCACCGCAAGGCAACGCCTTCAAGGCCCCGCGCAGCATAAAGAGACATCCATTCACACGAGCATTGCCGAGCAGCGCCGCAGCGCGTTCACTCACCCGAGCCGTGTCAGAGAGGTGGGCGGGGCGGGGCGGGGCGGGGCAGGACGACCTGAATAGGGGATGATTTGCGAAGAGGTGGAGGAAGGGAGCGAGTCTAGAAATGACGCAGGGAGACAAGTGTGGGGAATGATTGGGTTTACTATGTGGAGCCGGTAAGGCAGCTATTAAAAGTGGCGGGTTGACAAATAAAATTGTGTAGGGTAGGCCGGGGGGAGGGAGGGGGGGATATACAAGAAAACAGAAAACATCGGTGCTTCTGGACGCATTTTAGACGACGCTATATACGGCCAGCAGCCGGCTGCACCAGCCGAACCCAGTGAAAGATATACCCGCACCGCTCTGGCCAGAACGTAAACGTTCTCTCCAGGCGACTTCATTTAAAGCAAGTCCACTAAATTAGCCATCGAGTGGGAGCGGGGAGGAGGGAGGGGGG
>NW_026267161.1:732906-733807 GCF_000697945.3 Frankliniella occidentalis
GAGAGAGAGGGAGGGAGAGAGAGGGAGGGGGAGAGAGGGAGGGGGAGAGTCCTTGCTGCTGCTGCGGGAGTCTGCGGGATGGGCTATTCAATTACAGCTGTCCGGCAGCGTGAGAGCGGCTGCCCCGCCCCGCCCCGCCGTGTTGCTGCTGTCCCCCAACGAGGGTGCGATTGTGAGACAAAGCGGCGCGCGAATCGCGGAATCCGGAGGCGGGTATAGGAGGGAGAGAGATGAAAGCCAGGCGTTAAATCGCTTTCCGCGATACCGAAACCGAGCAGACGCTTTTGATTGTTATTATTGCCACACTTAATTTAGCAGAGTTGACGGATCACGTTCTTCAATGTACGACACTTTGAATACGGAACAGTAAAATCACGAACAGTTTATCGACATAACTGTAGGAATAACGCATTGGCACGATAACTCATAAACAATAAGACAAAGAAAGAAACGAGAAAAAAATATCACAAGAAAATTAATAATTAACGTTTATCTCAAACGACGCCGAGGGCCTCGGGTACCGTCGAGCCGCAGGGGCCTTTGAAGTAGAACGCCCTGTAACAAACCCAAGGCAGCAATGAGAGTGGCGGTCAAAAGACCCCCGGCTGAAAATACGTAAACACACCTCGTGGATTCGAGTGTGTTTTTCTACAAAGTTATACATTAAACTTTTTACACAAATTTCTGCGTAGCACGAGATCATTTTGACGCACAAATCCAAAACGCGAAACCTAGGTTTAACTTTTGCACAAACACATACAGTGTCCATAATTTGTCCAAAACGAAACCTAGGTTTAACTTTTGCACAAACACATACAGCATTACTTTTTTTTCCTGCCAAGCAAGCTTGAGGAGTGCTACTTTTAACATGCTCCCTCAGCGGCACCTTAGAGCAACCCCC
>NW_026267161.1:734372-736212 GCF_000697945.3 Frankliniella occidentalis
TATTTAAGAAGGTGAAAAAATATTTTGAAAACAAAACAACACAAATAATGCAAAGTGCCCACCTGCTTTTTCCAAGACTGTGCGCTCCAAACCCTCCCCAAACCACACAATGTGTGGTCTTAAAAGTCCCTTACAACCACCATTCTGACACCGTGGCAACTCTTCTGTTGGGATAGACGGAGGCGATGGTCCTTCGATCTTAGGTAAACTGTAAAAGATAGATGATGTGTAACATTAATTAAAAACGTAACTAAAAATGTTTTCTATTAGAGAAGTACACCTTCTTAATAATTCTAGACACAGCACTTAGCTCGAGAGTTAATCTGGATTAAGACATCAACTTACCCACGACCCCTCAAAGCTTCACATATAGGGCTGTCACTGTTCACACGAACTTCACCACACTTGAGGCAACGTGTCTTCATAAGAGAACCATGTAGTTCCACTACATTAGTTGAGCCAGCACGAGCATGTAGACCATCAACATTCTGAGTAATGATGTTAAATTTATGCCCCTCTGCAGTAAGACGGCGTTCAGCTTCAGCAAGAGCAGTGTGAGCCTACAAGCAACAAGAAGTAATTGTCATTCAAAAATTTCTCAATACTTTGACAAAGAAAGAAAATTTATAAGTACCTTGTTTGGAGAGGATGCCATGACTACTTCACGACGGTAGTGGTAAAACTCCCAGACCAGTGACGGGTCTCTCTTGAAAGCCGTGGGAGTTGCTAAGTCTGTTGCTTGATATGTTCTCCAAAAACCACCAGCGCCTCGGAATGTGGGAATACCTGACTCTGCTGACACTCCCGCACCCGTAAGGACAACTACATTTTTGGATTTTTTAAAGACGTCATGAAAGGCTTTCATGTCTGACAAACAAACCCGGGCACTCATGTTGTTTTGATTACTCCTGCAAATAAAAAACAAAACATGTAAGTACTAAGTACTAATAAGCATTTTTCAAAAGCTGGCTAGGTTTAGAGCGTATTTCCTAAAAATGTGTCAAATTACAGAGTAAAAATCTTGCTAGCGAACAAGACATGACACAATATGCAAACATTGGATGAATTCAATTAAAAACTTGATGTGTCAACTAGCACATAACCTCAACTCTCACATTAAGTCACACTTTTTAGCAAACTAGGTCCAAAAGTAAATGACAGTGCGAAAATTGCTTAGAAAAATAATGATGTTTGCGACAGGAACACATAATTACGGCCAAAGTCAATCCGAAAACCACAAACTTTACCCTGGATGTTTGTTGTTTTCCTGCTTGTCGGCGCTGCTTTGCTCTGCAAGTGTGTGTGGCGTTTGTTGGTGTGTGTGTGTGCGTGACAGTTGCGCATCAACCCGCCACGCCAGATTTCGCGGGTCACTTCAAATCGGATCGGGAAACAATACACGAGAAGCGGGGAGTGCTTGGTAAGAGGGAAAAGAGAGAGGCGCAGGGTTAGAGATAGGGAGAGACGGAGAGAGCGAGAGAGCGACGGTGGAGAGGGGCGAGGGAGTGGTAACTAGAGGCCACCGGGGCGACGGTACCCGCCGCCACGACTTACCTCCAAGGGGCCTCGCCACGGCAAGGCGCGCCGCTCGGCTGCTTGCTCCTGCCTGTAAGTCCTTTGGGGACCGTCACACTGGGTCAAGTTGCCCCAATGCGGTTACACGAGCAGTGTGTGTGGAGCAGACGATAGAGGGGTAGATTTTTAGCGAGTCGGGATATTTTGAACGTATTTAGGTCATTTTTTTTTTTCATCGCAGAGCTGTCAGAAGACCGATACGCAACAGAACTGTACCCGACCCCTTCCCATGCAAATGTGCGGGTCAGCATTCCTCGCCGCCCCC
>NW_026267161.1:736697-741228 GCF_000697945.3 Frankliniella occidentalis
CTCCCATCTGCAGGGGTCACCGCCGCACACGAGGTCATCAATGGCTGTGCCCCATATACACTGCATCCTCCCCCCCCCCCTTCCTCCTCCTCGTTATACTCCCCTAACGCGCCTGCCATTTAATGCCCGCCAAAGAGGCGTCAACTTAGTTTCGGCGGTGAATGATGAGGAGGTCGATGTGATATTGGCGCCGAAACAAAATGAACCACAACCGAGCGCCCGAGTCGGCCCTCCACTCGAGCCAGAGAGGACCGACCGAAGGACAGCGGGAGGGGGTAAGGGGGAGGGATGGGGCTCTCAGCTGCTCAGCCAAAACCCTGGGCGTCCGGCGATAGAGGCTGCCCCACAGTGTCCACTCCACTGCCAGGGTTCTCTTCAGTTTCGTACAAAACCCTGTAAACTTTTCTCTCGTGGGTCTCACATAAGTAAACTCCCTCAGGACGCGGCCCTGGACCTCAAAGAAAAACAAGAGGCATGGTAATAGTTTCACATAATGGACTGGATTGTACAACGCAGCAGCTACAATTTGATACTTTACCACCACTGGCTCCCAGGAATGTCTGGAGTGCAGTTTGAGCCTCCTTGTTTCCAGATAACAATACTGCAATTACAAAAAGCATGGTATCAGTTCTCATTGCTAGTAAGCAGTCATAAACTCTTTTTGAAGTTGAGGAAGGTCGTATTCATGCTGTAACCCAGTCTGCATCGATCAAATTGATCTCGATGAGGATCTCGACATACAAAGTATTTGCTGACATTACTATATGAAATATGATATAAATAGGTGCCTGAGTATAATGTTATTAACCAGTGGCGTATGCTGAAAGTTTGATGACCAAAACTTATCGTTTTCATGAAAAGCATTTAAATGAATGTGATAGGTTGGCCTTATCAACTTAAGGGAGACAGCAGAACAGCAGAAGCGCACAACCGCAGAAGAGCACAACCGCACATCGGGCGCATGATTGCCTTTACGCCGTAAAACCGTGTTTGATGCTGTTTTATGCGTTTTCCTGACAATTAAAATATTAAAAATGAAATTTACGGCGTAAAGGCACTCATGCGACCGATGTGCGGTTGTGCTGTTCTGCGGTTGTGCGGTTCTGCTGTTCTGCTGTCTCCCTTAAGTTGATAAGGCCGTTATGATCAACAGTTAATCGTCAATGTGTTACTTAACTTACCGAACAATAGTGCGCAGAAGACAAATAAAAAGGTTCCGGTCTGCTCCGGCCGTAGGAGGCACAAGACAACAGTCGCTGCTGTCAGGCATATTATTACAAATACAAGCCACGGGCTAATCTTATTGTCATCACTGGAAAGAGAAAGAAAGAGGTGTGTAAAATGCTTAGGAAAGGAAATAAAATAAAATGAATTGGAAATTTCGATTCAGTATCAATTAAAAGACTCGCATGTTTCATTTTAACTCTCACTGCCAGCTGATAGTGAGACCAGCCTCCCACTATCGAAGCACGGGCAGCATGGGAGGATGGGGTGATGGACCCATGGATGGACCATATCACTTACGATAATTTATCGGCCGCATCCTTGGCGGGAGGGGGCGGGGGGGGGCAGTTACAGCACCGACCCCGGCTCCGGCTCCGGCTACGGCTAGTCTGCATAATTAGTTAATATTATATCTATTCCTACACGACCAAGACGGATGGAGACGGCAAGGAGAGCTGCAGGCTAGTGGGTGGCGCGACACCCTCCCAGTCTGCACCACTGGTAACGGGATCAAGTAAACTATTGGGGAAACCGAGTGTTCCGTTCGAATCTCAAAAGTTAGCCGGTTGTAAGGGAATCGACGGTTTTTCCATACATCCTAGCATCTGGTGGGTATTTCCCAGTAAAAGTGGTCCCCTGCCGGGGCCCGAGGTTCGTCGGAGTTGTGGAGAAGAAAACAAGAAGAAGACTCTATCGTTCTGTCGTCTGCTGCGAGACAGGCAGAAATACTTCTTGATATAACAAATCCACGCAGGCTCGTCCAACCCCCGGAATAGTTCTAATGCAACCAGCAATGATCAAATAATCTGAGAGAATAGAGTTTTAGTGAACACCAGTTATATTAAGCGTGTAAAGCGTGCACATCGGGAAAACTTGTCGGGCGGAAGCCTCCGACGGAGCTCGGGACCGGATATGGGCCTGTATCTACTCCAGATACAGTGGTCTGGCGGCTACTTCAGATTTCATTCGTACGGTTGCCAACCTGAGCAGGTTGAAACTTATATTTAAGCTCTTGTGACAACGCATATACATAGCTTTAGACAACTCTGCTTTCGTCGAAACGATAGAAAACTTGATTGCATAGCGAAAGCAAATGAAAGTCATTCAAATGTGCCCATTGTGACTCAATGAGAGGATGTATATGGTGTTGCAGTGTTGTCAACGTGGAGCTGGCCTACGTGTACCGTCTGTACCGACGTGTACGCAGTTGTTTAGGTCTTTGTTTAGCTTTGCTTTAGATTGTTCTTGAATCTGCTGAGAAAATTAAAGTTCGAAATATGGTACCACTATATCTGTGTCCTTTAGCCCTGCTCTCTCAGCTGTGGGGTGCAGTTTCCTGGAAAGCCATGGAATTATCCTACTGGCTGGCGAAATATCAACTGACGTGAGTATTTATAGGCTCTACTGCATTTCTAACCTCATGGTTGTGCATTATTCTATCTCTGCATTCTTAAAACTGGCCTCATTCTCCGGCACCTAGTTTTCTCTTCCAAAAAAAAAATCTTTAAATTAAACTTTCTGTTTTTCATCCAGGATGGCTGTGGTTCACCAGATGCTGTATTTAGTCATCGCACTTGGAATGGTCGTGCCTCTTCACATTACCCCATGGTAAAAAGCCTAAGTATTCTACCTGCTTCTTTTTATTTCTCCTGTCCATCCTATTTGATCTGTTTGTTTGTTTTATGTTGTCAGGATCTTATTCATCTCTGGCATTAGTATTCTTACATTGTCTACATACAATGAAGACGTTGCGAAAAAACTACTTGAATACACGTAAGTTGTAGCATTTAAGCTGAAATATAATCCCTATGCCTCTACTAGGTTAAAATGTGTTCTGTTTCTCTGCAGGTCTGTTACCTTTCCGACCATTCAAGCACTAACGACAACTACCCTTCTATCAGTTATGATCAGAAATACCCAGGAGAGGTTGTGCCTATCCTCCTAAACCCGGAGTTGAAAGAAGAAGAAGTTGAATTCATTGTGTACCGTCAATCATTGCATGTAAATCAATGCACCTTATAACCCATTGAATTTCCAAAGTTAAGTTCTAAGCTGACATTTCTACCCCTGTGTCACCTTTTGATGGGGCTTCTGATGCTTGTTATCATCCTGAGAAAGAAAGTTGCTGAATAAATTCATAGATTGTAAATATTTTTAACATATAGAACTAGATGCCTGAAGGGATTATTGACGAGTCTTACAATCTTCTCGTCAGTCAACGAATTTCGGATGAGAAACCAGTTTGACAAGTCCGTGTGCGTGCTCGTCGCAGCCACCGGCCCGGGCGCGGTGCAAAGCAGTACCTTCTTTTAGCGGGCCTGACAGCCTGAACGAGTGCAGCCAGCGGCTTGGCTCTTGGTACCCGAAAAGATGAAGGATATGCCCTTCTCTGACCTTGGGGGCGACCGTCGGATTCCACCCCGCTTTGTCGCTAGGGGGGCGTAAACTTAGGGGATGGTTTTGAACAAATTCACACATTTTGGGCTGCTGCGCGAAAACGAAACGTCCTACCGCGTTCCAATTTTGATCACAGGTGCATCTCATGACCCCCTAAGCTGCTGTGAAGCAGATTTGCCACCACTCTCCCCTGAGGGGCGTAAGTGCCACAGGGGTGGTCACCCCTACACTAAGGGTAGTTTTTGAAAATCAGCGCGTTTTCCACCGGGGACTTTCTCAGTGCGTCCTACACATTGTCAACTGAAGTTTCCAGACTTTTCCAGGCCTCCTTAGTGTGAACAGGCAGGCCCGCCCTTCCGCCAAACAAAGTTGCCAGCTCCGCTTCGCTCCGCCGGCAACTCCGTTCGGCAGGGGCCGGGCCTGCTTGGCCTGCCGGCGGCGATGCGGCCCGACCATTTCCGTCATGCGATTTGCTGAAGAACATAATCGACTAGTGTAGCGGGCCTTCGGCCCGTCATCTTTGAGTTTGCCCCAAAGACTCGAGGTAGGGATGTAACGGTGAAACACCGCGACTACAACCCACCCTTCTGCTTAGAAAACGTTTTTTGGGGGTGGGGGGAGAGTTTCCTCTCTGTTTTGCGGTTTTTAGGCCCTTTCTACATCTTATTGTTCACTATGGCAATTTTTAGCTTATTTCGTCTAAAAAGACTCTCTAGCGCGTAAACGGTTAGAGAAAAAGCAAAACGGACGAAATTTTCGCCCAAAGGGCTCTACTTTCACAAGTTACCCCTTAGGAAATCATAAAAAAAAAACTAACTTTTTTGGCCTTTTCTGTTTTCTTCGATACCCCCTTTCAGCCCCTTAGGGGTGGCTGACAGGATTTGCCGTAGGCGTTTTGTTTTGTGGGAGT
>NW_026267161.1:745783-749694 GCF_000697945.3 Frankliniella occidentalis
GGCGGGGGCGGCGGCGGCGGAGGCGGCGGTAGCAGTTTCAACTTCGGCAGCATCCTCACCATGCTGATGTCCCTCAAGAGCGGCCTCACGAGCGGACTTGGCGGTGGCCTTACGGGATCCTCTGTGAGCGGAGGCAGCTACCAGCCCAGCACCAGCAGCTACGCCCCTGCCCGCCCCAGCTCCTCGTACGGCGCCCCGGCGCCCGCCCCCGCACGCCCAAGCTCGTCGTACGGAGCGCCCGCCCCCGCTCCTTCATACTCCGCTCCTGCCCCGGCCCCGGCCCGCCCGAGCACATCGTACGGCGCGCCAGCGGCCGCCCCCGCCTCGTCCTACGCGGCCCCGCCGCAGTCCAGCCTCTCGGGCGGGTCCTACCCGGGCAGCAGCACATTCCGAAGGAGCGTAGGTGAGCGAGCATAAGGGAGAGCAGGTGAGACAGACAGACAGACAGACAGACGGACAGACAGACAGACAGACAGACAGACAGACAGACAGACAGACAGACAGACAGACAGACAGACAGACAGACAGAGAACGTCCTCTCACGTGCAACCTCTGAATTAGTCTTGAAATTTTCATAGGGCGTGGGCGTGGTTTCTAGCCGTGCATGACCCCTTGCCGTCTGTTTCAGGCTGATATGCTGGGGAGGCGGCCCGGAGGTGACCTGGGGGCGGCCTGGGGGCGGCCTGGGGGCGGCCTGGTGGCGGCCTAGGGGAGGCCGCAGCGTCCCGCTCCCAAAACACCATGAGCGGCCAGCTGACCCCCCGAGCCCAGCACTCTAGTCAAAGCACCGCGGCTTGCCACTCGGACTCGGAGGGGTGCCGCGCTGCCGCACCGCACCGGCCGGGCTGACGGCAAGCATCCAGCACCACCTCGCGGACTCACTACAACGCCAAAGAGTACACGTGTAACGAGACGTGTGACGCCACAACGTGCGTTTATTTTTCATGAGTTGATCGGACCATTAAAACAGTTTTACGCATCGGTGTGTAATTTCTTATCTTTTTTTTTTTTTGTCCTCTTGTAGAATAGATTTCTCATTTGTGTGTGTGTTTTATCGTGTTCTGGTATTCAATGTGATCTCTGCGCTTCTAACCGTGGATCCCCTCCGCACCCTCCCCATGTCCGCGCCTCTGCATTCACAGCCACGGCCCGGGCCCCGCCCCCGCAGCACTTGGCTGGCGCGGCTTTGGGGTGGACACGCGCCGACCATCGACACCACGGCTGGTGGCGCAGATAGGACCCAATAAACCCCAAGTTGAGAGAATAAAAGTTCGCCAACAACTTCGCCCTCCTTCCCCGCGGCCACTCGCCGCCTGGCCCGGAGCGCGGCGGCACATTACAGCCGCCGAACGCTCGCCGAGCTGTGTGTAACGACCGGGGAACTCGTCATATCGGAAGATCGACTTTCGAGATTTCCACAGTTTTCTTTTATTAACGGTGACTCGACTTTGCTGAGCCTGTGGATGTTCGGACCCCTCTCCCTCTTTTCCCTTCGAGGTAATTAACGCACCGTAGGCAGTAGCCCGCTGGGGGCCGGGTGTCACGGCGGGGAGGGTCGGAGGTGGTGGGCGGGGAAGGGGGGTGGGGCGAGGCGAGGTGGGGTAGGGCCGTGGCGCAGAGCCCCATCGCCTGTTGAGTCGCTAAGCCCCGACGGTAGTCCACCGCGAGCCCGCGGGGGCAAATTCTGAAAAATAACCTCCACTTTGGGGTGGGACGTGAGGGGGAGGAGGAGGAGGACTTTTGGCGGTCATTTGTCCTGGGCGCCGCGGGCGGCCTGCCCCCAGGTCTGCCGGATGAAGTGCGCGCCCCGCTCGGCCAGCATGATGACGGGGGCGTTGGGGTTGCCGCTGGGCAGCAGCGGGAAGGAGCTGGCGTCCACGACGCGGAGCCTCGGCACGCCGCGCACCTGCATCCTGGCGTCGAGCACGCCGGGCCGGTGGGGGGCCGCCATGCGCGCCGTGCCCGCCGTGTGGAAGGTGTTGAGCGTGTGCGTGCGCGCGGCGCACTCCCAGTAGGCCGTCGAGCCGAAGGCGTGCTGCTCGCAGCCGGGCAGCGGCGCGCGGTTCAGCGTAAGGTTGGCGCGCTGGAAGGCCGGGGTGTCCTCGAGCGCGGCCGACGTCTGCAGCGCCTGCACGAGCAGCCGCAGGTCGCGGCCGGGCTCGTCGCCGAGCAGGTTGAGCCGGATGAGCGGCGGCGCGAGCGGGTCGGCGCTGCGCAGCCGCACCGAGCCCACGCTCTTGCAGTCCAGCAGCACGGGCGTCACCAGGATGCGGTCGTAGTACAGCGGGTCCTGCGGCGGCGCGGGGATGCACACGGGCCCGCCGCGTGACTGTGGCACGCCGGGGTGTTTTGGTCAGAGGCTAAGGTGACGACGGGATGGTGCTGCGGGGGGCGAGAACTCACCTTGGGGATGTTGCCGTAGAACCGCAGGTTCCACACGGGCCGGCCGTCGACGGACGGCCCCGACCCTCTGAGGAAGGCTGTCACCTCCTCCGGCCCGATGGACGACAGCGGACCGCCCGGCGCGAAGTGCGTGAAGTCCTGCTCGCGGGCGTTGATGTCGGCGGGCAGGGCGGGCCAGCCCGGCGGCAGCAGGAACTCGATGCCAAGGCTGGACACGTGGTTCATCAGGTTCTCGCCGACGTCGGGGAGGTCCTTGACAACCTATGGGGAGCAGAGGCAAGGGACGGGTGAGTCACCGTCGGCGTGGCGTGTGCCGAGGGAGGGGTATTCCACTCACAAACATCTTTGTAACCCCAAAAGAAATCAGGAAAATAATCGAATAAAAACTAACTTTAAAAAGCCAAAAGCGAAAATCAAAAAATTGGAAAAAATTGGAAAACAAAGAAAAATTGTTGTACGCTTGAAGTGAAGCCTCGGCGCACGTCCGGTTTTTTTGGACGTACCTTAATACCGAGTGACGAGAGGTGCTTCTTTGGGCCGATTCCGGACAGCATAAGGATCTGCAACACGAGACACGGGACACATCAGTGAGCGAGCACGTCGAGCACCCCCCAGATGACTCAAGCGACCCTGAGAGTACCCCCGGATTAGGCAGGGGTGCTCCCTGATGGACCCTCGGACCAACGCGAGGCATGCGCTGCGAACGCACCTGGGGCGAGTTCATGACGCCGGCGCTCAGCACCACCTCCTTGCTCGCGTACGCCCTCTTGAGCGTGCCGGTGTAGCCGTCGCGGTACTCCACGCCGCTGGCCTCGCCGCGGCGGAACAGGACCCTGGTGACGTGCGCGCGCGTGCGCACCTCCAGGTTGGGCCGGTGGCGCACGGGCCTGAGGAAGGCCCTGTTGGTGCTCGCCCGCTCGCCGTTGATGGTCGTGGTCTGCGCCATGGAGACGCCCGCCTGCACGGCGCCGTTGGGGTCCCGCTCGTCGAGGCCGATGTCCTTCATGGCCTGCACCAGCACCTTGCTGACGGGGTCCACGGCGGGCAGGCGCTGGACGGGGAGGGGCCCGCCCCTGGAGTGGAACGTGGTGTCCCTCGCCAAGTCCTCATCCAGGGCGTTCTCCGAGCGCAGGAAAAAGGGAAGGACGGAGGGGAAGAGCCAGCTGTCGTCCTCCAGCACGTTACCCCAGTCGTCGTAGTCTCTGCGGGCGGCGGAACAACTCTGTACTACTGAGCAGGGATAACGTCTGCCCGATACTCATCTCGACTATACTCCAGAACCCCACCCGTTCGAGGCCATAACAGGTCGATTTACCCGACGGATACGAAAGGAGCAGGAGGGGAGGGGTTAAAATCAACGTCGTAAAAAAAGTTCCGTTCAGGAACGGATCGTGAAAGCAGATGATACGAATTCAAGAATTATTCCAGTCTATAATATTTCAGTGGAAGATCACGTTACGCATTACTTGAATAGTATATAGATAATTTACAAATCTTAATTCACATTT
>NW_026267161.1:749744-750661 GCF_000697945.3 Frankliniella occidentalis
TTGCATAAGCCCGCTGGATAGCTTTTTCAAAGCAGAAGGGCGGGCTAAAAAAGGTGCGCTCCTGTTCACGTGGGTCTTCTGCACTCCACCCTCTACCCCCATATTTATCATTCATCATTTTTCCGATATTGCAAATAAACTGTCGGGTCGTCAACTTTGAGTGCGGAGTGTTTTTGGAGCCGGTTGGGAGCAGAGGCGGCGGCGGCGGCGGCGGTCGGTCATCCCCGCTGCTGATCACGCACACTGGAGAACGAGGGGCGGGAGGGGGAAGTGAGGGGCAGGGGGGGGGAGCTCCTGCGACGGGCGAATGACAGCGAAACAAAAGACTGAGACTGATAACGTTCCACGTGAGAGTGGCCAAGCCAGCGGACGATCAATCACTGGTAGGTTGGGGGGAGGCTGTGCCGCCCCTGCTAGGGAGGGGGGGAGGGGCACAGCGAGCCCCCCGCCGGGTCGCTTTGTGCGCGGGATGTCGCGCTGAGCCCAGCCCCGCCCCGCCCCGCTAGCCGCCGGACTTGGCCCAACTCGGTTCGCGCACCAGATCACCACAAAGGCGCGCGCGGCGTGGGAGGGGATGGGAGGAGGGGACGGGGGATGCGCGCGGGAAATTTGTCGAAGACATTTTGTGAACGCAGCCGGTTCGCTCGGCGGATGGCGAGGTTAAGCCACCGCCGCCGCGCGGCTACGCCTCGCTAACAGGCTTGCCACCGCAGCGCCGCACCAGCAGCGCCCAGCCCGCCCGCCGCGGCCCCGCCATCAGGCCTGCCACCAAAAAGGGAAGGGAAAAAATTACGTACATAAAAACGAACGGCGGGCAGAAACTTGTCTCATCCCCTGCAGTAAACCCTCCCCCGTCCTGCCCCGCTACCAGCTCCCGCTCTGCTCTAGGACGACGCAAGCCCACCCTGCTGCCCCAC
>NW_026267161.1:759196-761244 GCF_000697945.3 Frankliniella occidentalis
GGGGAGGGAGAGTGGGGGGGATATACATATGTTGCGGAAGCGGATGGGTTTCTCACCGAAAAAAAGAGCAAGGAAATGGCATGCCACGGCCGGAGTGAGGAGTGACCAGGCCACGGGGAATTCCCGACGTGAACACTCGCATGTCGGGAGATAAGGCGGTGTGGGCGAAATGTTTGGCGGGTATGACGGCAGGACCCGGTGGACAGGGCGGGGCGTGCAGGAAGCAGTGATACTGGGGGTCAGGGGGTCGCCCAAGTCCAGGGCCACGCACCTGTAGGTGGCGGGGACCTGGGTCTCCGGGGGCTCCGGGCCGCCGGCCTCCAGGAGCAGCACCCTCCAGTGCCGGACCTCGCTGAGGCGGCTGGCCAGGACGCAGCCCGCCGACCCGCCGCCCACGACGATGAAGTCGAAGATGGCCGACTCATGCAGGGGCGGCGGCGGCCGCTGCAGCTCCTCGCGGTCCCGCCGCGCGCTCAGCACCGCGAAGAAGAGCGTGAAGAGGGAGACGGCGGGGCAGGCGTTCAGGGCGTCCGATCCCAGCGGGGTGGTGGTCGTTGCCGCCTCCATGTCGACGGCCGAAATGAGCAGGACGGCCAGGCCAGACCCGTCAAGTAGCCCCGTCCGTTCTGCGGGTGGCGCCGACCCAGGCAGGTTTATGGCAGACCGCCCTGGCGGGGGCGGGGTGCAGGGCGCGGGGCGCGGGTAGGCGGGGGCCCTCACCTGACGAACTGTGCCAAGCTGGAGGGAGGATTAAGCGACACGTTAGACGCTCAAATAAGATATGGAAACCGGCAAGCAGCAGCTTCTCGCTCATTGCCCTGAAAGAGGAATTCACACTAAGATAGCGTCAAGATAGCGTCTTGGGAGAGCCATTGCATAAAATACCTTCAAAATGGAAAAGTAAAATGCGTACAGTACAGTACAACTTGGGAAGTTAGGTAGCCGCGTTTTGCGACATCAAGAATTTTTGGCTGTCCAAGCGGTTTATTGCGTTTCCGGTTTTTGTCATTTGTAATTACACGCTTTCGGTTCAAGGGGAATAATGGCCTGTTAATACGAGTCGTAAACGCACAGCTCCGTCCGTTTTTGTTCTGTTTTGTTATGTTTTGTTTTTCTTCTTTTTTGAATTTTTACACGAACGCTCCTCGCTTCAACTCGAGCGCACCGTTGTTCTCAAGACTCGGGGGAGCAGAGCCGGGCTGGTGTATTTCGACCCCTCACAAGCCTCGGGGGCGCAGCAGCAGGGGCCGGCGGCGGCAGAGCGGCAGGCGCGGCGGCCTGATTGGTCGGAGCAGTTGAGCCTCTCTAATATGAAGCCATGACGCAGGGTTACGCGGCCCCGGCCCCGGCCCAGGCCCGCCCTGTGCCTGCCGGCCGAGCCTCTGCCCCTGCTGCTCATCGTGCGAGAGAGACGAGGCCGCGGCCCGTAGAGCGAGTGCGAGAGAGACGAACCCCGCCGCTAATCGATTGCAAACCATCACTGACATTGTGAGGGTAAGGGCAGGGGCGGCGGGCAGGGAGGGAGCGCAGGGGGGAGCGGGGTGGCTGCAGGCCATTGTTGCGGTCCCTGAATAGAATTCGCAGAGTCATACGGCACTCTCTGTGGTCGCTCCTACTCCGACCACTCCCCGCAGCGCGTCGCGAACCATAACCATCACCTGCCATCAACCGAACCATCCTATGTAATGATAAAAACCAACAGCAGGCCGATCCGAGCGGGCTTTAGAAGAGCCATCGTGAACAACCATCGTCAAAAGAGGACCGGATTCCAATTAGTATGCCTATACCATGAACCAACCCCCCTCTCCCGCTTCTTCTTATTCCCATCCTCGTCGGTCGTCTATCGGAAAGAAATAACAGTTTCAAACTCCCGCGCGCGCTTTGTGGCGCCTCCTCATCACTCAGCAGCCTCTCTTGTTTCTCTATCCGAGCTGAATTTCTCATACTCACGTTCCGGGGCGTTGCGGCGGTGGTGGCTCCTGCGGACGGGGCGGCAATGCGCGGCGCCCGCCCCGGCTCGCGTTGCCTGGCTTTGCTGCCCCCCCCCC
>NW_026267161.1:761294-762960 GCF_000697945.3 Frankliniella occidentalis
CCCCCCTCACAACCCCCGCCCGCACTCCCGCGGGAGGATCGCGGAGCTGTCACTTCAATTTATCTCCAGGAAACACCAGCAGGCTGTCCGGTGGGACGTCCTAATTGCGTCCTCGAGGACACGAGAAAAAGAAAAGAATACAAGAGGTAAGACTTTGCCAAAAAAAAAGCGGTCGGGAAGGAGGGAGATTAGACTCCGAGGAAAGTGGTGGGTGCCGCCGGAGAATTCTTGAATATTTACGCGGACGAGCACTAGAATGGGTGTAGTGTGTAGTTTGTGGTCAACGTTCAGGGTTCGAGATACTAGGACCACATCTGTGCATACGCCTGGTAGATAGGCAAAATCTCGCCTGCAGTGCATGCATGTAGGGCGGGGTGGCCTATCCTGAGTCTCGTAGGCGCGAAGCTCCTGAAAAATACCGAATTAATCTGAGTGCATTCAGTCGGGACGACCCCTCAGGCGATATGGTCAATCCTGTACCAGCCCGCGTGCATGTGCGGTGCAGTAAAACCACAACTGGAAAGGGGCGAATCAGCCACCCGTTATATTTCTGCGTGACTTTTCGTACGCATTTTTGCAGAAGTGCCACTGTACAAACTGGCGAGGCAATCTATTACACCTGGCCCGGAACCAGTTGAGATAGGCGGGTTTGGCCCGAGGAGTGTCCCGTATATCTCAACCGACAAAGCACGAACCAATGGCAAATACCTCCGTGTAACGGCAACATTTGGCAGGTTGAGGAATTGATCCAGGTGATCGCATGTCCTTTAGGTCAGCAAAACTTCCCCGGTATAGAATGCGTCTTAAACAATCATAAAAAAAAACAATTGTTTAAAAAAATAGAAAAAAATATTTATTAATTTTCAATTTACAGGTTGTACAGTTATAACAGAGACAGAGTAATTGTCCTCTAGGACCTAAAATCTATTCCATTCTCTTTCTTTTACGGTGGGACGATGCGTCCTATCACGGGTTTGGCGCCCAGGAATGCGTCTCCGCGTTCCAGCTGCTGCACGGTGTCATCTCTCCCTCAGCTCTCCTCCCGGGCATGAAGGGTTACCCCCCGGTCGCTCCTCGGCAACGGCGTGGCGTTTGTCGGTGGGCTTCAGGTCCCAGCGATCACCAGCCGCCACCACCTGAGAGGGCAGTGCAAAAAGGAAGAACGGTGAGCAAAATGCCAAAAAATTAAAAAGAAAAGAAATCGAATAGGAATGGAGACTACGCGAGACCACTGGAGCATAGCCTGAGGTTGAGTCCCCGAGATTGAGGGACTCGATCCTACAACAGTAGCGAGCGTTCCAGCTTGAGAGGCTCCAGAAGCAGCTATGCCATACAGGCCGGCCCTTTTAGCCCTGAGTATCTTGGTTCCGGGTAACGTCTTCTTTGTTGGCCAAGGTCGGGTCGTGGGTCGGGCAGAGCGACACACACACACACACACACACACGCACACACACACACGTGTCATGTTAGACAAGCGTGGTAAACAAGAAGAAGCACTACAGCCGAGCGCTGAACAGAGCGTGCCCGCCTCGCCCCAAGTTCACTTTCATTCAGAGGAGCGCCCCTGTCCCCGCCTCGCCGCCTCCCCCACCTTCCCTCCTCTCACCGTCGCCTCTTCAACTCTGCTTGCAGAGGCCAAGTCCCATTCACCTCAGAACAAGCAGTT
>NW_026267161.1:763160-765381 GCF_000697945.3 Frankliniella occidentalis
GGGGGGGGGCGTGCGAGCTGCTCGCTCCGGCGTATTGACTCAACCAATCAGCCCGTCCGACTCTCGACCCTGTTCCACGACTCTATGCTCTGTAGGAGAACAAGCGTTGTGTTTGCATCCCGTTTCCAGATTCCACACTACTCACCGCCTCCCGAGCTCCAGCCGCCGCCGTTGCCGCCGCCGGACTGCCAGCCTCTGCTGCCGCCGCCGCTGCCGCCGTGGCCGCCGCCTCCGTAGCCGCCGCCGCCGCCGGACTGCCAGCCCCTGCTGCCGCCGCCGCCGCCTCCGGACTGCCAGCCGCTAGAGCCGCCGCCGGACTGCCAACCCCTGCTGCCACCGCCGCTGCCGCCGTGGCCGCCCCCGTAACCGCCGCTACCGCCCCCGGACTGCCAGCCCCTGCTGCCGCCGCCGCTGCTGCCGTGGCCGCCGCCTCCATAGCCGCCGCCGCCTCCGCCGGACTGCCAGCCGGAGTTGCCGCCTCCAAAGCCGCCGCCGCCGCCGGACTTCCAGCCACTGGAGCCGCCGCCGAATCCACGTGAGCCGCCGCCGGACTTCCAGCCAGAGTTGCCGCCGCCGCCGTAGCCGCCGCCGCCCCCACCGGACTTCCAGCCGCCGCCGGAGCCGCCGCCGCCGCCCGACTTCCAGCCGCCCCCGGAGCCGCCCCCGGACTGCCAGCCCCTGCCGCCGCCGCCGTGGCCTCCAGAGCCTCCGCTGCAACAAGAAGTACACGTCCGTTAGCGTTTGGGTTCCTGAGGCACTGGGGTGCTGGGGTTTGGGGTTTGCTTTACGGGGGTCGGGATCCTGCCCTGCGTTCCTGGAGTGTTGGGGTCCTGGGCGCTGGGGTACCAGGGTCTTGGGGTGTGGGGGTGAGATTCCCAGGTCCTCGGACCCTCGCTCCCCTCCCTGGAGGGCGATAGCATTGAATGCCGCCCCAGCCGCCGGCCCCGCCCGCCCCTCGGCCTCGCCCGTCACTCTCGCTTTATCCGCGGACCTGCCACTCCAGGACGACGACGCTGCCGCAGGTCGAAGGCGAGGCGGAAGGAAGGCGATGTCGGGGGGCGCCCTCGCACCGCCAGCCGCCCGGGCGCGCTGCCGTCGCACGCAAAGAGGGACTTCCCCGATCGACGACGGCGTGACACTTTTACAAGGTGCTGTCGGGGGAGAGCCGGGGGGAGAGCGGGGAGAGTGGCGGAGGGGAGGCGATGAGCCGACGGCGCTACTTCGCGCCGGCGCTCTCCAGCCGCGGGGGGTATCGCCGCGACGCAGTGCCCCTCCCCCGTGTCGGGGAGGGCCGACGTTGACTCGCAGGGGAGCGACCGATCCTCCCCCAGGGAGGACGCTGAGCAGAAGCGCGGGCTGGACAGGACAGCGCGGGGCGCGCGCACTTGATGCCGCCACAACTCACCCGGACTGCCAGCCGCCGCCGCTGCCGCCGCCGTGGCCGCCGCCGCCGCCCCCATAACCGCCGCTGCCGCCGCCGCTGGGAACAGGCAAAGGCAAACCACACTAATGAGAACGGACGCATTAACGGCCACGGCCCCGCCCACCGCGCTCCAGCCGCTAAATGAATGTGGAAGGTCTGCCGCCCCGCCCCGCCCCGCCCCGCCCTGCCCAAACCATCAGCACCACCACCCCCGCTGCTGGCCCCAGCCCAGGCTCACCTAGACCAGCCCGAGGACAAGCTGTTGCCGCCGCCGCCGCCGCCGCCCCTCTGCCAGCCGCCACCGCCGCCGCCGCCGCCGCTGTTCCAGCCACCGCCTCCTGCAAATCATAGGAATAAGCACATGTGGTCGAATGAAAGGGACGAAGGGGCCTAGCGCTAGATAAGGACGGGCCGCGCCGGCTGCCAAGTCGGCCACATGCCTGCCCTTTCACGTCACCCCCTCCCTTCCCCTCCCCTCCCCTCCCCGATCCCCTCACATCCGACCCGGGAACGTACCCAATCTCTCCCGCCGGGGGAGTCGAGTCAGAGGCGACGACGTGGTCAAATATATTCCTGACCGGCCGTACTACCCTACGAGGAAAAGTCAGTGCGGAGGAGAAAAGGGCAGAGCAGATAGCGCTGCGACGGTCGTGGAAATCGAAATTTTACTCGAACGAGTACGAGGCGAATATAATTGAATAAAAGAGGTGAGACGGTGTAATGATGACGGAGGAGATGTAACGCATGATGCACGTGACGCCGACCGAGGCATCAATCAACCGACCTGGTGCAGCCTCC
>NW_026267161.1:765536-771604 GCF_000697945.3 Frankliniella occidentalis
GAGGCGGGGCGAGGCGGGGCGGTTCTATCCGCGCCTACCGCGCCTCTCCAGCAGCGCCGCCTGCTCTGCTCGACGATTATTTATAAAACGGCGTCCGCGACGAGGGAGAGGAGGACGGAGGGGGGGATGGGGGAGGGGGAGAGAGAAGCTAGGCCGGCCGTGGCACGAATCCCTCCCGGCTGTCATTAGAGTCCTTTCCGACCTTTTCGGAGGCTGCCGTACCTCGACCGGGACCTTCGCAGCGCAGACCACTAAACTTTTTTGGACAGTCCCCAAGACTGACTCTACCAGAAGGAAAAGCCTCATCTCCTTCCTCAATGACGACATTAATTAATTGCATCACAAAAAATTTCGAATTGAGATTTGGACCAACATTTTTGGCTCGCAAATTTTTTTAAATTAAAATGTTAATGAATAGTTTTAAATTTATTTTTCATCTATAAAATTGGCTTTGTAAAGCCACAGCGGCCAAATTCTCTGCCCTAGCACGGAGGACAAGAAGCTGCACACGCGTGACAATGGCCAGGCCGGCCCCGTCGCCGGCAGCATGCCGACGACATCCGCCCACTTTGGACCAGAGACCGGCTCCGCTTCGGTCGCCTAAAGATGGGATGTTGCGCCAGCAGCAGCGGACAAACCAAACATTGCAGGCATTAAGCATTGTGTTCTCCAGAGCGGCCGGCTTCCCTCCCGCTCCAGGTCGCCGCCGGCGGCACGCGCGCCGCTGCCCCCCCCCCTTTCCCCCCTGTGTGACAGGACGTTCTCGAGGCGGCGTCCCCTCTGGACCTTGAACCTGAACGTCTCACCTACATATCAGCAACTAAAAAGCGTGTCAGTGAAGGAGTATATCCTTTAGTGCTCGAGCAAGGTAAGACGGGGTGCCTTCGTTTTAACGCCGACAGTAAGAAAAAAAACTCTAATTGCTGTTCTCGAAATAAAATGGAAGGATACGGTGACGTTGGACATAACTCTTTGGCGCGAGATGGGGGTGTCGGGGGGGGGGGTGCCGACGACGTGCGAATGGTGCTCGATGTGAGAGAGTTCTCACCGGGACTGCACGCCCGCCGGGACAAAGAGGGATCATCGGGCGGTAACGCGCATCGCTACAAGGACTTCCCTTGCTGCCTTCGCCCTTCCCCTCCCCTCCCCCCTCCCTTCCCCCCGCATCCAAACTTTCCCAGGCCGCGCTAGAGTGCGCTAACTCCGGGCCGTCGACAGCATCACGATGTGACTCGCGGACCTCCCCCCCCCCCCCCCCCCCCCCCCATCTCCTTCCTCAGGGGAGCCCCTTTCATCGCGACCAAACGGTGTCGAGTTTTTCCTGCCCCTTTTCCCCTCTCTGTTTCTTTTCTTTCCTTTAACGGCCGCTGGCTGCACTCACCTCCCAGCACCTCGTGCAGCACCACGCCGAGCACCACCACGGCCAGGAACACCTGGAAGCAAGAGGCGAGGACGGTTAAGCAGAGTGGCCTGTCTGGCTGACGCTGTCTGGTGGAAAAAGAAATGGCGACGCGACGGCAACGAATGAAAACATCGCTGTTTTCTTTCCACCCGCGCGCTGTGTGGGTTGGCGGGGTTCAGAGATGGCGGCTCAAAGCGCGCTAAATAAAAGATGACCGCTACAGAGGCGCAACCGACAGAGCACAATGGAGCTCTGTGGGTGGGCAAACCACACGATTTTAAGGGAAGGGGCACGAAATGTTCGGGGGTCCAAAAAGTATCCGGATGGTTATTGGAGTTCATAGGGATCCCATGATATTTGTACCCGAGCGGGAGGGGGTATAAATATCATGGGGCTCATCCTACCGCCTCTAATGACCGCGTCCTTATCCTTTTGGAACCCCATACACTGTGAGGAGCGTGAAAAATATGTTGGCAAATTCAGAAACAAATTTTGTGTTTTCAATTTACAAAATATGTTGTAAATTTACGACAGGCCAATCTTGCTAGTCAATGAATTCCCGCAAGATAATCCAGAGTGCTTCTAATTCTACAATTTTAAATTGAAGTTTTAAAACACACGTCATGGGATCTTTCTACGAAACCCTTACAAGTATAGTCTTTCTGACAGCGTAACATTTGGATCCCACCCTTGCAAGTCACGTGGTTCGAACAGGGCGCGTGCCGTCCCCCTCATGAAGTTGATTACTGCGCCGCCCGGCGGTAATGACCAGAGCGCGCGCGATTCAAATGTTCGAGCGGCACCGCGGGCACAACACTGCACCCCGCAGTACAACGAACAGGACACCCCAAGAAATGCAGTAACTGAACACATCGAGTTGATTCTGGTGTCTATGATTTAACTTAATGGTGAGCGTGACCACATTGTGGGTCACGCCACTCTGTACGCGTTAAACGGTAGTAAATTCGCTGCTGTTCTAACAATTGGAAGGTACAAAATTAATATTACTTATTTTCTTGCAACAACAGTGACTCTTTCTCTACTTTTAGGAAAAGTCTTTACATAAATTGATTCGGCTGAATTTAAGTCAATCTTTTTGTTGATAGTCCCGAGCGGTCTTCGGGTGCGGCCTGCACTTGCGATCCCCTTCCATGGCACAGCCCCAGCCACCCACACCCACCCACACGTACCTTCATGTTTTCCCGGTCTCGAAGAACTGATAGTGTCCAGCACTGCGCCCGTCCGTTTTATAGTAGTTCTCGCTACCGTCGGCTCGCAGCGCGGCGGGGCCGGCGGGGGAGGGGGGCAATAGGGGATGCACGGCGGCCGGCCGGCCGGCCACGGTCACTCCGATGCGCGAGAGCCGCGGCGAGCGAGGGGGGGGGGAGGGGGAGGGGGAGTGGTGAAGCGGCGTTGGTGGCGGCGGGTGCCTCGGGTACCTTGGGCCTTTGAATAGATGCGACGGCGATTTTTGCGAGGGCCGCCGCCGCCGCGGAGGGAACAGCAGCGGGACGCAATTAAATCTGCATCTGAGTAAAACTGGCGAAATAAATAATTGTTGCGTTTCAAATTGACCCCTCTCCCTCTTTTTCTCCTTTAGAGTAAAAACCGAGCATGACACTACTAGGTAAATGGATCTTTACTGGCCCCGTTGTCCGGTTGCCAAGCAGAAGATGGCAAGGCTCGTGTGGATGTATTTGTTCGCGAGCGGTTTAACATCCTTACAAAAATATTAATAAAAAAAAACTAGAATGCAAATCGCGATGTCCTGCTGCTCCGCGGCCTGCTGTCCGTAATCATCATCTCACACTGGTTGGGGTCCAGCAGGTCAGTAGTGTCGCGCTCCGCTGACCCCGGGGGGTAATACACTTCAAACAATCAGTGTACACATTTCAAAGAATCAGAAAAATCAAGAAAAATCAAGAAAATTACAGAGAATTTTTTTTGTAAAAATCCTCCATAAAATCAAAACAAATCAAGATGAAAAAGTCAACAAAACTGGAAAAACCAAGAAAAAGAAAATAATCGGTGTGCGCTTAAATTTATAGTAAAGTACCCCTCGGCGGATCCTCCGCAGCCAAGCAGAAAGTAAGGAGTCGTCGCGGTGCCTACCGGACATGCCGGTCATGCTGTGATTCAATAACGCGAACAATCTATGTAGCGAGCCACAAATATGCAAATGCGACGCAGTTCCAGAGTATGAGGAACGGCCGGTGCCCCGGGAGGACGCCGCGCGCGACGCGTCAGCCGCGCCGGTACGACGGCCTGCCGCGTGACGACCCGGTGTTCTGTCTCCGTCCGGCAACGACGCATCGCCCACTCAAAAATAATTATGGTTTCTAAGAAATTCTATTGAAAAATTAATGGGCCACCATGCTGAAATGACATCAACATTGGCCGTAATTAAAAGATAATGTAAATTTTTAGAGTGAAATTTCCTTGAATCAAAGGAGCCATTATTTCCAGAGATCGCCACCGAATGTCCGATTCAGACGCTTTATTCGACACAGTTTTTGTTTTTTTTGTGTTTTTTGTGTTTGTTTTTTTTACGAAAACCTCTCTCTGCGCGGAACACGAAAAATTTGTATACACGTGAGAATTCGTCTGCGCTTCCAAGCGGCTCCAAGCTGTGGTATGGCGAAATTTTCAAAAATGATGGCATTATCCCGCAGTACCACCATCCTGACAAAAAATTTGTATCATGTGTGTGTGTTTCTTGGGCAATTTTAAGAGCCTTCTTCCCCTCATCATCTTTCATTCTTTTTCCCCCCTCTCCTTCCATTTTTTTATATATTTTTTTCGCGGCCGCGCGCAGATTCAGCAGTATGGAAAACGGAAGATGCACCGCCACACACAGAGAGGGGGGGGGGGGGCCACACACGCGCTCAGATGACGACACTAGCAGGACCAGGACACGGCGCGGTGCGCTCCCTTTGTGTCCGTGCCTCGTTCACTACCAAGGACGAGTGCTCCTCTCGGCACCCCAGCCCGGCAGGAGGGGCAGGGGGAGGAACCCGGAATGGGAACGAAAAACGCGCGCGGAGGCTCGCCGCGGTGATGTGCCGCGGCGGCGCGGGGGCGGGCGGGGGACGCGCACACAAGAAAACGCCGTATGATACGCCGAATGGAGTGGTTGTGCGTCTGGGCCGCGTCATTGTAGCGCCTGCCGGAGGTGCGCGGCTGACGGCGGCGGGCGAGGCGAGCCCGCCCCGACCCTCCCCGCGCGCCCCGCCCTGTGCTGTGACTGTGGCGCTGGGACCATAACATTTTCCCCCACCTGAGCTTACAGTGACGATAAAGAAAAGGGTGTTCAATGATCGGGGATGTGCGAGGAAAAGAGTGAATCTCCGTGAGCGATGCTAGATTTGGTCGGGGATCTCGCTTCCACGACGTGTGCGACGACGACGATGTCGTCCGCCCTGTTGGGCGCGTGCCCCTGCCTCCCGTCGCCCTCGCCTTGACGGCGTCCTGACGGCGTCCTCCACCACGAGGGGAGTACGCCGATGACGAATGTGCCGTCGCTGTCAGAGAGCGATAGCTGCTGCTCCTGCCTGCAGCCGTAAAGAAGGCTACCAGACGAATCAATCGACTCTCTTGTTTCGTCACCGCAGCACGGCGGCACACTCTGCGGCAGTCTCATCTGCCGGACAGCACGGCGGCCGCCTGCTGGTGGGACAGTCGCGGCGGCGGACAGGCGCCTCTGTAATGAGCGCAGCAGATCTGTCCTGCCCACCGCAAGGCGTCCTGTCCGGCGCGAGACCCGGACTAGTGCAAGGAGAATGCACACCCATTCCTCTCTCTCTCTCTCTTTTACTCTACTTCACTGTCCCTATCTGTAGCTCCGTGTGCATCAGTGCATCTCTCGCCACCGAGCGAGGCACTCACCTTCAGAAGCTGCGGAGGAATGACCCGCTCTTTACCGAGCCCTGCGCTGCTGCGCAGGCACACTGAGAAAAATGTCTGGTCACCAAATTTGGTTGCTGTCACTAAAATGGTGTTCAATCTGCCCCCTGAGTCATAACCATAGAACGTTCTATCGTGCTGGCTGGGCGTTCAGGCGCTCCATCCAAACGCTCGAGCCAGCACGATAGAACGTTCTATGGTAATGACTCAGGGGGCAGATTGGACACCATTTTAGTTACGGCATCCAAAGTATTTTTCTCCGTGCAGGGTCGCGTTAGGATCCCTGACCGAGCCGTGCCTCCTTGAAATATAGAGAGTGTATGAGGAGGGGGGACTTTGCCCTCTGGTAGAGACAGTCTTTAGGGGACTGTTTAAAAATTGCCCACTACTACCCACCGCCAAATAAAATGGGGCTGCGATGTAAACCGAAAGGTGCTGCGATGTAAACCAAAAGGTGCTGCGATGTAAACCGAAAGGTGCTGCGATGTAAACCGAAAGGTGCTGCGCTGCGCTGCAACCCGAGTGATTATATACACACACAAATGCAGGCAGCAGGTGCAGCGGCCCATGTGTCCGTCTGCAACGGCGTGCTTACCACGCGGCGCGTTTTGTTCTCCTCCCAAAATAGTGCTTAAAGCGGTGTGTGTGTGTGTGTGCGTGTGTGTGTGTGTGTGTGTGTGTGAATGTGTGCTATACACGATGTGCTGCACCAGCTGCCGCCGGCTTTTAACTTGTACGCGGGAGGAGGGCACCGAGGAGGGGG
>NW_026267161.1:773134-776350 GCF_000697945.3 Frankliniella occidentalis
CCCCCCCCCCACCTCCTTTCCGCATAAAAGTCACGTAGCATCATGGGATCGACATCCGATACGATCACTCACTGCCGGGCCGGCGGCGTGGTCGCTCGGTTGGTCCGTCTGCGGCCGGTCGCGTCGTGGAGCGCCTGTGAGGTAGGCAGCCTCTCAGAAGCGCGACAGCCGTGCGGGCGAGCTGCCTACCTCACAGGCGCTCGCTCGCGCGGCCAGCCGCATCCGCCGCCGCCCCACCGGACAGCTTTGCGCGCTTCGCAGCCGCTCTTTGGCGTGAACACGCCGGGCTCCGCGATGCTCCGCTATGCTCCACGATGGTGCGGAAGCTGGCCGGCGGGCTTGACACTGACAAGGTCAGACCACCTCGCGGGGCGCTTCAGGTGTGGACAGCTTGGCGCGGGCGAAATCAAACGCAATATCATTGTGTTGGCCCGCGAGGCTATCTCCGCGAGGAAGGCGGCTTATCAGGCAGGTGTGTCGGGATTCAGGGATGCGGTGTGCACCGCGTGCGTTCGAAAACATGCCGAAATAAAATATACTAGTGCTATTTATCTAAGATTTAGGCAAGTCTTTCGCTTTTACACCAAAAGAAGTGAATATAAAAATGCGTTAGGAGAAAATTGCGTCACTTGGCGTTGCCCGTAGTGTTGTTTGTTGGCGTCCTATCGGGCTCAAACTAGAAATTGTTGTGTAGGCGTGTAAGGGGGCGTGAAAGACAAAATCAGATTTTTGAGAGGTAATCGATGTTTTTCTTTTTAAAACCACCCTCAACAGGGACAGAGAATAAAGTATCAAAAATCTATCACATATTAGGGTGACTAAAGCATAGAAAAGCAGGGCACGTGTGGCAGGAGGCAGGGCAGGCGCTACACTGTAAACTGCTTGCGAACTAAATGCTTTGCAACACGTCACGAATTATTTACATTCTTTGAATTGCAAAGAAATTGTTTTTAAAGCTATGAATGTTCTTAAGAACAATCGGTTTGCATTACGAGCCATTAGTTCGTACGCAAACGAACAATAAGATCGTTATACAACGCTTCAAAATCCTTCGCGAGCTACGAAGGTTTTAGTTGGCATTGTTCGTAAGCAACAATTTACAGTGGACGTACTGCTGCACTAGCGACAGCGTCTTGCTCCCCTACCCCACCCCACCCCCATCCCGCCAGCTCCGGGGTGCCACGCCGTTACGCTCCAGCCGACGGCAGCATGGCGGTTCGGCGTAGTTGCGCCTTATTCGCGAACTGTTGCACCCTTATGGACAGTTCTGCAGCTTCTTGGACTGTTGGAGATACGTTGCGCTGTTGCACGAAACTTCGTGGCCTGGTCGAGGGGACCATCGTACCACATTCGACGCTCGCAGTCTTAATACGGTTGATTAGCAGGATGATCCGAAGTAGCTCACGTCTTGGAGGCAATTGGCACGCAACTCCAGGACCGTGGAATGAAGAGATCCCGTGACGAATCCTGGAAACATTAGAGCCGGAAAGCTAGGTGAAAAAACCTCCAACTAAACATGATTGCTAGAACTCATAACTAATACTCACAATGATTTGCTCGCAGTTTTGACGGGCGTAGTATTCCATAGCATATAAGCTGAACAGCAAGCCGTCGCCAATGAACAACGACAGCCACAGTCCTATGTTTCCCACCGCTGTCGAGCCAAAATTCAAAAACGACATCAAAACTAGAAAAAAGGAGAAACGACGCTGTTAACCACACGAACTACACACCAAGACTATATCAGCCCGAATATTTAAGACCTCAGTCTTACATCCTATGATACCGAAGAAAAAGTAAGTCACGGGGTAGAAGAGGCGCAGCGTGAACCCCATGAGGAACTCGTGCACCGCGGCGGAGAGGAAGAAGACGATCGCCTTCGCCGCCAGGCGGCTACCGCCGAGGAGGACGACGTCCTTGTACACGTAAGCGTACAACCAGTCATTTATCAGGACGTTCCACGTGCGGTACCAGGCGGCGAAGGACCCCTGGTTCCACCAGTCCTTCGCATAGGGATAAACAGCACATTTTTAAAAATATGACAGTTTAGGTCTACAAATTACAAATAACTTCATAGATCACAATTAGCAGCTTACACACAATGCATTTAGTTGTGCATAAGATTTGCAGAGTTCTATGCAGCCATACACTGGAAAAACAAAGGTAGGAATCAACACCCTTCTTGAGGTGTTCATGACTTTGGTGCCTTTACAGAGGCACTAAACGATTCGCAGCCCTGGAATGGCAATGAAATGCCGCAGAGGTGCTAACTTTTAGTACCTGGACATTTTCGAGCCTTTCTAAGGGCATTGAAATGTATCACCTTTGAAAGTCCTGCCTTTTTTTTTCCAATGTAGTTACAGCTTTTCATGCACAACAATGTCCACCATAAATGATCACGTTTAGGCTTTTCGCTAATATATCCTTTCAGACGGATATCCTCGGAAAGGGTCAGTATTGGTACAAAAGTACTTGAAACTCAAAATGTTCCTTTCTGTGTGGGCTCCACCGGGGCACAGCAGCGACTATCCTGAACTAGCAGTCCACTCCACCGTACAAACCAGGTAGAACATGCGGTCCCCGAAGCGCAGCATCTCGGCCCAGGCGTTGTGCCAGGCATGCAGTAGCAGGTAGAAGTAGCAGAGCATGACCATCCCCGACGGCAGCACGGTGGACAGCACGGCGGAGGCACCCTCCAGGGGGGTCAGGGGACGCAGGCCGAAGTCGCGGAACACGGGCAGATGGTAGCGCTGTACGAGGAAGCTGATGTAGAACAGGCAGCCCACGACCTCCAGCAAGTGGTAGGCCACCAAGCGCCAGCGGACGTTCGGTGACCGGCCCGTCAAAAAATCGGTTCTGCGCACAAGGAAAGGTTTGCATTATTTTCTCGCATTTTCCCAAGTCCAAAAAAATGTTCCTGACAAAGCTTAGCACAAAATGTTCTCGACTGTAATTTGTAATTTGCAACAGTACTGTGAGAGCCACTTGCCTGGGGTACCAGTCGCTGTACACGAGCGTGGGCGCGAACATGAAGTACAGGAACTTGTGGAAGGCGGGGACGACGCCCTCGGCCAGCGCTCGCGGCGTGTTGGAGCGCACGAAGGCGTGTGACTTCATGAGGAATCGCACGGACTCGCAGAGCAGGGCGAAGGACGACGCGAACGGCATGGCGTAGTGCAGCATGCGCAGCACCGGCAGCGTCAGCAGCGCGGCGTC
>NW_026267161.1:785000-786675 GCF_000697945.3 Frankliniella occidentalis
CCCCCTCCTCCCCACGCCTGTTCGGCGTGGGGACGTAAATCGTAACATAGTCGCACCGCTGCCCTAGCACATCTGCCCTTGAATCCCTCGCACGCGTCACAGTATTTCTCTCACCAAACTCACAATAGTAGACAATGACTAGACGAAGAGTGCGTCTAGCGTCTAGGCGTCTAGCCGCCTGGAAGCGCCCAAGCTACGTCAAGTGCATTATTAGACTGCTTCGAGCACCGCTCCGCTGCTGCTACGGCCCGCCTAGTCAGATCCGTCTACTTCAACTTTAACAAGGGAAAAAAACGACGATGGCTTTTCATTCCCTGCCGATGATAAAAAAAAAGCCACGCCGGCTTGGCCGGCTTACACCAACACTAACCTGTGCTCCTCAGCCTCACGGCCTCCAGCTCGTTGACGACGACGTTGTTGTTGTCGTGGGTGACGGGGTGCTCCTCGCCGTGCAGCTGCATGGTGGCGACCCGGGCCGTCCCGTCCTCGTCGAGCACAAGACCAACACGCGCTCGCACGCGCCACTCACTTTTCCCGACTGTCTCGCTCACTCCCACTCACTCACTCTCGCTGCCGGCGGGCGGCGGGCGGCCGATCAGCTCCGTCACTCAGTCATCGGCCACTGCCTCCGCGCGGGCATGGAACTGTCCCACAGACTGGCGTCGTCGTCGGTGGCTGGCTGCTGGCTGACAGCTCGGTCCGCGCCACCCCGCGCAGCGCCGCGCGGCAAACCGTATCTCGGTGCGTTGTCTCAAACTGCTTGAAACGGACATGATTCCGATTGCTACAATGACTTCATGGTGGGAGCGGCGTGAGCGCTTGTGCCGGCTCCGTTTTTTGGTCGACAGTGACTCAGAGCTACCGACAAAGTAAAAATACTCACAGAGTCAATGTGCGTAGAAGTAAGTGTTTGTGTCATAAGTCACGGTGACGTTCTTCAGGGAAATTCCGACAGAAAAAGGATAACGCCATATGAATAGGAAAACGGCAGTCGTAGCTAGCTAAGTACATAAATGGGGTGGGAGTGTTGGATTCAAATACACGTTTAACGGGACATTGGAATAGGAATCCGCCAGAAGGAAACCGCAGCAGGAAATTCTGTCATCACCCGATTATAACGCCCCCCCCCCCTCCACCCCCACCGCAGCCCTTTCCGGACTCTCCCCGCGAGAGGTTTGGTTGGGTCTTTTGTGCGGATGTCATGGACCTCCCCGGCCAGCATGGTACCGTCTCTCTTGCACCCACACTGCTTCTGCATTCATGGGCCCCGGGGACACTACTTCTCCAACGAGGCCCCGGTGACTTGGAGGACTTTGCCTCCGCGGCGCGCCGCCCCGTCCCGCTCGGTCCTTCCCCCTGTCGGTGCGGCTGCACCGGCTGCACTCGGCTCGGACCGCCGCGCCGCGCGTTGCGTATACCTTTCGAAGGTCCGGCGGCCGCGCCGCGCCGCGCCGGTTCGCGTGCCCTCTCGATCAATGACGGGTCACCAGCTATAATAACTCGACGCCCAGATCCCTACCCACGCCATGGCGTCACGACAGGTCGCCGAGTACACCGAGCAAAGTCCTCCGGCCGGGCCGGGCCCGCCTAGAGTGCCGCGGGCCTGGGCCGGCCCAGCCCGGCCACCCGCTCCACATCCTTATCAGCCCAGGCCGCCCTGGCCCGGCCCGGCCCG
>NW_026267161.1:786770-808377 GCF_000697945.3 Frankliniella occidentalis
CCCACCAGGGCTCAGGGGGCCCAGGGGACCATCTGCGAAAGCCTCGACAAACAAATAATGGAACAGAAAACTAAACCATTACTCCGTGTGACAAACTTTTAGAAAGCCCGGCAATCAGTATTGGCAGTTCCCCAAGGTAAACACTAATGGGCTTCTGCGTCCGTCACGCTATCGGGGCCCTGAATTGAAGAGTTCAAGTACAGACATAGAACTTTATTATTATTATCATTACACAACAATCATTCAAAGAATAACAATTGAGATTAGTAAAAATCGAATGACATCAATCACATAAGTAGATTCATCAGTGTGGACATCTTTGTTACGTATGTATCATCATAGAAAGTTAAAGCAAAGCAATGGCTTTTGATTAACATGTAGAAAATAAATTTCTAATAATTGTGCCAATTGCTAAACTAACATGGTTAGATTTAAAATATCATTTTGGAGGTTTGACTGTTACATGCCCACACTGAATTGTAGAAAAGGCAGTTACTTAAACAATAATTAAATTACGGATTACAAATACTACTGACTTTTGCTTACGCATAATTTACTAATAATACATTGTTAAAAGATTTTAAATCAGGAGGAACCTTTGACTAGAGGGTACAACAACACTAATTCAATAACAGCAACAATCTTTGTGTACCATCAAAATCATAACACTTACCATGATCAACTTTTTCTGTCAAAAAAGGTAATTGCAACTGGCTTTGCACGAATGTTTTAGATAAAAGTGAAAGATTTATTTTGTTTTCATCTTGGAACTTCTGAATCGTATATCAGCCTTTCTGTGATACAAGGAACACCCACGAACTCTAAAAAATAACAAATGCCTACATCTATAACAATAACTGTTCAGCAAATTATTAGTTTAGATTACAGTCTTTTCTTGAGCCAAAAACTGGCAATGTAATGGCTGATCATTGGGATCAAAATTGATTATTTGTAAGAAGAAAATACAGTATTTCACAATCTTTCAATGTCACTGCACTGAATAGTATTTTCCTAACTTCATCTTGGGCATGGATTAGGCATAGATTCTTTTTAAAAATTGCTTGGTCAGACAGTGAATGCCAACTTTGAATATGTCTCAAAAATATTTTTAGTGATGGCAAATAGCAGCGAAAGAAAAGCGTTGAAAAGCTCTAATTGAGAATATCACTAACTATCAAAATTAACACGCACCCCTGCAATAAGCATTTTACACCTACATATTAGAAAATAACCATTATACCACTCTTAGGACCTCAGTACGAACCTCATCACAGCAGTGACACACCTCCTCCATAAAAGCTCATAAGTTTGAGCTTGGTTCACATAATGTCTAATATAAAATAACATGCACACTTGTTCCAATACAGTTCACTGTGCACAGTTCAATTCAACATTTTCAAATCATAGAATGAAAATATCTTGATTATTAAGATTAGGAAATAGAGGACTAGTTTCTACAGCTAAGTAGGATATTGAAAGTAGAAAAACACTCAGATCAGATATAATTTTTTTAAAACGAAGAAACATTAAGAACAGACCTAGGTAGTATGGCAAAAATGGAATAATACCAAAAAAGCCAAAACAATACAAATAATACTTCATAATTAAAACACGCTAGTGATAAAAGTGATTTGATTTGCACAATAGTGGCAAGGGGTCAATAAAATTAACTTTGTGCACTTTTCAATTTTAAAAAATAAATATTCAAACTGACAACAGCTTTCTAATGAATCAGATGGAAATGCCAGCAAACCCATCTCAAAACTAATTACTTGACTTTTATTCTCTCTGGAATGGACAGATTAGTAGCCAGATGCCCAGGAAAGACATCATTACATTTGTAAAATTAGTCTTTGATTAGGATAAAGTCATTAGCGAGGTTGTTGGAATGAGTTACAGTCTCTACGACACGATATCCTAAGCTTTCCATATAATTTTGAAGAGCATCTTTTCCTTGTGGGCCGTGAATGAATTCTACGGACAAAACCTGAAATGAGACGTATATTAGAGGAGGCAGTCATTTGAAGGAAATAGGTACAAAAAATAATACTTAATTTACCTTGATATTAACTTTTGACCAAGGAATAGTTTGAAGCACATCAAGTTCTGCACCTTCAACATCTAAACTGAAATAGTCTATGGTTGTTTGATTTAATGCTAGTAGGAAAGAATACAGTGGAAAACACTGGACATCAACAAAACCAGATCGAGAGTGCCCTGCTGGATAATCTGAAACTTGACCCATGTTAAAATTTTGTTTGAAAGAAACCTATAACAAGAGAACAATTTCAGTTGTAGTTGTTTAATGTTATTGAATCAGAAACATATGACCCTGACATCAAAGTGAAAATTAAGTACTTACAATAGATGGATAGGGTTTCAAGGAGAGGCAAGCTTGTGATAACCAAGCTTTGCGATGCTTGTGCACCATAAGTGCAAAGTTACTGGGGTCTCCTTCTATGAGAAGACCTGACCAACCCAAATACCTTTCTAGATAAAGAGTATTTGACCGAATCTCACCATCTAAAGCACCACACTCAATAAAAAAACCATTTCTCTAGAAAAAAAGAAAAAAAATCATAATTATCTAACATCATAACATCATTCATTAAATTTTTCTGTAAGTCTCTGGGTACCCACCTTATACTTAAGAAGTCTCTTTACAACTTGAGACTGGCCCATGCTGGTGTCGAACTCCTCTGGATCAGTTAGATTTAATGGAACATCCCCTGGGGGAGGTGGGTAAAGGTAGTTTGTGCGTATTTTGGTTATAAGTCGCCTGTCTTCTTGAGATACAAGTTCACCATTTAAACCATCATTTTCTAACAAAAGAAAAGAATTGTCAGACAATTAACATGAATTTTGAAAAGTAAAACTTTACTTGATTATGTAAGTGCTGTTAACGCTCACCTATTATTAAGCTGTGTGCTACAGGTCCAACAGGTTGATTCAAATTGTGCTGATACATCATGATCACAAAAATTAAGAACACAAGAAGTATGAATAAGCCTGAAAAACGACAGAAAACATTGAGCAAAAATATTCCAAGGAAACAACACATGGTTTCACAGCAGTCTCACTGCTACGCCAATATCACCGTCTTGCCTTTGATCTTGCTGATCCTCCATAGCGACCTCTCCATTCTGCAAGCTGCAACCAGAAATGAAAACACGCGTTAATGAAGCGTCGTTTCGTTGGGCTGGAGCGTCGAGCTCGCACCCGAGCGAGCGCACACACCTCGGCGTACTGGCACTGGCGCCGCCCGCCCGGAGGGCAGGCAACAAGCGACACGTGCGTGTCAGGGGGGTCCTCCGTGAGCGGGCGCGGGGGCGCGGCGCGGGGCAGCGAGCGGCGGGGCCATGAGTGTGTGTGGGGGGGCTTATCGCGCAACTACTTCCTGCGTGCGCTCAACTCGGGAACAGGACAGAGACCCTCCTGACGAAGAGGACGACTTTGGCCAACCAACAAGCAAGGGGGCGGACTGGCGAGCTAGCCTGAGCCTACCCGGTGGTGTGAAGAAATCCTTTTAAGAAGCCAGACTAAGTCCTCCCTGTCCCCGGTGTGTTCTCCAAACCCGCAGTCATTCCCTTTCAGATCTTTTGTGTTCAGTGTTGGGTTGGCAATAAGTTAAACAGCAGTTCGACTATGTTTGATTCCGAGTGTTGCTTGAAAAGATGACTTTCTAGTATTTCCCTTCCGTGTCCGTGAGTGTACTTATTCCTTTACAAAATTGGAGAATAAAACTGACATCAACTCGGCAATGATTAATACAAAGATGTAATTTTATTTAAAATTTATTACCTAATTGAATGATTAAATGTCCACAGTACACAGACCTGCATACAAAATTCGTAAGAGTCCAGTAGTTTAGAACAGTGGTATGTTCAGTACCACGCTAGGCAGTTAATAACTAGTGAATCTTGTCTTACGGTTATTAACCAATTATACCCCAAATTCAAGTCAGTAATTAATTTAAATCACACACACACGCAAAGGCAACAATTTAAACAAGAGACCAAGCATGGTCAGTAAGCCTTAACACATATTATGATTTTTTAAATATTAAGTCATAGGTCAACCCTGTAAAGCAATTTCAAACTTTCCAATTCAAAAGTGAACACGTTTTCAGTCAAATTATCAGCAGACTGATAGAGATAGATATTGAACCAATGTAAAACCCATAATTTTATGGGAAAAAATAATAATGCATATCTTGAAAAGATAAGGAAACCCAATTCAACATTGTACTGTGACAAACACTAACAGTACCTTTTAAACTAAGAAAAACTTCTTGACAAAACTTTCAAGGACAAAAACCTAAATAAAGGTAACAATTAAAAATTAATTGCATGAGAACAACCATAAGGAATATGATACAATTTCAAATGGGCTGTAGTTTGTAACCAGCAAGTTCAAAATTAAGAAACTACCTGTCAAAGTTTTCTTGAAGCACAGTTTGCTTAAAACTTCACTTAAAGCTATAATCTTCTGATACAAATACAAGCCCCTTCGAGTATTGAACATTACATATCTTTACGTATACTCAAGAAGTCTACCAATGATAACACAGGGACTCTGAAGTCTTGATGGGGGTTCACAACTTTCACATATCTACCATTGGAATCATCAGCAGCATCAAAACTATGTGAAAACAATTGATGATACTGGGAGATCGCGTGTAACAAAAGGCGTTCAAAACTGGACAAGTTTTCAGATATAAAAATTTCCAAAGGCTGCTCAAGAAAGAATGTTGTCAGCTTCTCTTCCATGTAAGAAAGAAGACCAAGAGGAACCTTGCTCTTACGTAGGACTGTGCGCAAGCTAACATCAATGTTCTGGAATGCATCTTCTCCAGAAAGGATCTCTCCGTTACTTCCCTTCTTATGTTTAATTTGGCCTCTTTCACAAAATTGATTCAAAAACCGTTGCTGGGCCTCCTCGCTACTTTCTGCAAATTCATTCCACTTTGCCATAGACGAGCGGTCATTTAAGAGCTGAGCAAATTGGGTGTCATGGCAGGGGGCCAGATCTGTAATAGACACTTCTCCGAACTCATCTTCTTCAACTAATGTCATGAGGCTGCTCACATCTTGGTACCGACGTGACTTCTTCTTTCCCAAACACTTGCGGAGGTGAAAAAAGGCAGTTGGTATTGGTCGTACCCTGGGCTTGGGTCCAGGAGGATGGTGGTTATGGTGGAGGTTTATCAGTACTGGGGCTGGAGGGGGAAGTTCATCCTCGCTAGGAGGGTCTGAAGGAATATGCAGGCTTTCAGCTGAAGAAGCGTTGAAGAGCCCTTTCACTCGATCCTCTTTGGAAATAAGTCCCATGTTGACACGGGTGTTAGGGTTCGGACGCAGAAGCAGTAGACAAAATGTCAGCTGGTCTCAAGAAACACTGTCTTGTAGTCCGATTGGCGAGTGCCTCTCCCGGTAAAAGATGTATATTCCCGAAAGGTGACGATGTCAGGCAGTCTCAAGTTATTTCCTTCACAAGCAGACGACTGTCCCATTAAGAAAACAGAATGTGAACACCGAAATTTCTGATGAAACCAAGACCCTAGAGCAACGCTGACCTCCAACACATAAAAACAGACAGTCCAACATTGAAGGTGCATTTCTTGTGTAAACATTGACATTGGCCGCAAGAGAAACGACGGCTTCTTTCCCAGAATAAATAACAAGACGTACCAATTTTGGATGGGGAAAAAATTGTAGCAAGGATCAAAAAGTCGTGTAATAATTAGATTCCCAAGTGTAACGTTTCACTGAAAGTGGCATAATGTTGGTAGATGTGGACAATAACCAAAATGAAACCCAAATCAGCAGATTTGTCTGGAGCCCATGTGAATCTTGTCTTGGAATTTCTCAAAATCACTTACCTCTGAGAAAGGAAGGGTACTGCACTTCGCCATCAGCACAAATCCGCCATCAGAAGGACTTCTACTTCTCTTTAACAGGGTACCTTTGACAGGAGCAGCACGCATGCCTTCATGCCGTAGGATGTCGCGTCGCGTGACCACACGAGTCGTCTGCTCCATGAAAGAGTTGACGATCGTGGCGGTTAACTTGACTTTAGAAGCCGCGGAAAGTCAGAAGATAGGAAAAGCACCAAACGTATTCGCGTTATGTTCGTACGTCTACTCTCGAATGAGCATTTTTTCACGTTGGCCAAAGTTGACTCGTCACATCTGAAAAGAAATGTGCATTCATTAATTGAAAAATCAAATATTCGCGGCTGCTACAAAATCAGTGTTGCCCCCAGTTTTCAGAACGGATTATTTGACCAGACCTGCTGTTCATCATCCGAGACTTATCAATTCTACCTTTAGTGATCAAACTCACTAACTTCTCACACAAAAGGAAAATCAGATTTTTATTATGAGAAAGGATTGGGATTTTTAAAATAGATTAAATAGCATTTTAGCGGTAGCACTGGAACACGAGTGCGAACGTTTCTGCTTAAGTAGCAAGGCGTTCTGAAGGTTAGTTTTATGACGTAACTCGAGAGGTCCTGAACAATACATCAACCTTATAAGAATTCATCTTTAGTGATCACAATGGCCCACCGATTGTTATCCTACAATCGCAAATTTCATAATGTACTGTGGAAAAGTCTATCCAAGTGTTCGCCGGAAAATGTCTGGGTATGTATTACGAATGGCAAGCTTGAAATGTGTCACTTTGCCTCTTGCTCCTGGGAGTGTAGGTTATGGTATACAATACTAGTTTTGCAGGTAGTTGATTGCATTTAATTTGGGGTTGAAACGAATAGAAGTATCATGTAAATCGCGTTAAAATCTGTTTACGTGCGTCTTCTGCATGTGTATTGCCCAACTCTGTCCCTTATGTAATGTTTATTGTGATGCAATCCCTAGGATTTTCCAAACGACTTTTTCTTTTGCTAAAATTGAATAAATATGACTAAGATGACTGTAAAATGAGCAGTTTGTGCACAGTTTTTCTCCTGGTGCTTAATGTGTCAAATTCCAGTGTTGTGTACCACATATCTTGTTAGTGTTGTGAAATACATTTGGTATGTTTTCTTGCAGATTCAAAGGCATTTAGATATTGGAACTATTCGAGGACTTCAGACATCTCCACTATTCAATGACATACTCGACCGACTTGTAAACATTGCGAAAGACCCAAGATTTTCATCATCCAGGTTGCATATGAGTGATGATAAATCAAATAAAAAAGGACTTGATAAGTCAGCATGGCCCAAACTGAACCTGAAGTGAGTGCTTACATGTTGTGTAGTTGACATTTTTACTTGGGCCCAATTTTAAACTTGCTTTGAAACTGTTTAAATCAGACCAGGCCCCAGTGGTTCTGGTGGTGGAGGCAGTGGAGGTGGGGGTGGTTCAGGCCCCAGCAGGAATGAATGGAATATGGCAATGGCAGCTTCCGCTGGTTTAACAGTACTCCTTATGTGGTCTTATTTAATTTACACACGAAGTGGCCAGGAAATTACCTGGAAGGATTTCTTGAATAAGTAAGTGAAACATTTATTTGTAGTGGGTTGGTGTTATGAGAGAAAGTATTTATTATCTTATTTTATTTTCAGTTATTTAAGTAAAGGTGCTGTTGAGAGACTAGAGGTAGTCAACAAGAAATTTGTTCGTGTTATCTCATCTGGAAGTATGGATGCAGTAAGTGGTCTACTTGGTGTTTGGGTTTGCCACTGATTTCCTGTATCTTATCTCAAGTTGTCACATCTCCACCTGTTGTTTACAGCCAGTCTTTTTCAATATTGGAAGCGTGGATTCCTTTGAGAGAAGTTTAGAAAATGCACAAACAGAATTAAATCTAGATCCACAGCATTATGTACCTGTAGTATATACTACAGAAACAGAAATTTCAAAAATTGTGCAAGCACTCCCAACTTTACTTATGATTGGTTAGTTCTATTTTTCTTGTACCATTCTTGACACAAGTTTTACTGGTAGTTAAATTATGAAAACATTATTTCTAAACTGTATTTTGTTTCTAGCTTTCTTCATCATGATCTACCGAAAGTCTGTGGGCTTAATGGGTCAAGCAAGAGGAGGTCTCTTCAACAATATGACTAACTCCAAAGCTAAAGTAGTTAATTCTAAGGATATTGAAGTTAGATTTAAGTAAGTTTATAAATATCTCTACTCAATCTAAAATTGAAACACAACCTGTTCATGTCTTCTCACCGTACTTGTTTTGTTTTTTCCTTTTAAGGGATGTTGCTGGTTGTGAGGAGGCAAAAATTGAAATTATGGAATTTGTTAACTTCCTAAAAAATCCTCAGCAGTACACAAATCTTGGAGCAAAAATACCTAAGGGAGCTATACTGACAGGTTAGCCTTTGTATAAAAGTTATTTGTCATGGCCTTACCTTTATACTAAATTTTGGTTTACTTTTGAATAGGCCCTCCTGGAACAGGAAAAACATTACTTGCCAAGGCCACAGCTGGAGAGGCTAATGTGCCTTTCATATCTGTATCTGGTTCTGAGTTCTTGGAACTATTTGTTGGTGTTGGTCCTTCCAGAGTAAGTCTACCAGAGATTTGGTAGATATTGGAGTATTAGTATTAGTGAAAGCTAAAGCATGTAATCAATTCAATTTAATTTCTAGGTGCGAGATATGTTCAAACTTGCTCGAGAGAAAGCACCATGCATATTATTTATTGATGAAATTGACGCTGTTGGAAGAAAGCGTTCTCAACGAGGTATTGGTCACTCTGAACAAGAGAATACACTCAATCAACTTCTTGTGGAAATGGATGGTTAGTTTCAATTATCTTTCTTAAAAATTATTGTGAGGGAAATTTAATCTTTGAAGCTTTAATACTTCCCAGCTGCTATGTAAGAAGGTCAATGAATTTTCCTTTTTAATGATTTCAGGTTTCAACACTTCTTCAAATGTGGTGGTGTTGGCTGCAACAAACAGAATTGATATGTTAGATAATGCACTTCTGAGACCAGGAAGGTTTGATCGTCAGATTTATGTTCCTAAGCCTGACATCAAAGGAAGATCATCAATATTCAAGGTTCATCTAGCCACATTAAAGACATCCATAAACAAGGATGAGTTATCCCGTAAAATGGCAGCCATGACTCCTGGATTCACAGGTAATTCTTGTGAAGTATTTGAATAATTACCTTTCTTGTTTAAATTACTAATCTTATTTCATCTGTTATCATCTTATAGGCGCTGACATTGCTAATGTCTGCAACGAAGCAGCTCTTATTGCTGCAAGAACCCTCAGTGATGATATCACCATCAAAAACTTTGAAGCAGCTATTGAGAGGGTTATTGCTGGTCTTGAGAGGAAAACTGTTGTTTTACAACCTGAAGAAAAGAAAGTTGTAGCTTACCATGAAGCTGGTCATGCAATTGCAGGGTGGTTCCTGAAGAATACAGAGCCTTTAGTTAAAGTGAGTAACTCACATGTCTGTAAGTTGTCTTGTCCAACTCTTGCACCAAATTTTCATCCCAATTTTCTTGTTTAGGTATCAATTATTCCTAGAGGTCAAGCTCTTGGTTATGCACAAGTACTTCCAAGAGAGATGCACCTACAAACCAAGGAGGATATTTTTGATAAAATGTGTCAGTTATTAGGAGGCCGAGTAGCTGAAGAAATATTCTTTAATCGAATTACCACAGGAGCACAGGATGATCTTAGAAAGATTACTCAAATTGCCTATGCTCAGGTAAACTTTATTTATTCTTCCATTTTAAAGCCACGTAACATTTACTTTTGATCCGCAATAATCCCTATTTTCATTTTTTACAGGTTATGGAATGGGGAATGAATGATAAAGTGGGTAATGTGAGTTTCCAAATGCCGCAGCCTGGTGATTATGCTGGTGAGAAACCATACTCAGAGAGCACTGCACAGTTAATTGATGGCGAGGTTAGGGACATAATTAAAAAAGCTCATGATGCAACCCGAGACATTCTAACTAAACACAAAACTGATGTGGAAAAGGTATGACTTTTTTTTTTATTTTAGCTCTGATAAATTATTAAATTATGAACTACTGTACACTAACATGTATTACTTTCCTCTTAGGTTGCTGAGCACCTTCTGAAACAGGAGGTTTTAAGCAGAGATGATATGGTCAAGCTTGTTGGTCAACGGCCATTTGCTGAGAAAACTACATATGAAGAATTTGTGGAAGGCACTGGATCAGTAGATGAAAACACAGATATTCCAGTGGGACTAAAAGACTGGAATAAGGATAAGAGCTCGGAGGGTAAAAATTCACCTCCCCCTAAAGATTCACCAGCCGCCTCATGAAACTGTGAGCCCTATCATCTCATTCAGAATAAATGTAAGAGTTTGTGTGTTTGTTGAATGGTGTGTGTGTATGTATGAAAGTGAATTTGTGTCTGCGACTTAAATCTGAGTCATTAGTATATTTGATGTAGGCGAAGAAGTCACTGTAAAGTCGTTCTTTCAGGGCATTTTTTCCAGCACATAGGCATTGGGAGCTTAAACTTCCCCTAGCTCATTCTTACTAGATGTAAAAATGCAATTGTAATTTTCACCACTTAAAACAAAGCAGGGGACGTCTACCATTGTTAATTGAAACTACAAAATTTTAACTTTTGCCTTTGTTTTGAGCGAACCCAATATTTATTTGTGATGTGTCACATGTGATAACTCTTTCAGATTTTCTCTCTTTTTCTTGTTTTCTCTCCACATAAAAGTTTGTTAATTGTCAGAACTGGGAAACAGTTTTCCTATGCTGAGGAATAGATGAGTCTAGGAATGTGCGTTGGTCTGGGTTACTAAGGGCTTTTGTCAAATTTGAATCTGAAATATGCTTAAAATGTGAAAAGTAACTCTACAGAAAGCTTAATTTGTGTCTACTCATATTCCTTGGCTGTGTGTAATGTATTTTGTCATCTACCGTAGTTCGATGGATGGTAAGCATTGATTTGTGCAATAGTACATGTCTTGTATCAAATTTAAAACAGATAAAAGAAATATAAAACCTACAAATTTATGGAGATGCCTTTTTTTACCCATGCACTTGTTTTAATATTATTGACAACTCCATAAGAATTTTATTCTCTTTGTCCAATGGTCAGTGGAAATTTTGTCAGCTATGTTGTGTGGATAAATGGAGTAGAGTGACGTATTGTTGGATTTTTTTTATTATTGTGAATTTGCCAATAAAAGTAAATAATGTTGCAACAACTGTACTTATGTGTTGACATCCATCTAAAGAGGTCTCTGAGTTAAGATGGTTAAGATCAAATACTATAGATCTAACATCCTGAAGCGTAACTTGAAACATCTAACTCACATTTTCCTCTAATTATTGTGCTATGGTACCATTTTTCCAAAGAGGAAGGTAGCTTTCTCTGCAATCTTCGTTGCAACGATTGTAGTTGAAGAAATGTTAGCAGCCTGGAGGTAGGCAATTTCAGAGACACGCCCCCACCCCTTCCCTTACTAGCTGCTTTCGCTACCGCACCGCCGCCGCTGCACTGCGCGCTGCTCTGTGCACTGGAGGGAAGAGGAAGAGGGAGGAGGCAGTTGACGGCTCATATCAACAAGTTGCAAGACGCCGCGGTCGCCGCCGTGACCCGTTCGCACCCGTTTGCCTGTCAGAGCTTGTCAGATGAGGTGACCACATGCATGTGTGAACGACGAGCCGGTGCAGAGAGGATAACGAGGAAGTCCAGTCGAATTGAGAGCTCTACATCATTTATTTATTGTACTTGGATCTGCTGCCTGGCGAAGAAGTTGAACAATCTATAGAGATGGACCAGACACGTGAGAGCTTGAAGCGTAAGTCCCAAGTTATTTTTTTCAATTGCTGGGTTTTGTTGACTCGTTGAGATGGGCCCTTTTAGATTGTTTGATGCTTAGCCATGATTCGTTTTCGTTTACTTTTTAAGACTATCGTCCAGCCGTTATATCCCGTCCCTCGACTTTTACCAAAACAAGAAGTGCTTGGCCTACCGTATCTGCACCACCGACCTTATCAAGCAGAGCATCGAGACACCGGCGCTCCCACTATGGCCATCAGAGTGCATTTCTTGACCAACACTACACGGGTGATTTTTGACATACTTGTGGTCATTTTGGTTTCTGTGTTGAAGAAAGTTATCATCACAGGCTAAGCCCTCATTTTTTTCCAGACACTTCGACTGCCTTCGATTTTCGAACGTATCATCTTCAACGTCAGTTCTCAGAAGACAGTGGATTTTCCAGCTGTGGCTCAAGTGCTTCTAGTGTCGCTGATGATTTAGAAACCTTTTCCGGGTCAACTTCTTATGGCACTACAACATCTCACTGGCCGAAGCAGTCTTATAGATGGAACAGTGCCTCCTCGCTAGAAGCCTTTTCCGGGTCATCTTCATATGGCACTGTAACATCCCACTATTCTAAGCAGTCGTACAGGTGGAACAGTGCCTCCTCGCGGAACTGTAGATTGCAATCTAGCACAGTAGCTTCAGTATTAGCTGCAGGTGTTTCTGATTCTGAAGAGACAGACTACTGTGAATCTGACGATGAGGTATGTCGGAGACTAATGTACCCCTGTAAAACTGGCATCCACCCATTACAGTATTTACATGTTATTTTTGGATTGCAGGTTTCAGATGGAGTTTTTAGTCACCTTGCGATTACTAGGAATGATTTAAAGGAGTCCAAACTTTCATCAACTGAAACCTGTATAGTATCAAGTGTGACACAATTCTTAGAGAATCTTACAGAGAAAAAGGTCAGCAAGCTTTGGCGTTTGAAAGTATTCATGTTACTTTTTTGGGAAATATTTATGAAACTTTATAAAACTGTTCCAGGACTCATTGCAACTAAAACATTGTGGACGAAATATTCTGGATTTGGGTACAAATGTCACTTCTCATTTTCCATTAAAACCCACAGAACTCCCAGAGAAAAATTTGCCATTATACCTACAAAATCGGTCACAATACCATCGATTAGGAAAATTTGGTGCTGTTGAAACATTGTGCTTTGTAAGTTCTGTTTATATTTTAATTTTGTGTTACATACATAGATAGTTTACTTACAGTTTATTTGTACAGGCCAACTGCAAGAAACAATGTGGGTTTGCCTTTCCAGTCCCACCAAATGAAAGTGATTTTAACTGCGAGAAGAAAAGTGTGATATGATTTTAAACATTGTGTGATAATTTTGACAAAGTCTGTGATATATTCATTAGCCTTGTAACTAACATCAAATAAACAAAAGGTACCATTAAATTTGTACATTCTCTTTTCTTTTCCTTGTCTGTCATGAGGATAGGAAAAAATAAAGTCAGAAACCAAAAGTAATTTTAACATTCTAATATATTTTATTGAGATTTCTTTATTATGAAACAACCATGTCATGCATGTAGAATAAATGGAACATCAGTGAACATGCTGCTAAATTCTCAGACATTACTTCATTCCTTTTCTAAATATACTGAGAAAGGGATAATGTAATAGTTAAAAATTTATCCTCTAATTTAACCTGAGATGTATCACCTTGCTAAATGTAGCCACACAACACAATTCATCAGCATTGCCAGTCACATTTCTCATTTAGAACCATTCACAGGCGCAACAACTTAAAAACATAGCACTTCACAATGGAGTGTACTAAGCATTTAAAAGCAGTGAATTAATCATAAAATATCAAGTCTGGCAGTCATTTATGGAACTACATTGATCCACACAGCTCACTTGGTGAGTTCTGCAGAGCCAGATTGTAACTTGTGCAGCTACGCCTGCTTTATTTTCTTTAGGAAAGTGAATGAATAAGAACGACTTTGGAACTAATTTTACCAGAAAACTCATATTTAACAGGAACTTGTGATAAATGAAATGTTCTATTCAGCATCTGGCTTAAAATTATCTGTGAAAATATAAATACTTGATAGCATGAGAAACATTGTGGCGAAAATGGAATATTAATTTTAAAAATGAAAACATTGAATCTTTTATATTAATGAACATATGGCACTAAACAATACCCGAATCAATGTCAATCAGTATATAAAATGCCAACTATTGAAGTTCAAAGCCACAACAAAACATTATAATTTAGTGATTCACAACTCAGATCTTCACATAATGATATTTTATATTGTAATTGAATCAAAAGTATTTGAGGGGAAAAAAATGAATGAAGGTGGAAATGTTAGAACATGTAATGTAATGGTGAGCTAGATATTCACAACTCAATTTGAGCCAAGGAAAATGTAAATGAATACATAGCAAGGTGCTACAGAGGTAAGAATACACACAAAATGTTAGTACATACCTCAACAATCACAAATTGTTGCCATATGCAACAAGACTTTCCTTAATGCACTACATTCTGTACCCATTACACAAGTACAACAAACTGAACCTTGAAATCTCATCAATACATACAATGTTACCAACAAATAATCTAAATAGTAATGGACAAAAATAGAGCATCTATGTATCTAATCACACAAGTGGTAGTGGTGGTAACTCAAATGATTCTGATGGCCAGTCTTGTTACCAATGAGATGATGGTGATAGGACCAAGTCCTTAAAACAAATGCAGTGCTCCTACATTTATGATACATGCCATGACATTTGTAAATGCTTTCGTGATCACATACAAAATTTCAGAGAAAACAATGAAAAATAATGTATATTAAGTAAGAGCCAACACCACCATACATCTTCCTTTTAAAAAAATAATGCAATGCTACATCATCAAAACAAACAACGACAAAATTATTTTCAATTTTTAACAAGTAAGCCACTTAAAGTGGGACTAGTCATGGTTTTGCCGATGCTGCTCTATCTAACCAACCTCTAGAATTGGTTGCATTTGTCATTTCACTTGAAAATTAATTGCAGAATATTATATGTATTCTATGAACACAATAGAAAAAAGAGGACTTCACAACCCAAAATAAAAAAAAAAAAAAAAAAAAAGGCATGCTGAAAAGTGAAAAAAGAAAACAAATTGGGTGTGAAAAAACACAAGATTACAAAATTTTGAGGGCATGAAAAAATAATGATTAATGATGCCATGAGTATGTTAAACTAATGGAAGTTAAATCAGCAGTAAATTACGCACATGTAAATCACATATCAATTACTAATCCTTCATTGGAAACAAAAGGCAATAAGTAAAATTAAATCAGGAGATTTTCAGTCAAATAAATGACAGGAGCACATTAATGACGTGGTGGCATTTCGAACAAAGATACAAAAACAACTGTACTAAGCATTATCACAAGCAGAAATTGTCGGTAGGACATTCTTTGTAAAATACCACACTATTTCCCTGGATACTCGTTCACAAATATACATATCAAATAGCTATCAACATTTGGCCAAAATATAAAACTGGGATGAAAATATTTGACACCTTCACGAACTGGAGAAAAAATTAGTGTTTTGATGAACTGCATAACACAATCCCCATGTTGTTGATTCCAGACTTTAAACAATCCTGCTGTCCCCAGAGCAATTGCTACAAAATAACTGTATTCACTGAACCACAGTTAAAAAATATTTCTAAACTTTACCTGAGTGTGATAACAATTCGGATAAGAGCTTACCTACATCACAAACTGCACATTCCCAAATTACAAACTGATTTTGAATTGTTACCCCAATTTCAAAAGATATTAAGATACTCCTGAGGATGTGTGCATGTGCAGGTAGAGCAAATTTCAATCCCATACATACATGAGACCGTAAATGCTGACGTAAATTCTAAAATGAGGAATTACAAATAACATCAATTTTGTAGTGAGAGACCAACAACAAACAACAACTCATTCATGAATTAAACTTGAATTAAACTCTTGAAAATACTAGCATTTGACATCTGATTGAATATGCACAAAATGCTAATGTGATGTATATATATATAGAGATATATACATTTAACATATACATACATTTGTCTGAAATCTGAATATTTACAATAATGGTATACTACAATGAAAACAAAAAACATCTAACTAGTGATGAATAAGGCTTTTACTAGCCCTACTGTCATGATGACTGCCAATTGACTGACTTGTACATTGCTGACTACAATTCTGACTGAAATGCACGCTGGCTTGCTCACTCATACAGCAGAGCAAATACAAACAATACAACCCAAAACTATAAGCCACTTGAAGTGAACATAAGAACGAAAACATACCCACTGAGTTGAAAATTGAGCTACAATAAACACATACAAACATTTGCACATCCACTCACCCACTCACACAAAAACAAAAGTATCTGCAACAAAGGATGATAAAAAGCTTTCAAAAATACAGAATAGCATGAAACATGAATAGATGTTGCCCCAATGGTCTTGTCAAGCTCATGCGGAATCTCCGCATTTTGACCTCGTGGGGTGCCTGTAACTGATGATGAAACCTTTCATGCTACTATGATGATACATGAATTTAACTCTTAGTCACAGCTTTATTCAGGTACATGTGCTGCAACAATTAACATGGGCTGAGTTACTCTTATGAAATCACAACACTTTTAATTGTATTTAAAGTACAAAATAACCAGGAAATATATATAAAAAGAAATATGATAATTGAAATAATTAGGCCAGAAAGGCAAAATGAAGATGCAATTCAGCACCAGACACCACCACTAAAGAATAAATAAATAAACTTAATCTTTTAACTTTATGAAAACAGAAAAAAAAAATCTTCATGAGTTTTATGATAAGGTAACATTTCAATCATTGAGCAGACGTCACACACATACAGGTCAAAGAGAATGCCAATGTTTGGGACTGAATGATGGAAGGGACTAGTGGTCCAGTATGGCTTGAGCATCTTCAAAATACCCCCATCTCTTTATCTCTATCCTCAGAACAATTCATGCCCACCTTCAGAGTTCTGCAATGTGAATGCATCACAAAGAGGTAGACTGAAACCAACAACAAACAAATTCCATAGCTGAACTATGTGCTTTTACATGTCAACAAAACTAACAATTATGCACAGCTCTTCTTGGACGCGAGGAGCAAAATAATGCATCTCACAACACACATCACATTCCTCACAACTTTAGCCTATGACTAAGTTAACGTTTTCAACATTAAGTTACTGTAAGTTTTAGGGTGATCACTTACAATAAGTTTATACCCATTATTAGAGATCACCTTGAACAGTAATCTCAATTTTTTTCAAATAATTTTCTCCAGCAAACTTTTAGCAAAAGCAAAACAGTTCAAAATGATTGTCAAAAGATAAACTGCCCAACTAACAGAGAGCCAAAACCACAAATTCTCAACAATTTCAATTAAACAAGAAACACTATGTCAAACAACAAAGATACCAGAAAACATTTTGAAATAACATCTAACTGATCTATATAACGTTTGGAAAACAAATTATTTAAGGAAAACAAAAATGAAAAAATATTTGAGCATAATATCAACATTTGAAACAGAGCATAGCTTTAACTCACTGCCTTATACATTTAGTTAACTAGTAATCCTCCAATTGTATTCTGACGTGCGCGTTTGGCTTCCTCTTCACTAACTCGCTGCTCAATGAGGTACTGCGCAGTTTGAATGGCATTTGGCAAGCCTGAAATGGTTACAATTCGATTTCTTGTACCTGGAGCATACTGGCCTTTCTTTGAGATCTGTATTGATGCTCCACTTAGATGTTGAATTTCCACTAGTGATCTGCCTCCAAATCCAAGAATGGCTCCTACAATTAATTCTGGAATCTCAATATCAACCTGTAACAAAAGTTATTGGTAAGAGATGAAAACAAAGAGAAAATTCCACTCAAATGAAAACAATTAGACAATTTTGTTTTATACCTTTCTTCCATCCTTGGGATCTGCTGGAGTAGGACTGTGTTCAAGAGACTGCCCACTGGTACCAAGTCCAAAAGAATTATTGTTAAGTGAGGTCGACAAGGCGGAATGAGCAGGGTTACGAAGGAACATGTCAAATCCACCCACATCACTTGCATCTCCAAACCTTCTGAACAAAAAATTTCATTTTAGTTTTGATTTAAACATTAAAATATGTCCTTCAAAAAAAAAACATACATAGATTGATGATTAAAAGTTTAGATAATATAATTTCTTGACAAATACTCACTCTTTAACACTATTACGGGGTGTACTGGCACATCCTCCAGCAGGACCAAGACCAGTGATGGTTCCAATGGGGCCAAAGACTCCAGTATCTCGACCACTTGCAAGGCTTGGTACCTGAGCAGGCGTTGAGTCCATTGGAACACCAAGATAACTGCCAGCAGGCAGGCCTGTGGCAGCTGTGCGATGTTGAACCGGAGCAGTACCAGCTAATCCTAGTCCCATACCAAGAATTCCATAGCGTGCCAGAACAGCCATAGATGAAATGATCTCGTTGGTAGCTAGGTCAGAGTATCCACTAGAACGCAATGTGACCTATGGCAAAAAAATTCAAAATGAGACATTGTAACAAATCAATGTATAGATGAGCTGAAAAGCAGTGACAAATGAAGAAACCTTTATGTGTTCAAGTAACTGGGTTGTTAGAGCTGATCCCGTAGCTGAGTTGGGGGCACTTAAATTTAAACTTAGGTTGATGCCATTTCCTAGTGCATTACCTGCGCAGTAAAAGGACTTTAAAAACAATTATAGAAGATAAAATATGAATATGTACTTAAAATGTCTGATGCTTGCCTGAGGCAATTGAATTTAGGCTGGTGGTGGAATTGAAGCCAGATTGCAATGTACCCGGTTGCGAGGGTGTGTGTGCAGTGATAGCATAGGGAGAACCCCGGGGGTTAAAATTTGCAACAGGGCCCGCAATATCAGCATAGCTCACATTCAAGCAAGTTCCACTCAAAGAATCTTCCATAACCTTTTGAAGAATCATCAAGCATGCTTTTTGATTCTGTTCAAGTTCACCTATAAGAAAAGTAAAACAAGAAGATTACTCATTGAAACAGACTTCAAACATAAGTTTTATAACTCTACTGGAAATAAATCACGACATACTAACCAATAACAGTTATACAACGTTCTTGTAAGGATACATCTTTTGCTTTTTGAGATATCTGGACATATGATCCACTTTCTTCTTTTATTTGTTTGATGTAACTACCACCTTTTCCAATGATCATTCCAGCTGTACTGTTTGGGACTAAAATTTTGACCTTAAAAACAAAACATCACAAATTAGTCTTTTAAACAAGATGCCGAAGCATTGCCTCATAAATCATGCTGATTAAGTTACCTGTTTCTCCCTCTCTTGACTGATTTTATTGTCAAATGAATCATTTTGAATAGGAGTGTGGTTAGGGGTGGGTTTGCTGAAGTCAGGTCGGTCTCTGATTTTTTCCATAATGAATGAAAGAACTTCCATAATTGATTCTGCATTACCAGAAATTAAGCAAACTCGCTCAGCAGTACCTGCCCAAAAGACAACGTTCAAAAACATTAGAAATAAGCACAACAACTTCTAAAAAAAATTAAAATTGAAGTATCTTTAAGGTGCAAAGCATAAAAAAAATATTCAAAATACCTGGATAAAAATCTCCTGCTTTTGACATCTTTACACGAGCCTTTGTATCCTTCTGTAGCTGCCCAATGGTTTCACCACCGATGCCAATAATTGCACCGGCTGCCACACTCGGGACAAGAATTTTGAAGTGGTACATTCCATCGTTGCTTCCGCCTGAAGATAAAAAGGAATACTTGACTAAGCTACCTACAGATTACAAAACAACATGCATAGTGCATTGACTGCACAGAAATAGTGCAAAAGCAATATTGTTTTAAAAAATCCCATTTTAAAAGGAAAGAAGTAGGTTCCAAAAATATAAAATTAAAACACAAGATTCTTTCAACTACTTAAAATCTTAAGACACCTAATTCTCCAAAACTGGGCAACTCTGATAGCACAGTTTTAGAATTCAAAGGAATTGAGTCCACATCAACACAAAGCACAATTCATCAAGGGAATAAATTGAGGGCTGCTTGTCACTTCAGTCAAGTTCACAAAATATTTCTGAATTCACTTCACTAACACTATTCATACCATTATGAAAGCTAATAATGGTCATCACAAATCCTTGTAGTTTCACAACACTGAACTAATTTGTCTCACTCAAGCGAGGAGCACAATGCAACTGTGTCACTCGATGATTATATCAACACTGTCACACATGCACTACTATGTAGCTGCATCACTCGGGAGGCAGCCTGTAAATCCAAAGAGCACACATGGCTGACACAGTCCAGAATGAATGTGGTGCTTTCTTCTTGTTTTCAGAGTGGGCAGGTGGTGATGGCACCACACCAGCAGCAGCAGCAGCAGTCTGTGGTGGTGGGGGAAGGCCGTGAAGGACACTTCCACATCCAGACATGCAGCTTCCCTACTCCGCAGAGCACATACCGGACAGCATGGGAGGTTGCCACATATGCCAGGATGATAACATGTCGGCTCTTGTGTACACACTGATAGCAACAGCTGATCACCGTCTTCTCATTTCACACTATTCTTCACTATCACCTCATGGGCACTAGGCTCCCATTGGCAAAATAGCTCTGTAATCTGATTGGCACTCTCCCAAAGACTATTCCACCATCTAGCACAAAAGGCAACTACAACATATTTTTCATGTCAATTAGGAGAAAAGCAGTGACTTCAAGTCTACTACAATAAAAAAAACTAATCAATCATACTGCATATGACACAACGCTGATGTCAGCGTGCCCATAGAGCACAAAAATTGAGGAAATATACCACCATTGATTTAAAAAAACAATATCTTTGAATACACATGAGCAAAGGCTAAAGCCACCAGAGTGATATTAACCTTGAAAACCGAGTCATCAGTCAGTGCCTTTGCAAGGGCTTCTCTGATCAGAACTGGTCATTCAAATAGGATGGATGCCAATACCTTCGAAACTGATGCGCATCTTGGGCTTGGTATCGCAGCGATATGCACCATGTGTTCACTCGTAGTCTGCTGAGCCCCCAACGAAAGGACAACCTAACCCTACTTCCACTGCCGAGACCTTGAGGCCGAACGTGTTTCCAAGACTATCAACAATAATGAAGTGGTGGCAGACGAGGGCACCAGCAACCAGGTGAATCACCCAGTGTACCGTTTCGCCCAAACAACTCGAAAATCAAAGCCGTAAACTCGATTGCGAAACCAAAATGACAGCAGGTGCCACACAACACACCGATCTGTGGGCACTCTACCGCGTAACATGTCATGCCACCACGCAAGGTTCCTGGCACTGTTCGCACAGGGCAGAGTCCAGTGGACAGGTTGGAGATTCGATTCAAAATTGACACAAAATGTGAGCCGGCCTTCTAGCAGCGCCCCCCCTCTCGGGGAGCCCACGGCCCCCGTCTCCCGTGGCACTAGCTTATGTTTCCGCGCATTGCGCCTCCGGGTCTTGGCATACACCTCATTTTAGTCTCATTACCTGCGCCGTAGTGCGATCTCTTCGTCGTCCCATTTTCATCGTTTCCGTCCCACGGTCTTTTCTTGTTTTCCGGATTATCTGGGGACGGACACGTCTCCATTCCCGAATCCGCCGCCATCTTGGATTGCACTGCATACCACATAAAAAAGGCAGGCAGGCTTGGACGGCGCTGGCGGAGCGGAGCGGGGGGTGCAGGGGG
>NW_026267161.1:808987-811143 GCF_000697945.3 Frankliniella occidentalis
GCCCGCGGTGCCACGCCACCCCCCACTGCAGGCGCGGCTGCGGCGCGCGGGGCGGAGGGGCCGTCGGGGCGCCCGCCCGCTCCCATTAGCATTGACTGGGGGTGTCGAGGGGTGGTTTGGTCAGCAGGGCCCCCCGCGACCCTCTGGAGCGGAGGGGGCTGCACCTTGACCGGCCGGGCCGCTGCCGCTGCTGCCGCCCCCGGCCCGGCCACCCGGCCCCTACCCCCTACACACTCCCGGTCCGCTACACCCCTGCACCCCCGGGCCTCTACTACACCCCTCCACCCTGCTATCTCCGGAGCCCGTCCTGCTGGGACCTAGCTGTTCCTCCGTGTTTCCCAGCGGTGCGCTCCGCCACGCGGCGAGCCGTCGTCACTCCTCGTCCTTGGTCCCCGTTACACCGCCCGCTCGCTCGCGGGACGTCGCCAAGGCCGGCATGCAGCAGGCACGCCTGCCTAGAGGTCCACTTGTCCACGCAGTCCGCGCGGGGGAGGGGGTGGGGGCCGGTGCGGCGCCGCGGGGGCCCGCCCAGTGGGCCCGCCTTGTGGCCCCGGGCCGTGGCGCTCGATAGGGTTACCTCCCACCACCGTGGGCTCCAATCACGCCCAATGCTGGGCCCGGCCCGGCCCGGCCCGGCCCGGCCCCCGGGGCCCTGCGAGGCGGGGGCAGGCGCCGGTGGCAACCCTATAGCCCCCGCGGGGGGCCCCGGCGGCCCTCAGGACCGTTGAAGAACCACTCTCTCTCTGTGTCCCTAATGGACCGGCGGGCTGCATATCGACTGCTGCTGGAACGGGATGAATGGTGGCTCCAGACCGGGGGTGTCACATTGAAAGCGCCCCCTCCCCCTCCCCTTCCTCCCGACATGTTCCAGCGAGCGCCCATGGCAACGCCTGAACAAGGGCGCGGGTCTCACTGTTCCTGGCCCTGGCCGCCCGTGCGGCTCCTCCGGGCCGCCGGGCCGGGCCGGGGATGTGGAGCAGCGCGGATGGGATCGATGTTGGGGCAGAGCAGGTAACGTGCTTCCGGATTTAGGGTATATAGAGCGCGGGCGCCGCCGTGCGCGGGGAGGAGGATGGGACCCCAGTGTTGTTGACGCGGGGCTGTTCGGGTGTCGTCGGGACAGGAGTACAGAGGGGGGGGAGCCCGACATGTCCCCCGGGGGGACGGGTGCACGGGTGCGACGGGCGCGTAGAGGGGGAAAGGGGAGAGAGAGAGAGCCAAGGAAAGGGGAGACTCAAGTTTGGAAAGTGTAAGTGCGGTGCGCGGTGCACGGCTCGCGGGGTAGGGAGTGGAGCTCCGCACAAGCGCACCGTGTTTTGTGTGACTGTGTTCTTTTGTCACGCGGCTGTACAAAAGTTAGTCGTTTACTTGCTTATCAAATCAATTAGAGCCGGGTGTGGCTGCACGACGGGCAGGGCTCCGTGCTTCGTACAGAACCGCGGTAGCGCGGCGCGGCGCAGCCCGGTCTTAGATAAGCGGAACAGACAATATACTCTGTCGTCCCATTTCGTGCCGAACCAATCTGTGGTTTCGGGGACCACGCACGCACACACTCTCTCTCTCTCTCTCTCTCTCTCTCTCACACACACACACACACACACTTGCACACATACACCCACACCCACCCACACTCACACACACACACACACACTCACTCACAACGTAACGACACGCCTTATCTGTCTGCGTCATAATGACCCTGCTGCACTACAACGCTTCCGAGAGGACAACACGCGGACAGCCATAGGACTGTTACTGGCCAGCCGTCGCGCGTTCCCATTTTGAAAAATAAAGTAAAAACATGTCTAAATTCAGACCGCGCCGAATCTACTTTCTATGCAAACAGATCTTTTTGTCGTCACTATCGTCGAGATATGATCGATAACCGTGTGATGCGATCGTTGATCGTTCAAGTAGCAGGGCAAGATTGGTCTCCCGCCCGGCCAGCCCAACCAGCCCAACCAGCCCGCCGGAGATGGGCGGGCCAGGGGCCAGGCCGACACGGACGGACGACGGAAGCAGGTGTATGTTCCGGGAAAAGGGCGTCCGGTCGTAACGGGAGCACATATAAGTCGCGCCGGCAAGTGTTTTCGTGACGCCTCGCTTTGTCTCAGCCAAGTGTCAATAAGTCTGCAGGTGCCCCCTCCCCCCTCCCC
>NW_026267161.1:811662-812003 GCF_000697945.3 Frankliniella occidentalis
CCCACTCCTCTCCCGCCACCCCCACCCCGAGGCCGGGGTCACCTCAGGCGGCGCACACGCCGGCTCGCCGCATGCATTTCCTATCTTCTTTCTGTTTCTCTCACTTCTTATTCTTCTTTTTTTTCTTAACCATTTCCTACAACTGTAAATCTTGTTTATTCAAGGTCGACGCAGCGATCACCAAGCCGCGCCTCGGGACTGGCCGGGACAGCCATACCCCATAGCGTTGCATATAGCGTACCGTGCGGATCACACCTCTTTCTTCTTCTTCTTCTTCTTCTTCTTCTTCTTCTTCTTCTTCTTCTTCTTCTTCTTCTTCTTCTTCTTCTTCTTCTTCTTCT
>NW_026267161.1:812413-816950 GCF_000697945.3 Frankliniella occidentalis
TTCTTCTTCTTCTTCTTCTTCTTCTTCTTCTTCTTCTTCTTCTTCTTCTTCTTCTTCTTCTTCTTCTTCTTCTTCTTCTTCTTCTTCTTCTTCTTCGGTATACCATCCACCCATCCCTGCTGTAGGTAGGAGTAGGTTCGGTCGTCTGATTCGGCTCGGCCAGCAGGACCCTCGGCTCGGCTCGGACCTGCTCCCCTCCCCTCCTCCCCCCAAAGGCCGCCGCGGTCCTTGGGAGCCGTTTAGTGAAGGCATGGCGGTTGAGAAAGAGAGAAAACCGACGCAAAACCCAAAGGAGGCGTTGCTCCCTGTCCCGCCGCTCCCCGCCGCTCCCCGCCGCTCCCCGCCGCGCCCTAAGGTGCGCCGGGTCGCGCGGGCCGCCTCGTGCCTCGTGCTGCATCATTTACATTCATAATGTACCTAATTGGGCGCGCAGTGTCGGGCGGACGTGAGGCGTGAGGGGCGCCCCCGAGATAACTTGAGGTTCCCTCCTCTAGGGACCCGCCGGCACCGCCCCGCGCCTCCAGGCGCCTGGAGCGCCCCCGAGATAACTTGAGGTTCCCTCCTCTAGGGACCCGCCGGCACCGCCCCGCGCCGCGCCTCCAGCCGCCTGGAGCGCCTGCCGGCGGCCCGGGTAGGCCACCCGCTGCGGCCCGCGCCGGAGCCGGTCGCCTACCCGGAGCTGGGCGGGCGCTCGGGCGCCGGGAGAGGCAACCCGCCGCGCTCGCATGTCGCAGCACTGCCTACCCCGGCACTGACAGGGGGGCCGGGGTCGAGGTGGAGGTTGTTGTTCTGGCGGTGAACCAGCCGGTGTCGCCGCCGCCCGGGGGGGGGGGGGGGGGGCGGGGGGGGGGGGGGGGGGGGGGGGACGAGGGTGACTGGCAGGCGGGGGTGCACGCCGAACTCGACCCGGGGCCGAGTGTGGTGGAGTGGCAGCCGGCTCCAGCAGGAAAGGGCCTCCGCCGGGCCAGTCGATACGTGGACCTTGTTCACCCGGGGGGTAGAATGGAGGACCGGAGGGGGAGGAGGAGGGAGCGCGCTCTGCCGCAGTGGCGGGCGGAGGTGGAGGAAGTGCACCGAGGGCGCCCTCCAGCCAGGAGAGGATATAGAGGCTCGACCTGCGCTGGCTATGTGGACCCTGCAGAGGTACACTGCTGCGCGCTGCCAGGAGCGGGCGCCGCGGCTTGTTACTGTCGTGGGCGTTGTTGTTGTTGTTGTTGTTGTTGTTGTTGTTGTTGTTGTTGTTGTTGCGGGGAGGAGGACGGGGACGAGGAGGGCGGGAGATCCAGGAGGACGAGGAGTACGAGGAAGGCGAGGATGAGGACGCCGGGCGGGGAGGACGGGGTGGACGAGGGGGAGGTTAGGGAGGTCGAGGAGGAGGTGGTGGAGTACCCGTTGTCCGGTCCGCCCGCCACGAGCGTGCTCTCGTGCGACGCCACGCCCGACCCAGCCGCGCCGCGCGCTGGCAAACTGGACACACAGGTGGTTCGCGTGGTTACGCAACCAACCGGAGAGGCAGGCGGGCGGCGGCGGCGGCGGCATCGGTGGCGCACCACCGCACCGCCGGACCTCCGCACCGCGGCAGCAGAACGGCGGACAGCTGTGCGGCGGCTCACGGGCGCGAGGCGCGGCCGGGGGCGGGGGCGGGGGCGGGACGCGGCGCGGAGGTGTGGGCGGGCTGCTGGAGCTGGAGAACAGGGGCGCGGGGGCGTGTGGGGCGTGGCGCGGCGCCAACATGCTGCTCTGCATGCCGCGCCGCGGCCAGGAGCCTGGGCGGCTGCACCGAGGTGAAGTGCAACTCGCACGGTCTAGGTTAGGCCCACGTCGTCTCTCTCTTTCTCTCGCTCACACACACACACACACACACACACACACACACACACACACACACACGCACACACGCACACTGGACAGAAGACCACGCCCCGGCCCGGGCTACTATATGGCTCACGGCCACCTCGTACCTCGTGACTCACTCATCTCCCGCACCTGTCACGACATAGTCGTCCTGTTGTTGTTATTTTCGCTGTAGTCTTCTTTAAATTTGAGTTTTGTTTGTTTACCTTTTTTCTGTTTTTCCTCTTTACGGTTTGATCCCTCTACTCTCAGTCAGCCCGACTCGAATCTTGCTGCTACGCGTTGCTGTTGTGTCTCTTTTTATATTTGAGGAAAAAGGTAAAACTTTAAGGAAAACCCATAATTTGAGGGAAACAACTCAGATTTTGAGGAAGACTGCTCAGATTTTGAAGAATTTACCCAAAAGATGAGGGGAAATTTTCACGTTTTTTTGGGAGACTTTCTCAAGCTCTGAGGAGTTTTCGTCGTACTTGAGAAGGTCCTCAAAGTTTTCCCTTTTCCCATCAGACATTGTTTTTTTCGTGGTGGTCCTTTTGTCACATTTTAGTACTATACTAATTAGATCGACTGCCTCCTGGACTCGAGTGAAAGGAAGCGGCCTTTGGAGATGCGGTTTAGGATGAGGAGAGAGGGGGGGGGCAGAGGAAGGAGCGCGCAAAAGTTTTGGAGGTCATCTGGCCGTGGCTGGACGGACGTGTCCGGTCCGGTCGGCAGGCCGGCGTGAGCTCTCTTCTTTTCTGGACTACTGGACTAATGACATTGTTGTATACACTACGGTGGCGGATTAATTCGAAACAAGAAAACCAAAGTTCCAATCTGACATGGCATATAACAATTTTGTCGAAACAACGCCCCAATGCTTAAAACACTTTGTAAAAAATACAGTTGGAGGGCGAGAAAAATTTTCCATGATGAATCGTGTCGTAAAATTTCAATTTAAAACTGCGCGTGGTTAAAATTACAAACGATACTCATGTATCGATTTGGAAGTCATCGTCGACCAGGATTCGGGTATCGTAAATTTACAAAATATTTTGTGTATTACAAAATAATATCGTAGATTTGCAAGGATATTTTTCGCAGTACAGTTTGACGCCGCAAATGTGGCGGGTGCGGCGTCAGGCTCACGGTCCGACCTGATGTCTGAGTTGTGTTTCATTTGCTTCCGCCAGTCTCTCACGCGTGCCGCCCGCCCCGCCCCGCGACTTTGCGTTTGCGTTTCTAACACAACTAGTGTATAGGAGCCCTGCTACTGGCGCCGCCGCCCGCCCGCCAACCAGCCTGCATATCATTGATTGTCCAGAAAGTAGGGCAGGTTTAACAGCGCTGCGGGGGCCACAGAGTGCCACAGAGAGTGCCACAGAGAGTGCCACAGAGAGTGCCACAGAGTGCCACAGAGTGCCACAACAGTGTGGCTCCGTGTGCCGATTGGGCCCCCGGGGGCGTGGTACCATGCGGGCGCGGCACACGGGCTCTACTCTCGTACTTTATCGACTTCTCGATTTAGCACATCGCCCGGCCACCGCATGCACCGCGCTCGCCCGCGCCCGCCCCGAACCCTCCGTGCGACACCGCGGCACCGCGACGGCGCGACCGCGGCGTCCTTTATGTAGGACAAGAAACATGAGCACGACAACACTACTGATAAACCAAGCGTTCTACTGCATAACACTTTGTAAGTGTGCAATAATGCAAGTTGAATACTTACTTGAAAGTGTTCAACTCCGTTGCTGCGCGCACTTCCAAGTGTTTGATTCGGTTTCAGTGCACTTGCAAGTGTTTTCAAGTGTTTTGTTTCACTCGGTTGCTGTGGACTTGCAAGTGTTTAACTCGGTTGTTGTAGCGGTGGCCATATAGTTGCGCACTTGTAAGTGTGCAACTCCTCTGTTGAACGCCTCCTTAAATCTGGACGCTGTGTGGGATGCGGTCAACAGATGAGTTGCATACTTTCAAGTGCACAGCTACTGAGTTGAACACTTCCAGGTAGGTATTCAACGTGCACTTGCACATCGTTACTCAAAATGGAAAACGACAAGCTGACAAATAAAGCCCAACCAGACGAAAACGGGCAAATTTCTTTATTCATTGGCTTGTCTGACTGACGTGGTTTAATTTGAAACAATATTTCTTCAAACCTTTCATTATTTTTATTTTTTCATATTTTCAGGGGCGTCCGCCGTCCGCCTGAAAATTTGCATCTCAAGTTCGGCAGGGATAGTTTTGTGGCCTGCGGGCTGTAGCGGTGTACGCGGCGCGGCCAGGTTCGTGGTCTTGTTGGCCGTGGCCGTGGAGAGAGGTGAGAGGGGGGGGGCGTCAGTGGCAGTGGCGGGGCAGCGTCCCCAGCCAGACCAGGCGCGTCGCGTACAACGCAGCCAGTTTGGCGAGGCGTCGCGCGCTTTAGAACACAGCATCATCAGTCGTGGGGTATTTTTACTTGCGCGCGCCGTCGGGTGAAAGGATTAGTGAAGAGAGCCGGGGGGGGGGGTAAAGTGAGGGACTGTATGTTGTCGGTGAGGGGTTGTTGCTCCGACCGAGCTCGCCAGCCCAACAGCCTGCCAGCCAGGTTTCGCACGCTCCTCGCGCCAAGGGATTTTCGGTTTCAAACTCGGCCCGGGCACCGCGCCGCCAGCACGCTTGCTGTTTGTGAGTGTCGCGATCCAAGGCGGGGTGGGGCGGGGTGGGG
>NW_026267161.1:828224-829806 GCF_000697945.3 Frankliniella occidentalis
TCGCTGCGCCGTCTCAACTGGCCGTAACAGTGCCCGCCACGCCGCGCCGCGCGGGAGTAGCGCGCAAGGTACTGGGGGAGGGAGGGAAGAGGGGGAGGGGAGAAGGGTACACTCCGGTCCCAAAACTTGCCAAACTTGTCCGACGTGTCAGGATGCAATCCGTGACAAAATCTCAGGTGAGCAACAGCGGCTTATGGCATGTCTGCTGAACCCCCTTGCGCTTGGTCGTACCGCCCGCCCGGCCCCGCGGCCCCGCGGCCCCGGCTCAGTCAGATCAGACAGACAGGGCTCACCGCTCATCGTAAGGCCCTCCCCGTCCCCCACCCCCGCGGCGCGGCGTTCAACAGGTGGAGTCGCCCCGCCACGCCCCGCCACGCCCCGCTCACCGGTGCGGTGGGCATACCCCGCGCGGCCGAGGAAGCCGCCGACTTCGCGTCGCTACCCCCGGCAGCCGCGTGCGCAAGGTGCAGTGCAGGTGTCGCAGTGCGGGGCACGACGGCGCGAGCTGGTTAGCTCCCTCGTCCCAATGAGCCCGGGCCACTGTGCGAGCTTGTGTCACTACTGCTGATGTGAGCCGCGGCCTCCGCGGCGTGGAGTGCGCGCGCGTGCGTGCCGTGCCGCGGGTGGTGCCTCCCATGCCGCGACGACAGGTGTCTGACGACGACGTCCCGGTTGGGACTCCCTTATCATCGTGCAGACGTCATGTGCCTGTCGGCGTCGGGATGCAAAGGCGGGCGCGGAGAGCAGGTGGACGGCATTCCCTGGCATCCTGGCGGCGCAACGCGGACTCAACGCGGCTCCGTGTCCGCCATTCCGGGGTAGCCAGCCGCTCCGGACCGCGCCGCTGGCCAAGGTCTCGGCCCGCCACGCCCCACCCCGCCCTGCCCTGCCCTGCTCCGCCACGCCACGCCACGCCACGCCACGCCACGCCACGCCACGCCACGCCACGCCTCTCGGCGCTCGCATGGGCAACGAATGTGGGTCACACATGTACAACACGCAGGACGGTCCGCGAGCACATGGCGGCCCTTCCCGCGGGACCACCGCGACGACGCGGGGAGGTGGCCTGCCGACGGCTTGTCACCGAGGCCCTCCCGTCCGCCCCAAGCCCACGGCCCACAGGCCTGCGCGGCTTGTTCCGCTTCCGCTCTCGATAAGAAGGCCCTGGGAGCCCTGAGAGAGGGCCCGGCGCGGGGGCGGGGCGGCCGGCCGGGGCCCTGGGGGACCAGAGAACAGCTGATCGGCACACGAGATTCACGCCGCCGGTCGGTCAGAGAGACGGTGGACAGCGCCTTGTGGTCCCATAACAGCTGAGGGCGACCCCACACGGCGGTGCGTGCGCGGTGCGTGCGCGGTGCGTGCGCTAGGTGCACAAGGACGGGCCGCGCGTGGGAAGCGCAACCTTTGGGAACGCCAGCGCGCGCCCGCCCAGTGGTCCAGTGCAGGCGGTGCGGCCACGGCACGGCATGTCCTGACGCAACGCGGACCCGGCCAGGGCAAGGAGGAGACCCCCGTGTCGCAGGGTCAATATGATAATTCCGCGTCGAGCCGCTGCTCCTCCTGTTCTCGTCTCCCCCCCCCC
>NW_026267161.1:829856-832473 GCF_000697945.3 Frankliniella occidentalis
ACGAGGCGCCCCGCACCGTAAAGCACGGGGCGATCCATCGTCTGCGGCGTGGCGCGGCGTAGCGGGGCGTGGTGGGGTGAGGCGTGGCGGGGTGACTGGTCTAGCTAAGGCCGCGGCGCGGCGTGGTGCCACTCGCTGGGCCCGACTCTGGCCCGTCTCCTAGGCGCGCGCAAGCGAGTGCGAGAGAGACGGCGAGCGTCGGAGTCATTGGCGAGGAAGGACGTCTGGGCAGGGCACGTCTGGAGCGGGGCGGGGCGGGGCGCTTTCCGGAAGAACGGAGGTGCAGCGCGCGAGGCTAGCCAGCCAGAGCCATAGACGATATAGACTACCAGCTGTCCTATCCAGCCGGCGGGGTTGAAGGAAGGCACATGAGCAGACCCAAAGGGGACCCAATGCGTGCATTTCTGTATACGCCTAGATTGTATTTCCGTGTATTTTCTTGTATTTACCTTGCATTCTTCGACGTGCATTTCAATGCATTTCAGTGTATTACAAAGACACGGCAAGAAATCAGCTTCCTAAAGTAGACGAGGCTATATTTCAACCGAGGAAAAAGATTACCTACACCTACTCACACACTCACACATCATGTGTGCATACGAAAAATATACACCCAAAAACCTTTGCTTCCAATTCATAATCATGCCCCAAATTTTAAGCCGAATGCTCTTATTTTAACCCCCATTCACACACTCTTAAATTCGTACAAAGAGAAATTCTTGTATTACAAAGAATTTTGTGCAACCGTAATACAAAGACAAATTTTCTTTGTAATACAAAGAAGATTCATTGTAATACAAAGAAAACTTTTGTTTAATACAAGGAAATTTCTTGTAATACAAGGAAATTTCTTGTATATTACGGTTGCACAGAATTCTTTGCATTATACGAACAAATTCTTTGTAAAAGATTTAGAGTGCACTTGTAGTAAGAAAATAAGGATTAAAGGAAGAGCAATTAGTCTCTCAATTTTTCGGGGTGTTCTGGAATTGAGAAAACATTTTCGGGGGAGTAAAGTTTTTTGAACAGTGCATCAGGAAGTGTCGGGTCGGCTGGAGCGGACTGGAGCCTGGTCTGGAACCGTTGAGTGGCTTGGCGAGACGGGCGGGCAAGGTCTAGTGCAGCCCGTCGAGTCCTTCGCCGAAAGGAAACCACTCCATACAGCCTGGGCCGCGCGCGGGCAGGCGGAGCGGCGGGGCGGCGGGGCAGCGCTGGGTAATCTTCGAGGGGTCGACAACTGATGTGCTCACTGTGTCCCGCGAGCTGGCAGTGCATGAGTACTCCGGGAGTACTCCAGGCATACTTCGAGTGTAATCCGAGTGTACTCCTGGAGTGCTCCAGGTGCTCTGAAAACTCGACAGTGCACATTGTATCAGCTGATATATCAGCATACAATGTGCACTGTTGAGTTTTCAGAGTGTATTCCGTGCTTCGTGTGTTCTCCAAGTGTACTCCGAATGAGCTCGGGGGTTTCCTCTACGTGTCCCCGGTTGTACTCCAGGTGTGCTCCCCGTAGCAGTACTCAGCTCTGTTCCCCCGTGTCCCCCCCAAACTTCGAGTCTGCGATCGTTCGCAGTGTAGCTGACGCTGGCGCGCGCTGGCGTTACATGCAGGAGCGGAGGAGCGGGTTGGGGAGCTGGAGCCGGAGAGCTATAGAAGTTCACGGTCGGCTCGGCTCGGCCGCCGGTGTGTGGGGCCGCGAGGGATGACGAGCAGGTCGGGCAGGCGGAGCAGGCGGAGCAGGCCAGTCTCGGTTTGGTGACTATAGAGGAATTCTTTGGCTGGCGCGGGAGGCTTGGGAGGGAGGAGGGGAGAGGGAGAGGGGCGAGGGGCGTCCTATCCTCTCTCTGTCTTGGCTTCTGTCGCGGCGGTCTCTCTAGGCCAGGTCAAGGCATTCGTGACGCCCGGGCTGAGCTCATCATCGGGGCCAACTCGCTCACCAAATTTATTGTGTAACGTGAAAAAAAATAAAAAATACCGCTTTCTCACAGTTTGAATTTTCTACATAATAATATTTTCTTTTCGTTTTTGTTGATTTTTGAGGGGGTTAGAGGAAGGCTGCCCCTGCTATTACTGTAGATCGAGCGAGCGCGTGATAAAATCACACCGCCAGAAGTAAGTGCTCCGCCGTCAGTCAGTGTGGCACTCGTGGCAGTCTACACAATCGATCGATTAGTTCGAGCGGTGCTCACCGGTGCCCGCCGTCAGCCCGAGCGTCAGCCCCCATGCCCCAGCCGCCCGGCTCCTCGCAGAAGCGCTGACGTATATGACATAATTCCCATATCTTTCCGTTTGCCCACCCCTCCTCCTCCTCCACCCCTCCCTGCCCTCGCCGACCCCCACCCGGCCACACGGCCCAGCAAAGCAGAGCAAAGCCATGCGGGTAGCGTTTTACCCGTGGCAGGGCTTGGCGTGCCGATACGTTTACTATGTTTACGCCGTAGAACGCTGGCCCGGGCCAGCGCTAGCCCGGGCTGGCGGCGGTGCGTTTACCCCGTGTGGGCCAGCTGATGAAAAAGAGCGCGGTTTTCAAATCTCGACGATCAAACCAAGTATTTTAGGGTAAAATGCTTCTCCCGGTACACGGTTTGCAAATCAGCGGGTGTAAAATATTTAA
>NW_026267161.1:834886-835965 GCF_000697945.3 Frankliniella occidentalis
GGGCTGCATGATGCACGACCGCGCTGGGGGGGGTGGCCGCCGTGCCGCCGCAGACGGAGCGGAGGTCTTTGAACCTTGCGATGCCTTCCTGATGGACGGGCGCGATATGTAAAAGGCCCCGCGCGGGGCCGCAGGTGGTTGTTTGGTGCGCCGTGCGGGCGGTCTGGGGAGGGGGGGGGGGTTGTCTCGGATATAGGGACACACCGAGCACGACCAAGTCATCCGCGACCTTTCGAGGAGGACTCTTTGGAAAGGGGGTGGATGAGGGTTTATGCGCCTGCTTCTCCCGCGCTCCCGCGACGTCAATCGAAACGTGAGAATAGATTTACAGGGGATAAGGCGGAGCAGGGTAGTTGTAACACAGGGACCTCGCGGCCGAACCACGTGCGCCGTCACGCATCGCCGAGGCGTGACCCGCTGACCCGGGGAGGGGGGGGGGGGCAGCCCACCCTCGGGCCCGACGCCGTCACCGCAGCGATTAAATGCGGAGGCTGCTTTTGTCCTGTCCCACTCGCGACGCACGTAACGCTGCACTCGTCCGCGCCGTGGCGGGTCGTACCGGCGTGCGCGGGGTGCGCGCCTGCGGCGGGGACTGGCCCGTCCCCCCACCCCCACGCCTTCGCACTCTCTCCCTCGATCCCTCTCTCTCTCTCACACACACGCTCACTCTCTCAATCACACAGACACACTCACACACCTGATAATAATTTGGTTATCCGCTGTCGGTCAGGATCGCCTTCCACGCCACCGCGTTCCGCGTATTCGTCCTGTGGGGTCGCTCGGCCCCACACGCCCCCGACGACGACGACGGCGGCGGCGGCGGCTTCGGGGACGCCGACGTGCGCCCCGGTGGGACCGCGCGGGCCGGGCACACTCGGTGCGCGCGCGCGTCGTCCACACCGTCCCAATCCGGCCCAAGCCCGAGCCCCTCGCCGACTAGGCGTGCCGCAGCGCGCCGGGCCCCGCTAGGGCCCCGCTAGGGCAGCGGCCCCCGCGGGCCGTCGCTGCGTGGCGTGGCGCGGCGCCGCGGCGGTGCGGCAGGCGGCACAGGCGCCCCCACAGCCCCTTGTCTCCCCCGC
>NW_026267161.1:836015-841239 GCF_000697945.3 Frankliniella occidentalis
CCCCCCCCCTCTCTCTCTCTCTCTCTCTCTCTCTCTTGCCCCTCAGTAGTAGTATCAGTCCTCGCGAAGGCCGCGCTGCCGCTCCGCGACCTGACCCCGTCTCGTCTCATCGCGACATTCGACCGACTTGAGACAATGTTGGTACCGCTCGGTTTCCGTGTCCCGCGCCGTCGTCGTCGGGGAGGGGAGGGGGAGAGGGGCACTATTGTGCTTTACGACGTATGCCATGCGGGCGGTACATGCTCTGAGAAGGTCTAGAGCCGCGTCATATTGACCTGGCCCTACCAAGACGTCTCTGCCCACCCTCACAACAGGCATATTTGGCTCCATGTTATTGTTGTACACTTGTTTTGTTCCGCGCCCTCCTTGGGCCTTGCCCTCGTCGTATTTGGTACGCCAGATGAGCCGTCTACCCAAAAAGTAAAAAATACGACCGTTATTCGTCGTTACGAAACGGCCAAGTTCAGCCTACGAAAGCTCCCATAGCGGAGCGCCTGATAGGTAGGCAATAGCAGGGCTGCAGTGCATACGTGCACCGCGGGGTGGCCTACCCCAAGTCTCGCAGGCGCCCAAGCCCAAGCCCCTGTTACTCGACGAATGAATCTGAGAAGAACGGGCGTTCTTTCTGGTCGATCGCAATACGCAACACACCCGCACTCACCATACACACGGTACGAGTGTACCGGGTACCGGGTGTTTCAAAGAGAACGTAACAGTGTTTAGCGGGATTGCATACTCGGAGCCGCGGAGGCTTACTTGGCGAAGGGAGTGAGCAAACCACTGTGTCCACTCTGAGACACTATGCAACTTAACATCTTGGGGCATTTGGGGGATCTATGCCTCGATAAAACGGTTAGAGTTTTAGTTTTAAAAGTTATGATTAGGAGAACTTAAACTTAAAAATAAATTTCAAATCGAAGTTATCCTTTTCAGACTTTTTTGAAAAGTCTAGCCGCTTAAGAGAAATAAACACCGAAAATACCCTAGTATGTCATGTCATGCCCTGTGTGGGATTAGTGCACCACACCTAGAATCATCGCTCAGGACCCCGATATGTGTTCAATGTAATCGGGGGGCTTCTTGCGCGGCCCTGCTCAGTAGCGGCCTGCTTGAAGTGTTTGCCGTCACGCCCGACCCGAGACACTTGTGTTTGAACCCCAAGCCCCTCGCGGAGCGCGGCACTTGCGCAAACAGCGCCGTCGTGCCGTCGCATTCTGCCCCAATAAGACTGCCGGCGCTGTCCCCCTTGGGGGCAGCGCGACCTGGATCCACGGGGCGCCCGGGACGCTCGCTCGGGTACGTGGGCAAGAGATCAGGGGTGTAAACGCTTCAGTCCGAAATAGAAATGCTGCGTCATCGTTAAAGCGTGTCTTTGCAAGAGTTTCATTCAATTTTATACCGTATTTTTAAAAAATAATTTCTTGTAGAAAAACCGACACCGACATTTTTATTTTTTTGAACACTGTATCTGGACTAAATTTAGTTTTAGAAGGGGATCGCAATTTCCCATATTTTGCTTTCTAGTTTTAGGTTGGATTGATTTTCTCTGTCTCTAGTTCATATGAGACATAAGTGCCACGCGCTGCGCTGCATCATTGGACTGCCCGGTTGGACCCTTAGTTCGCGACACGTGCAGCCCTGGCGGGTCCGCCTGAGGGAGGGGCGCTACTGCTGACGCCCCGCGCGACCCCGCGACCCTTCCGCGCCCCACTGGGATCACGGGGGGGCGCGCCTTCGATACCGACTGCACTTCACGTGCGTGTCAGCAGAAAAATTGGATGGGGCGCATAGCAGCAGAGAGGCCCCCCCGCCTTGAGTGCGCAGGCGGCGGGCGCGGCATTGCGACACACCCACACACCACCGAACACTCTCACACCACTAGAACACCCTCACACACACACACATACACACACACTCACACACATACCCTCACACCCACACCACATCGCTATCGCCTCCGCGACGATCACGTCGCACTGGATGTTTCACTTTTTTTTTTGCGGAGGTGTCCTCCCGCCCCTTCAGGCCCAGGGTGACCTATTCGTCCTCAGCCAGATGAAGGGCTGTAAACTGTACTTCTGCCCCCCCTCTCTCCGTCCGTCCGTCTCTCTCTGTCTCTCTCTGTCTCTCTCTGTCTCTCTCTCTCTCTCGCGCGCGCGCGCGTCGTTTGTGTCTAGCGAGACAAAAGCGCACGCGCCTGCTGCCCCCAGCCGTAAGCCCGAGGGGCTGCTGGGCCGTGCCAAGAGTTGCTTGAACCGCAGGCGACAGCACCTAGGACCAGGGGGTGGTGGTGGGTCCTCGGCTTACCCAGGTGCCCCCCCCCCTTCCCGTCATCAGGGGGTAAACAAGTCCCGACCGATTCACCAGTGTTACTTGAAGCCCGGCTTACGCGTGCAGGATTTCCTCATTTGATCGAACAGGAGCAGCACATGTTTCTTGCAACGTCTGGTGGGTGCGGTGCACCGCGCCAACCCTTCTCCTGTGACCCACAAAGTTCCGCGAAGACAACATGCACAGCACGCAACCGAATCGTATATGCATCTGTTCACAAACCCCTGCTGAAATCCGTTTGTAGTGCGGAGGTTCCAGTTCCTTTCTACGTTATAAAGACAAATTCTCGTAATATGAAGACTACCCTGTGTTGGGAACCAAGAGCCTTGAGAACACTCCCTGTTTTCGGGTATTTCTGCAACGCCTGGTACGTTGTGCAGCTAGTCTTAGTCTTCCGTCTAGGGGGCGCGTAATCTTTTGTAGGTGGGCCCGAGGAGCGGCGGTCAGGCCAGGTCAAGGTACGCCCCGCACGCCACGCCGCGCCACGTCCCACCCCGCCACGCCCCGCGCTCTATTTCGGCTCTGGCAAGGCGTCGCGGCACTCCGTGTCATGTTGGGGTGGGTTGCTGAGTCGTCGTGAGAAAGGTCAGCGGCACAGTTAAAATATATTTATTTTTATCCCATATCATAATATGTTTCTCAAGTACGGGATTCCTTTATGCATCCCATTTGCCGTGCTTTTTTTGGCCCCAGAACAGTCAGCAGCTTAGTTTGAGAAGAGCAAACTAGAAACAGCACCACCTCGACCCGCAGCTGTGACTATAGGCAAACAGGCTTTATTTTTCACCGTTCGCAACCCACACCTCTCCTTTCCCGTATCCATGCATTGATCCACTCCGGCATCCATCCATCCATCCATTCATCACTGTGAAAAATTTCCTCGTAAAGTTACGACATTTCTTGTAATTTATTGGAATTACAAAATAGTTTTGTAAATTTACGACGGACCAGTTATGCTCCTCACTGAATTTCAAGTCGATACAAAGTTTTTGTAATTTTACAATTTCAAATTGTAATTTTACGAACTCACATCATGGAAAATTTTTCCGACTATGACTATTTCCGACTTCGACTATTTTTCACAGTGATCCATCCATCCATCCATCCATCCACCCATCCATCCAGCAGGAGCCGGCCCCCGGCCGCCGTCATCCCTTCGGACCGGACGTTAGGCGCGGGGTGGCTCGCCCCCTCCCCCCTTTTCCGGCCCTGCCAATAATATGAATCGACTTTCGGGTCGTGATGGCCGTGGAGCAGGGGCTGGGCCAGCGGGGCCGGCGGGGCAGGGGTGGGTGCAGGTAGGTGGCAACAGTCACCCACCATGCGATGTGCACGCCGCCCCGAACCCCCGCCGCAACCCTGTCCGTCAAAAAGTAGGTCATGAATCGGCCAAGTATGCGAGCTCAACATGCATCCAACATGCGCAGGGATTCGACGGGACCCCATATCCGACCCCACCTCCAAGTTCCACGGCCTCCCGCCACCTTCCCCTGCCTGCACCCTCCACCCCCGGCGGCCGCTCCCGACCCTCCACGCCACGCACCCGTTCGGTTATACGGTCGCATGTCAGGCGAGTGTATGATACGCCGTTGCCATTCCAAACCGCCCTGCGGCTTGTGCGGCCTCCAGGGCCGCACCGCAGGGTCTATTCCGAGGTATAGCTGCAACGTCCAACATTGCTGAAATTCAAAGCGGATCTGCCCGGCCTGGTCAACCACAGAGATTTACAGTATCAAAATGATGTCAAAAAACAGAAAAAAAGAATAATTGAAACTCTTCAAAACACATCATTAAAAATACGTCTTATTTCGAACCTTGGCGGAAGAATTGACATTTTTGCCCTTTTCAGGATGGCTGAATTCACTTCCAGATAAATGACACACACTTTTGCAAAGGCCAATGGGAGTGAGGTGTTGCCTTCAAAGAGTAGCTCCAGCTGCCCCCCACCGCCGCGCCTCCTCTAGGATAATTCACATAATCATCCGGCGTGGTTTTGACAGGTCAATATTGGTGGCCGCGCGGGCCGGGGCGGGCCGGGCCGGGCCGGTGGGGCTGACAGTGCATTATCTTGCAATCAGCGCCAAAGGTCGTTAGTGCCCGTCGGGCAGGGCTCGGCGGCAGGCGGCAGGGCCTTAATACGCGCATATTGACACGCGCGGGGGGAACGCCACGGTGTGGACTGTGGACGGTTTTGTAAACGAGCGTGGCGAGCAACCGAACAACCAGGAGGGTCCACTCCTTCATCTGCTAGTGTGTTTTTTGTTTGTTTTGTTTTCAGCAGTAAAGGTGTCTTGCACTTCAGCAACAAGGTTTTCCTCGCATGCAAAAATTTTGCCCGCTTTAGCAATCAACACCACATCATCTGGGTTGTTTTTTGTTTGCTTTTTTGTGTTTTTTGTTTTGTTTTGTTTTGTTTTTCGGTGTATGAATACTCGTAGTTTCCGTTTAAATAACCCCAAATGAACTCGGCTCGTTGCTCTTAAGGCGCCGGGGCACAAACACGGCGCCGGCTGTTCATGTATTTCTGGCGGCCGCTGCCCCCAGAGATAGGGGTGAGGGAAGAGGGGCGCTCCTCGGCGGCGGCGGCGCCCGCACACGCCCTGCGGGTCGTTACCTCTCATTCAGGTGGTCCGCCCGCTTCCACCGCCACCCGCCTCTGCTTGTACTACTCGTGCCGTTCCGCCGCGACAGAGTGGGTCACTACTGCTGGTCTAGTAACCACTAGGCGGCGGCCCCCCGCCTCACCACACGCCTCGCTCAGTGGGCGGCGGGACGCCTCCTCCCGCGGGGCGGTGACGCACGCGACCAGCGGCACAGAGGACAGGGCGGACATGAGCACGGTGCTGCCGCGCCGGTCCTCCCGATGCGAGAGAGGGGGGGAGAGAGAGGGGGG
>NW_026267161.1:843164-852134 GCF_000697945.3 Frankliniella occidentalis
CCCCCACCCCTATCCTCACTAATCACACAATCACACCGATATGTCGCAGCCCCCGCGCCCCCTACAGTTTGCGACCTTCTTGGAGTGGAGCAGCAGCAGCGCAAGACGACAGAGAAGCGCGAGGCGCGGGACGCAGCAACTTTCTTGCCAGAATCGTTTTATTTCGATCACGCGGCGGCGCGGCTTTAGGCGCGGAGGGTCAGAGGAGAAATACCCGGTGCTATATTTCAAAACGATATCGAAACGTTATCAAAACGATGCCGAAACAATGTCAGATTTTACGAGCAAAGCGACAAGTTTTTGTCTGACAACGAAGATCGTTTTGATGATAGCACTTCGGTTGGGGTCCTCACTCCGGCCTGATAGGAGGGCCGCTCAATGCCAGCCGGCCACTACTTTGTACAGGCACCAAAAGCAAAAGCTGGGAGGCCGGCCGCGTGCCCGTGATCTGTGTGACGGCTCGCGCAATAAAGTCCGCGACTGCATCGCCTCTAGCGTTATGATGATTGCAAAGATGGTTGTGATTGCCATTCCCCGTATGCAAGACCCGCCGCCTCGGACAATGTAAGAGCCGCTGCTCACCAGTCACACAAGTCGGGCGTGACGAGCGACGAGCAGCGCACTCGGACCCGATGAAGCTTTCGAACTCTTACTCTGACCTCGCCGAACATGACTTCCAATAATTCTGAAAAGCCATGCCCATACAAGATAACCCAACAAGGTGGAACAGATCAGTCAATGTGATAGGGATTCGATTTCGATAGAAATTCGCACTGATTTTCTTGTCAATGGCAAATCAACCCACACTTTAAGATCAACCTGAATGTACGAAAGGTCGGTTTGACGACATCGTCGCGTTGACGTCGTTTAGACGATCTATAGAGGTAAGTGGACAGAAGGATGCGGGGGGTGCGGGCCGCGTGACGGCTGCGGCTGGGAGAGGGGTCGGCGCCGTGCCTGGTAGGCAACCCAACTGCCGCCCCTGCGCGGAGGACGCGATGTGCACCCGGCGCTCGGGAACTGCGACTCGACACGGGGAAGTCCAACGGAAGGCCGGCACAGACTACAGACGAAATGCAAGAGGGTCTTCCCGCCAACAACATCTGCGACACTTCGGTGGTTTTCGTGTCCCCCGTGTCCCTTCCCCATGAAGCCCATGTCGTCAGCCAGGGTCGTTTTGAACGGTCCCGCGCTGAGATCTCTCGAAGTGAATGTCGATTGGAATTGCAATCTGACGACTACAGCCGAAAGTTGGTTGTCTCGCATACCTACAAGGCGGTGGCGGCGAGTGTTGTTGATGTTTGAAGATCGGTGCGTTTGGCGTTTGGTGGTTTGGTGATGTTTGCCTGATAGAACGTCGATAACTTGCGTGAAATTTGTACCTGCTGGGTGGCCGAACTCTAACGCAGTTGTCAGAGCGGTGATATCACGTCCACGTCGGCGATGAGCGCGGCGGAGCCGGGGCCTTCGGGCTCTTCCCAGCAGCAGACAGAGCCTCAGGAGGACATCGCGATGGACCAACAAATGGAAGTGGATGACACCGGGAGGAGTGTGATGGCCTCGGGCACGGCGGGAAGTGTCTCGGCCTTTTTGCACCCGCTAGTGATCATGAACATCTCTGAACATTGGACCAGAATACGGGCTCAGGAGGGCAAGGCACAACAAGGTGGGTCTCTCCCAAGCGTTCGAACCTGTCAACCTAACCTATTCCTCCTCCTCGGTATCTCACCACAAATTTTACGCTGAGTATACCATCATATCTTCCTCTAATTCGCTCAGAAAAAATTTCTGTCTGTATTTGATTTAATATTGTCGGGTATTGTGTAGTTGACAGAGAGTACATTAGGTGTACTAACATGTCAAAGTCATTACGACAAGTGTGCAACTTAACCCCTTTTCTAAATGAATTTAGTGTCATTGATTCCAGTCTTTTTTACACCTCACCTTTTGTTCGTTTAACATTAGAAGTTATCAGTCTTTTGACAGAAGATCTAATTTCTCGTTTATTATTCCAGTTATTGGTGCATTGATAGGAAAGCAGAAAGGCCGCAACATCGAAGTTATGAATTCGTTTGAATTACAATTTTCAACAATAGCTGGTGATATAATTATTGACAGGGACTATTACGGTATCAAGGAAGAGCAATGTAAGTCCACACTTTGTTTGTTTTCAATCTTATTTTTCTGATGAGAGCCATTACTAATCAGCCACATTTCTTTTTTTCTTTTTCATAGTCAAACAAGTTTTTAGTGATAATGACTTTTTGGGATGGTATACTACTGGTGAAGGCCCAGATGATTCAGACATTAAGGTTCACAAACAAATCTGTGAAATCAATGAGAGCCCTGTATTTTTGAAGCTTAATCCCCTTTCACGGCAGTCAGATGTAAGTTTACTCGGTCTTAAAGATTTCTTAAAATTATGCGTTTTATAGTTTCCTGTTCTAATGAGCTCATTTTTTCCTATCAGCTTCCAGTTACCCTATTTGAGTCAGTCATTGACTTAGTGGCAGGAGAAGCAACAATGCTGTTTGTGCAACTTCCGTACACTTTGGCTACTGAGGAAGCTGAAAGAATTGGTGTTGACCATGTAGCCAGAATGTCTAGCAGCGATACTGGAGAAAGTTCTTTGGGTGAGTTGTAAATAATTTCATTCTCTTGTGTAGGAATGTTAAATTCTTTTTTGCTTTAACTAAGCTCTATTGGCTGTTTTTTGTTTCAGTCGCTGAACATTTGTCCGCTCAACATAGTGCTATCAAAATGTTACACTCGAGAGTCCGTTTGGTACTGCAGTATGTAAAAGCAGTTGAATCTGGTCAATTACCAGTTAACCATGAAATTCTGCGGGAAGCATTTTCTCTCAGTAATCGTTTACCTGTTTTACAAAGTCCTAAGTTCAAGGGAGATTTTTATAATGTAAGTACAAATACATATGTCCTATGCATTCCTGCTTTTCTGGAGTATTTGATGTGCCATTAAGCTTTGTTTCTTTTTTCTAGCAATGTAATGATGTTGCTCTCATGACATATCTTGGAGCACTCACTAAATGCTGCAATGATATTAACCAGTATGTCAACAAATTTAACGTAATGTATGATCGAGCAGGCCTTGGTCGACGCATGCGTGGCTTATTTTTCCCTTAACAAACGGCTTTCAGTGAAGTTTAGACCATCTGTTTCTCTTTTCTTAATTTTTTGGTCTGCAATTAATAAGGTTCACAGTTGAACTGTACTGCATAAGTTTGATCCCTCACAAATTTTACTTCACAGACAACCTGCTGTGATTGTTTTCTCCCATTTTTCTAGTTATTCCAATTTTTGTTATTGTAAAGATTGAGGGTTGAGGATGTATACTATATTTTATCCTTTTATTGTGATGCTGTTTGGGCAGTGCTGTCATATTTATTTTTGAACTTAGGTCATGCTGATTTGTACCTAATGTACAGTTTATCACATTCAGGATTAGGTTGTTTTTATAAAATAATAATAATATGCCCTAAAGAACATCTGTAATAATTGTGAATAAATGTCGTATTGTAGAAAATTATATTTGGTCAGTCAGTTTTGGTCTCTAGCCCCAATTGTACTTAATGCTTCTCAATCTTGGTGTGTATAACTCATACATAGATGTGTCTTATGAGTGTTATTTAGAATGCGAATGGCAATCAAAATGATGAAGCACTCGTGAAATCATCATTATCTGTACATGAACATGTCTTTAAGTAAAATCTTAACGTTCCACCCCGAGGAGGGCATCGAAAAGTGCCTGCCCTGTGTGGGGTGGACTTGGGCTGTCGAGACAGGTTTGAGCAAATCCAAGAGCCGCGTCGGTCAACTCGCCTACGGTCCAATGTCGGTCGAGCACAATCCTGCACACCGTGTCCAACTGCAACGAGGAAAGAGGGACAATCTTATCAAGGTTTCGTTCCACTGATAGTAATTCAAGAACCATCATAGATGACTGTACAGCCCACCTTGAGCAGTTTGTGGTGTCCGCAGGTGTAGTAGACGAGGCAGGGCGCGCCGGCCACGCTGGCCGCCAGCCACTGGATGATGAGCTTGAGCTGCGGGTCGCCCGCGCGCTCGGAGCCGCAGCCCCAGTTGCCCGTGGCCACGGCGCGCATGCCGCCGCGGCTCGCGGCCTCCCCACTCAGCGCCGCCTCCAGCTGCGACACCTGCGCGACATAGGCAAGGCAGCGCTCTGAATCATGACAACACTTTTGGGCCTGGAAGTTGGCTTTTAAAAGGTGTTGGAGGATCAATGAATCGCGGCATGAGATTTGTACCCCGGGATACAAATATCATAGGGTCTCTAATTGACTCCAATGACCGATCTGATCATTTTGGGACCCCATAATATTTGTACCCGAACGGCCCCTTACGTGGAGGCGAGACGTGCGCAGTCTAGTCGGCGGTACACTTGGTCGCGGAGACTCGGGCGCAGCAGGGGTATCGCCACGGGCGTCGGGTACTCACGAGCTGACTGGCCAGGCGGTGCTTGTGCTTGGCGAGCTCCAGGCTCATGCTCCTCGCGATGTGCGCGAGCTTGAGGTGGCGCTGCTTGCCGCCGTCCGTCGCCCCGAAAGACCCCCCGGCCAGCAGGGTGGGCTTCCTGGGCTGCGGCTCGTGCTCGTCGCCGAGCTGCACGCCGGCGAACGAGTCGCTGAGCGTCCGCTTGAGCAGCCGGCTGGCGAACTGGGCCACGGCCACGTCGCGCCCGTCCACGCGGCCCTCCATCTCGGAGGACCCGGACGACGACCGCTGGTCCTCCACCAGGTTGGCGAACTGCTCGTACGCGTCCTCCAGGTCTGAAATTGAACCGAGACCGGCGAGGTCAGCGTCGTCTCCACCGGGGTGGGGAGGAGCCCGGGGAGCTGGCGATGACGAACCTGAGCTCAGCTCCGTGTCGAAGCTGTACTTGGACGAGGAGGAGCGGCGCATCTGCGCGCCCCCGCCCTGCGCCAGCGGCCTCCGTTCGGGCGGCCCGCTCTGGGCGGCGAGGGTGAGGGCGAGCGCGAGCGCGTCGCTGGGCGCCTCGGTGTAGCTCTCCACCGAGCGGGAGTCGTCCAGCATGAAGCCACGCGACCCGCCGCGCCGTAACCTGCGTATTTGAGCTGACGGTGAGCGCGGAGCGCACGAGGACCACCAGAGGGAAGCGTTGGACCGCCCCGGGACTGCCCTCACTCACCGGATGTCCTCGTCGGCGAGCCCCGTCCCGGCGACGGTGATGCCGACGGCGTAGCTGCTCTCGTCGCTCTCGCTCGAGCTCTGGGCCTCCCGCCGCAGGGCCTCCCTCAGGCGCTCCGCGAAGGCCGAGCGCCGCTGCGGAGAGTCCATCTCGGCGCTGTACCGCCGGGCGCCGCCGTCCTGGTCGTCGTCGCTGCCTGCAGAGCACCGCGACTCATTGAGGACTTTTACCAGTACGGGGACTCGTTGGTGACGTCCCGCGCCACTCGACTCACCCTCCAGGCTGGAGTGCGCGCTGTGAAACTCGTCGCTGCCCGAGCTGTCGTCGCCCGGGGGCCGGCTCGCGGCCCTCCCCCGGGGCTGGACCGCCGCCCCCGCCGCCGCCCCCGGGGCCAGCGCGCCCCCAGGGCCCCTTCTCTGCGTGAGCCCGCCAGTCATGATCTTCCTCCGGCTCACCGGGAGGCACTCCCCGGACGAGCCCAGCACGATGAAGCGGCCCCTCCTGGCCGCCGCCCCCGCGGGGCCCGGCGTCGTCGGGGGCGGGCCGCCGCCACCTCCCTTGGGGCGCCGCGCCGGCTGCCGGGGCGGCCGGCCCGGGCCCTGAGGCCGCGGCCTTCCCGACGGCGAGATGGAGCGGCCCCGCGGCGGGGCGCGGCCCCGGGCTGGGGTGCCGTCCGGGTGGTGAGGCTGCACGTCCAAGAAGGCGGTATCATTAGTAGGGTTGAGTTTTTGAGTCCATTTCGGCACTTTGAAAGGAAATATGTGTAAACTTTCAATAATTTCCTCAAAATTTGAGGAACGCGTCTGATTTGGTGGCGATACCATCAAACTGGGAAACACGCTTGAAAAACCCAGAATATACAGTGCAAGTGGAGGGGTGCCTTTTATAATCCAGCGCGTTCTCCTCACGGTGACGGGAAGATCTCAAAGAGTTTTCCTGTCGGACCTGGCGTCTCTCACCTCCTTCGCGTCGGACTGCGTCGAGCTGAAGGACTCGCCGATGGGGGACAGTCTCCTCTGGTGGTGCTCACGGGTAGGGGCCGCCTCCGGGGGCTGCGGCGGCGCCACCCAGCGATGCTGTCTGAAGCCCAGGAGGGCTTTGTTGAGCTCGCGGAGGACATTGTCCTCCTCGAACTGGCTGAGTGGCAGTCGGCGGTAGTTTTCGGCGTCCACGCAGCAGACGGACAGCTGGGGGGAGAATTAAAGAGGGGATTTCTTAAATTCTTCCTGAACACAGGATAACTAGTTCCGGGTAATACCGGCCCACAGGAAAAGAGCATCGAATAAACATCCGGAATGCAAACGGACCAGCACGCTGCCGGAGACGGGCTCGAAGGTGGCGCGCTGCCGGGGGTCCGCGATCCTCGCCACCTGCAGCAGGTTCTCCACGATGAGCGCCTCGTTGTCCTCGAGCGCCTCGACCCTGAGCAGGACGGCCACCAGCTCGGGGCACGTCGTGAACTGCACCGCCTCCTGGGAGGAGCCGTCCTCGAGCGCCGCGCCGCCGAGCCTGCTGTTGGCGAAGCAGACCCGCAGCGCGGACGGCTCGGCGCGCTCCAGGCGGCCCTCGTGGCGCACGGCGAGCGGGCACAGCGGCAGCCCGCACTCCAGCCAGTCCTCGATGGTCAGCCACTCCCTGCCCGTCATCACCTGCAGCACGACAGCAAGGCGGCGACGACGCGGTGATAGCGACCCTGGTGAGTGACACCCCTCCGGAGCCCCCGTCCGGGTCCGGGTAGGCAGGCAACCCGCCCGCGCGCCTGCGTTGGGCGCAGCCTATCCAGCAGCCCGCGGGCGTACTGGGGGCGACGGGACGGGCCGGAGCGCTAGCGTGAGCTCACCTCTCTGGAAATGATTATCTTATCCGTCGGCGCCGTGTCCAGTTCCATCTCGTCAAAGTACCTCCAGATACTTCTGAGCTTCGCTTTTTGGCACTTCCTGCAATTTGAAAAAGACAGCTTGTTTGACGAAACGTGAACGTTTGCATCATATTGGCACCGCGACCGCGCGGTGGTGTCCCTGCTCTCCGGGAGACGACTTGGCGCGAAGCGACTTACTGGTCTAAATTTCTGAAAAACAGGGAAAAGTTGCAGTCTTGTAGTGTAGGATGAGTCTTTGGCGTCCGCTTCGGGTAGGACGAGAAGAAGGCGTGGGCAAGAACGCTGGCGATGAACGGTCGGTCGTACTCTACCCGGTCACCTGTCGAAGGAGCGCAAGCATCACTACTCTATAAGGGTGACGTCGAGGGTGACGTATGTCACTGGAATGATAATGCAGGTGGAATTTAAGGACGTCACTGACAAACATTTTACCGTCGTGCTGCCTTTAATTATTTCGTGTTGCCTCTCACCTTGCTGCTGTAGGCTGAAGTGCAGGCCGCTGGGGGGCTTGAGGTCCTTGAGGGCCAGGGCCCGGCGCACCATGGCGGGGGCGGTCTGCCGCAGGAAGTGGCTCCGCTCCGCGGCGCTCAGCTCCTTCTCCAGGTACTTCCGGAGCCCGTCGAACACCGTCTGGTCCGGCCGCTCGGGCTCGTCGGGGTCCAAGCCCACGCTGTGGTGACGAGGTGGTGTTAGTTTTACTTTGAGCTATAGTCACTTACAGCGTCGCTTCACCAGGACGGGTACACCCAGGAAAATAATTTCTTGATTCAAGTGCACGCTGACACAAGATGAAATTCACCATTGAAACAAGGCAATATTGTCTTTGGACTAAGATTTTTCTCTTATTCGAAAGAAAATATCAGCTTGTTTCAAGAGTAAATTTAATCTTGTGTCACCGTGCACTTGAAACAAGGAAAAAATTACTAGAAACAAGAAACGATTTTTCTGGGTGTAGACGACAGTTGCGTGCGTGCCGACCGAGGTGTCGACTCACTTGCACATGTTGTGGATCTTGAGCATGCCCTCGACGAACTCGGCGGGGTCCTTGGCCTCGGCGATCTGCTGGAGGTGCCGCACCAGCGTCGGCCACCAGGGCACGTCGCACGGCAGCATCACCAGCGCCATGGTGGTGGTGGTGGTGGTGGTGGCACTGGAACATGTCAGGGTCCAGGATCACACTCAACGAGAGCCGCGCGCCCAGCCTATGCCCCGCCACCGGGACTCACCTCGTTCAGACTCCTTGTCGCGCTAGAGCGGAGGGGTGGCGCCGAGGACCGCGGGCGCCATCGCCGCGGCTACCAGGACGGCGCGCAGTCCTTCGGCCGGAAGAGGCTGCGGCGGGTCTGGCGCGTCGTGTACACGCTCGGTGGCCCGCTCCGCGCGGGCCGGGGCTGCCCAGGGTCAGGGTCGGGGCCGGCGGGGATGGGATGTGTGGCTTCTGCCTGGTCGCACACACAGAGAGACAGCACGCGTCCTGAGCTGAGCTGATTTAGCGAGCGCGCCACCCGCAGTCAGGGGGGCCGTCAGGAAATAGGAGGGGCGAAGAGAGATTGATAGCTTATGGTCAAAACGGTGAGGCGAAGCACTGCAGCTCCATACACGTGATCAATGAGTAACCGCACCCCCCCCCCTTTCCTCCCTCATCCCGATCCCGATGCCTTTTCGTTTCACTCCAAACAAGCCTGTTTACCACTCTTCAGGAACTCAATCTGAGCGCTTGTGGGCGCTTGCTTTTCTGGCTCGGACAACAAACAACATGCGTATCAAGTGAGTGTTACGTGTATAGCGTCCACCGCCCCAACGTCTGCGACACTGCTTTGCCAAAGAAAAGCAATTCGTGGCGTACGTCGGCATGTTCTCCTCTGCTTTTCGCAGAAAGATCTGTAGTAATTCACCCCCCCCCC
>NW_026267161.1:853249-853845 GCF_000697945.3 Frankliniella occidentalis
CCCCCCGAGGTGTCCGCACGCCGCGCGCGCCGTGCCAATGCCAACCGAATTCGACGCGGAAAAGACGTGTTTTTTTGGCAGCCGAGGCGACGGCGGCGGACTAGGCCACTCAGTGTCGTCGCCTTAATGAGGCGGGGGTCCCTGTCCCTGCAGCTGCAGCGGCGCGAGCGGCCCGCGACCCGGCGAGAGGAAACGGTGTAAACGATTTCTATCAGGGAAAGGGGAGGCGACTCTGTGAAAAATAGTAGTCGCAGGATCCTGGGGAAATTTTCCGTGATGTGTTGTTGAGAGTGTACCATTTATTTGGGATTAAATTTACAAGCACTTCGTCCACTCCGTATCGGCAATAAGCAAGAGTTTTTCTAGACAGTCCCCAAGACTGTCTCTACCAGAAGGAAACGCGACGCCCCTCTATTCCCTCCTCCTTGGTTTTGTAAGTAAAAACTACAACAGATGTTTGTAAACTAACGAGGATATTTTTCGTAGTGAAGGGGTTGATAGTGAGAAGGGGGGAGGGAGGGAGGGTAGTCCCAGACAAGTAGATCAGCAGGCAGGGAGTGAGGCGTTTTACTCGGCGGCGTGCATGTCGCTGCGGT
>NW_026267161.1:855551-875651 GCF_000697945.3 Frankliniella occidentalis
CCCCGCCCCGGGGTTATTTCAGGCTTGGTGGCGGTGGTCGTCGCCTGGTTTACAGCGTCCCCGCGCAGAGGGCGTACGACCGCGCGGCGCCACGCCACGCCACGCCAGAGCAGCGGTCCGCGGGGGTGTGGCAGCGCGTAGCACCCCTCCCCCCCCCGGGGCGGCCGGGGTGTGCGTGAGTAGTAGTGCGTCGAATTTGGCTTCTTTGGCAAGCCGTTGCTGGCCATTGCATATACGTCAGTTTCGTCAATAAAGAAATACACTGCAGTCATTTTTTGCCCCCTAATGAAGTGATTTCTACTGACTAAGCTTAAAACAATAATTTTACTTTAAAAACAAAGAGATTTTTTAAAATGACTTTCCTTGTGATGATTGAGAGGGAAGTTACGCGGTTACGGTTACGAGGTATAGTGTTGAAATGATCTGAATTTCCAATTTGATCAAAAGATTTCAAAGTATATCGAAAATGGTATGTTGTTAGAGACATTTCCGGGAAAATCGAAGTATCCAGAATCCACTAGTTATCCCGCAAAAGAACACAGCAACATAAACAAACACTGCAACATGCTCAAAATTTTGCGACGTACAGTTCTGCGGAGGCACTTCCCCAAATCTCAATCACATGTATGAGAATTTTTTGAAGCCATCATGGCGCAGGCGCAGACACCAAGGGGGAGGGGCAGCAAGACAGCAGTGTCGTAGATATGGTAGCCATGGCAGGCGCCAGCGTTTACCCTAGTATGGAAGAACTTGATAGAAAAGTAGTTATTGAGTTTATGCATCTTTTAGAAAAATCAAAACAACTTTTTAATGGGCTAAGGTGAGTTTCTTACTCAATTTTCTGTACCAATTTGAGCTATAACCAGAACATAAACTACATACGAGCAATGTCGCTCATCGATAGCAGACGGTATTTTGACACTTCATGGAAAACCAATTATTGGCAATGCGATATTACTTTGGTTTTTATTTACCACGTTTCTTGCTTTTGGATGTGGCTCTTGGAGCACTACTGGTTTCTATTCACAAACCATATCTTAAAGTGTGCTCTATAACCTCACCTGTCACCTGCCTGTATTTGCAACACCAGATGGTTTTAGTGGTTGTCAACAATTCATTAATCAAACAGAAACTAGTATTATAAGCTTATGTTCGTATTTTTACATTTGTCACTTGCGAAGCGTGGTAATTTTATCTTTCTCTCTGTATCTTTCAATCCATGGCTTAGAACCTGTGTATCAAAGATATTATTCTACATTTGGAATATTCTCTCATTTTTACATTTAAAACATGCCCTTTTCTCATTTGTCAATATATATTTTGGTCTATAATTCATGTTTTTTCTTTCCTTATTTACAGAGACTTGCCTCAACATGGTCACAAACAATGGCAATCATACTTTGGTAGAACGTTCGACATTTACACCAAATTATGGAAGTTCCAGCAACAACACAGGTAAACTTGATTTGACTATAATTAAACAATCATTATAGACTTGGCATGTTAATCCATTTGTTTCCTTGTCCGGCAGACTAATACTAGATACTAAATATGGTCTAAAAAGATGGCAAATAGGAGAAATAGCATCAAAAATTGGCCAACTATACTACCACTACTAGTGAGTAAACTTGTACTGGATGAATTATTATTCTCTCAAAAATGTTCTTCTTACCTAGCATAGTTCACTGTTTGCTTTTTTAATACTATGTGTGGTCCTTCTACACCTGTTAATCTTTCTTGCTTACAGTTTGAGGACAAGTGAAACAAATTATTTGAATGAGGCATACTCATTTTATGCAGCAATCCGTGGAAGACAATATTATTCTAGGGCAGCCAAAGAGAACAGGTATATTTCTATCTGAATGTTCTCCTGATAATGAGGTGTTTAATGATGAGTATTTTCTTATTTGTGCTTCGTCTCTTTAAATAGGCCTGATTTGATGGTTAAAAAGCTGAGATACTATGCTCGTTTTATTGTTGTGTGTCTGCTTCTCAAACGAATGAAATTAGTTCGAGAATTAGTAATGGTTTGTATTTCAATCTCAAATCCATATAAAATCGTGACTTGCTATTTTTATATACCTTCTATGTTCTCTCACATATTAGGAATTGGATAAACAAATTGTGGACTACACAAGTACATATGAACCTGATGATCAATTGGAGTGGTCACTGGTCCTAGAGGAAATCAAGTCTTTCATCAAGGCTGACGCTATTGTAAATGTTCTTCATGCTGATGCCAACACAGTGATATTATCACATAGGTAAAGTTTCTTTATTCTTGAAAACTTATTAACATATTATTTAGGAAGTCAGCACCCCACAAAAATGCATTTCTTTTGAAAACAGATTAGGGCCATTGACCACCCCACCCTGTGAGAAAACACCTATGATGAATCTTGTTCTTCAGGAAATAATTATTATAGGAAACTGCAACGATCAGGTATTTTATGTGTTTATGAAGTGGAGTACTTTGACCTACTGTTAGTTTTACTTGACTATTAATGACTTTCCACATTTTAGGTCAAGTTTAGTGAGTTAACCATGGACATGTTCAGGATGCTCCAAACTCTAGAAAGAGAACCTCAGGATGAATTCAATCATATCTACGATTCATCACCTGCACCCGGCAGATCAAGCTTTGTAAGTTAACTGTCAGTTTTGAATTGTGTGAATAACAAAGTCAGTCCACATGCTCTCTGCTTCCAGGAAAAGTATAACTTCACTTCTTTTTTGACATTGTAAATATACATGACTGTTAAATTTTCAGGACAAGTACTCGATGCCAGGGAAAATGAGTCATGAAAATGGTGATGGGCAGTTGCTGGGCAGGCCAAGCAGACGGGAAAATCCTCACAAATATCTTTTATATAAACCTACTTTTAGTCAAGTTATTATGTTTCTGTCATCAGGTATGATTTACTTTTATGAAATGTGGATGTTCTCATTTTCTCTTATATTTTCAAATCTTAAATGAGTCATTTTTTATTTATTTTTTAACAATTCTAGGGTTTAAAGAATTACCAATCAATGGAGCAATGCTTCTTTACCTGTCTGCGGATGGCTGCTTTTCTACTGCTAAACACCCTCAGGACTGTAAGCTAGAGAAACACTCATGATGGTATAATTTTACCAGTTCCAAGTAGACTGTTATCATCTGTAATTTGTTTTATTTTACAGATGGTTATGATTTAGGTGGAGTTCAGACAAGTTGCAAAAAAGAAGATATGATTCACAATAAAAAATCCTTACAACTAAAAGAAATGCATTGGTATACCTATTTTCATAAAATTAGTGTGCTTTAATCTAATCTACGAGTTTCAATCAATTAATCTAATCTCACATGTTGTTTTCTCTCTGTTTTTTTTTTTTTTTAAATATTCTAATTTTTGTCTTGTTTCTAGCATGTATCCTGGTGATCTGTATCCTTTTACAAGGAAGCCATTCTTTGTAATTGTGGATTCGGACAACAGCTTTGCTTTTCAACATATTCCCCAGTACTTCAATCAACCACTTGTCATTCTCATGTCTCCTCAGGAACTTCCTTTGAAGTTCCAGGGTAAATATAAACTACTATTTCATATCTTACTACTGTATACTGTTTTCTTTGTCTCTCTGTATGAATAATTGCATATTTCCTGTATTTCAGACCATCACCACAATGGTAGCTTGTTTACATTATTCCTTCATTCTCCGTTGACGGCATTTTGCTACATTTGCGGAGTAACAACAATACCCATTCATCAGTGGGAACGGTGTCAGTCTTTCATTGACCGGTTTGTCACTGAAGCAAGCAGACTATTCTCACATTGTAGGATAGGTAAGTTTAAAAACTTACAATTCTCTCACACTGTCTGCTGTTAAGTCTTTTGGGATACAACCTTATTTTTCTCTACTCCTCTCTTTTTCCCAGATCCTGCTTACATTCAGTTTTTTGGTGATGACTTTCTTCGGGTCCTCTTACTTCGTTATGTGTTTTGTGATGTTGTCTTACATCTGCATCGTTCTTTTAAGGTAGGGGGAAAAATTATAATTATTGGCTATAACTTAATTTGATTTTCTAAAATTTCAAGTTTATTCATTGGATTTTAATTATTTTTTTTCAAATCTTAGGGTTCTATGCTGCGACCACGATGTCAACCTCCTCTCCCAGAAGGGGATTTATTGGACCACCCCTCACTTACACATCTTGTGTTCGACCTTGCCGCCAATCTTGAGGTGCGTGACCATTTTATGCCCACAAACACAGGGAATGACTGACTTAGAGGTCTCTAGTCATAGCTTTTAACCTTTTTAAGGTGGCTGTAATGTTGTTAAAAATCAACCCTTTCTAGTCAGTTTTGTTTTAATTTGTTTTAAAAGAAGCAACCCAGTCAGAAATATTTATACTGTGTGCTGACAAATCATTTCTTTTAACTGAAGTGTATTGCCTTGCTAGTACTTTGCTCAATTGTTTTTGGAAAAGTACTGTATCTCAAAGAATGTGCGAATGTCATTGCAATCTTGGTGTTATACATTGCCATACATGTAAAGTGAAATTACCTCTCCTACCTTTGTACTAGAATGTGTAAACTCAAGATTTCCCAACTTGAAGAGTTATTTCAGTGGAGTTTCCGTTAAATATTTCTTTTCTGGCTGGGACCAAAACACAATCTGTGACAGACAGAAAATCAAATCTAAGACATTGTAGTCTTTTGCTTATTAAGTGATTGTAATAATTGTATGTACTGATGAGAGACAGAGTAACTTTTGAGACACCTTACCTTTTGTACAATTTTAATACAGTGTAACTACAACGTGCAGTTTACAAATATTGTAGGACAGTTAGGGTCCCTTATAGTTTTCTTATTCATCAAACATAGATGATGGGACTGCTCATCTATAGATCTTTGCTAGCCTTCATATTTTTTATTTCCTATCAAATCTGGTACATTAGCATATGAAGAAAACTACATATAAGTTTCTCCACAAAATTATGAAACTAATCTGTGCATTGTACTGTACAGTAGGCCCTCAGGTGGAGAAATTATCTATTTTTATTAAACCTTAATTATAAGGGAATTGGTTTGCTTCCCTTCCACTTAAGAGTGTGCTCAGTTACATACCATTTATTCCTGCTCAACTTGAACAGTAACACATCCACTTTCAAATTCCACCAGTAACAAAATATGTACGTAATATTCATCAAATTTTAAAAATTCTTTAGAGCGGTCAAGCTTTTGAGACTCTCATAAATGTCAGATAAGCTATAAGCAGCTAATGTGGATTTCCATCTGGCATCATGATGCAGGATTGGTGTGTGAAGACTCATTTTGTGCTACTGGTAGAATCAAATCAGGTTGGCTGCGTTGCCGATTCCAAACAAAAAGCATGAGATGCACTATGCCCTATTGCATTTGAGTGGTTCTCCCCTGCATTTTGCTTGCACTCATTCTATGTATTATCTATTTCCACAAGCCCCAACTTAATGATGTTTTCATTATGAAAATCATAGAAGATTAAACATTAACCATCAGAAACACTTGTCTGATGATTAGTGATTATTTATTATTGTTCTCCGTAAAGACGTCCTACCAGTACTAATCAAAATCGTAACATAAATTACCCCTAATCTAGTCATGTACCTCTAATTTTAGCTTATTATTATCCTCAGTTTTGTAAACCTCTTTATCTATAACACCCTTTTTTTTTCAAACATTTGTTTTAGTACTAATTATTGTGTGTTTTCAACTTGTTTTAAGTTTTTCCTCTTACCTTGGATTTATTAATTATATTCCCTACATACATCTTCCTATTCGTCTTTTGGTTTTGAATTTCAACAATGATGTTTAATGCAGTAATATCTTCATCTACGTTTTGAGTTATCTGTCCTCTGTGTGGTAATTACCTGTCATTGATTTACACAATGTTTCTTTTAGTTTGTATTCAATTTAAATTTTTGGGGGGGCTTTATGGTTGAGCCTATGGCAAATACAATATTTGCCTTGCTGTTTCTGTTTTGTGTGTGAAATACTGATCCCTAATAATCTTTGATCAAGACCTTGTTTGAATATGTTAGTGACTTCACTCTAGGAGCTTTATCAGTAGACTTCGGCAAATTTAAAATTGCAGATGTATTTTGGGACTATCAATACAGGAAGCAGAAATGATGCTTTGTCTGCTGAGTCTAGTTGATTTGCCCTAGCAACCTGTGATGTAATATTCCATACCATGTCTTGTGCACATTGTTATTATCTAAATTGAGAGATTCAAGAGTTAAATCCAAATCAGTATTTAGGTCACTTAATGAAATTATGTTTGTGATAAATCATCTTCCATTTTAATTATTTTTACATGGTTTATTTTGTCATCTTGTTTCCTTTCTCACTAAAATCAATCTTATTAAATCTCTCATATTTTATTAGTGTTACATTATCACAGGTCATTTGCCAAAAGTGAGAGTATGTACTAAGAATCAGATGTAGAAAAGTTGTTGGAGTAAGTTGAAGCAAGTATTTTGAAAAAAATCTTGATATACTGTAAATCATCATTAATTAACCTGTTCCCAAATTGTCAGGTGATCTCATACCTTTTGTGTTAAAAATTTCCATGTTCCTTTGAACCTTAAAACTTTGTAGCTCAAAATATTAGCAATATGTATAGTATTTTTTTTATATGCCCAGTGCTCTTAGTGCGACATCATATTATAGATGCCAGAAGTTAGTCAGAGTTCTCAATGATATCATTTGGTTATGCTTCTTTTTCTTTTAGTGTTTTAGTTTTTTTAAATAGGTTTCTTCATAAGAAATTTGGCAATTTTTTTGTCAGATTATTTGATTAAGGCATGAATTGCTTTCAGAGTCTAAAAAGAGTTTTGAAAGGTTTTGAAATGCCTGCTTTGGCATGACTGGAAACTAAACAATAACTTGGGTAAAGGTAAAGTAATAATTTTGTGGAATTAAATGTAGTGGGTATCTACTAACCTTGAAGAATATTTCTCATTAGTTTTAAATATCTCACTTTCTATTCTCAACTGTTTAGTTGAGCTAATTTTATTTCATTTTGTAACTGGCACATTTTTACAAATTTTCTCATGGTTTCTGTTTTAAGTGCGAGCAAAAGTTTTAGATTTTGTTCCTAAATCTTGACATGAATTCTCCATTCCATATGTTATGTTTGTATGTTTTCAGATTTGATTTCCTTATGACAGTTCTAATGTCTGTAGTTCACATGTCGAATTCTAGTCGTGCTCATGCATTCAGTGAAAATACTGTTTGATAGATAATATCAGTTAAATAGCAGAGATTAATCATGCCCTGAGTTTTTGAAGTATGTATTACATTCACATACAGTACTTACATACATATTTATTTTCATCCTAGTTAACGTGCCATTAAAGCTTTTCTTTTGGGCACATAAGTGAACGTTTATTGTTCATAATGTACATAATTATGTCATACAGGTATGTTAAAAGAGGAACAGATCCAGTAACTCAACTTTTAATTTTTCCTGATAGTTATAACGGGTCACCTTGGTACCTATTTAAAGCTAGCTCTTACTGAACAGTATTTTTAAAATCTTCAGAGCTTGGTACTTTCTTGAAAACTATTTAATGTTGCTAAGCATTAGGGATGAGTACAATTTAAAAGAAAAGATACCTTCCTTTTGCAGTGCTTTAAGTGCTTCAGCTTAGTCTGGCCTTTTTTTTCTGTTTGTTAAGTGTTGAGAGGAAAGGTCTTGATTTGTGTGAGCTTTTGAGTGCCATTATCCCTTCCAAATGTCTATCCTGCTTGAAGATGATGATGTGGAATTGTATTATTTATTCCAACACTGCCGAGCAGCATTGCTGCCTATTGTTAAGAGAGAAAGATATGGTGTGTATAGCTAATTGCAAGGTCGCTTTTGTGCGAATATTTTTAATATGCCCTATATGCCAGCAATTGGCATCATAATCTAATTTAAATGTTATCATAAATGAGAGAGTATGTTTGTTGGACCGTCCCACCAATGTTCAGGATTATTGTACCAGATAGATGTGATACTGTTGATAATCTGTTATTAGATCATTCAATTTAATTTATAAGTGAGAGATCAAAACTATGTCCATTGTACACCTGCATTGGTTTGTGTGGTGAGTTACAATGATCACAAGAAATCTCCGTTCAGTCTCACTGTATACTAACTTTTTATTTCATTGCGTATTAGTGTTGGTTTTATATTTTACCTACCAAATTACCTGAGGGCCACCAGGTCGTGTTTTGCATTATTTCCCTTCCTATGTTCAAGTTTTTCAGTGCAATATTTGGTTCACTGAACTACAAATATTTATATCAATTACATTCCATACTATTTGCTTTGAGAGTAGGTGCAGACTATGTTATAGAGCTATGTATTGCTGAACCTTCTCTTGGTTGACAAGTTGAGTGCAGAAATTTTCAGCCCATTATGGTTTAGCTTCAAGCTTGAATACATTGTTGTCAGGTGTCACTCATTGTGTTCAAGCACAACATTTCAGACCTTTTAGGGTTCTGACCGTATTTGATAAAATTATTTGTGAGTTTTAGTCCATTTTGGTACTACTTCCAGGTCAAAACAAATGTATCATAAGATCTTTTATTTCATTTGCAAATGCATTAGGAGAGTTTATTAGATCACATCCATTCTACTTGTACTTGTTTGTAAGTGTCTATTTTTGCTGCACCGACTTGGGATATTTTACCTCAGTCAAGTGAGACAAAGTCCACACCTCATTAATTATTAGTATTAATCCCAGCATCATGCAGAGGAGTTTCTCATCATGCTGTGCTATCGATACCCTTGTGATATTCTGTAAATTATGACATTATATCAGTATTACAAATAAATATATACTATTCATTAAAAGTACCTTTTTTTTTTCAACATAGCCACCTCCTTCACTTTCAATTTTGAGTTTGTTACTTGCTCAACCCCACTCGGTAGAGATGCACATGCACAAGCTACCAAAGCACGTACTAAATCATTCTCCAAATTCTCTACCCGGGTGGTTGGTGGGTTCCATGTCCTCTGGTCCCACCCTCTCCCCTTCTCCACCCATTCCCACCAAAATGCTGACCAACCAATTTTGGACAGACATGCAGATGCAGAGGCTGCACTGACCCCTGACTAACCCACCAAACCCTACAGCATAACTCAAAATCTAATTTTTCATATGATGCTTGATGTTCTACTCTAAGGAATTCAGGGTGCATAAATAAAGCCAAAAATAATATACTTATCATGATTTACTAATAATTTTCACATGATTTCCATTATGAATTTTAAATATTAGTACATAATTGTTGAGGTACTTTAACAGTTTGATTGCATGCCCTCCTAAAACACTGACCAATGTCGCACTATCTTTACTACAAAATTACCCCTTTAAAAGAAATTTTGAACAGAAGAATTACACACCTTTCTATTGCCATGCCAACAATGAGTATATTTGTAATTTGTTATGCACACAAAATCTTACAAAAGAGATTAATGACTGGAAACTAGAAGATACTTTGATATGATCATTGCGGTGAAATATTAAAACAATAATTGCAAAGTACTCATTGATGCTCATAGCTTACTGATACTGCCGGTGTGAAAAAATTGATTTGGGCTTGGACAGTAAAGTATTTGTTTGGTCTCCAAGTTTGTATGATTTTCAAAGCAGAAACTGTACACACAATCAATGATAATACACTTCTTCATATTGGTCCTTAGCCTAAATCAAACATATTTTAGGTCAATACAGATATATATTATACAAACAAGTTCATCATTACTTGATAAGAAATTGAAAGAAAGCCTGATCTGTAGTATCATGAAATATTAGAAGTGCAGACAACAATATAGCGCTAGCTAGATTTGAAATGGTTGACTTACTGATGAAAGTCTAATTAAATAACGCTCAGCTAAGAAGTGATACTTTACTAAATGAAAAAGCCCTTCTCAAACTTCAACAGCTGTCCTGACCCCTCAGAACGATAAAAATATTTCAATTAAAACATCATAGAAAGGTGAAATTATAATAAAAGAATTACTTCTGTAATTCTTAAGTCTACAACAACCACACCAATTATATCTTCTCACAGTTAAGGAATAGTGCTCCTTTACCCCCCCCTACATGTAGGAATAATGGAAGAAACAATGCTCCTGTATTGCTGTACAATTTGGTAAGTACAACTTGTATTTCAGTACCAAAGGGTCATTTGAATTATAATATAAGTTATAGTTACAATAATTCAATTCCATTGAACAAAATGCAAATCCCTCCCAAATAAAGCCTGAAAATTAACTAATTGTAATAATTCTCATTTTGTACTGAGTAGGACATTGAACACAGGGTGCAAACTGTGCGAGCATGCTTGTACATACAAGCAGTTAAATTGCTCTAGAGGTAAATGCTTATTGTATAAGGCTGGATTCAATTTACAGAAATCTGAGTTCTCCATCTCAGAGTGTGGTAAACAAATATAGAAATAAAAACAAAAAAACAATACACTTGTCAAAGAGGGACTTGGCCAGAATATTCTTAATGTATTCAATACATGTATAAAAAGAGAAATTAGTAGCAGATGAAAGAATTCTTCTTTATGTACTGCAAAAAATTGAGTGATGTTCCATTCATTGGCAATGCCAGAGATGCAAGGCTGACAATATACCTAAGTCGTTGAAAACTGAGAAAACGCAATAAAAAGAAAAAAGTGAGTATGAAAGAAAAATTTAAGATAGAAGTTAGTTTACTAAAATCAGCAAAAGTTATCGCCCTCGTCGAGTTTTGGGTGGAGTTTTCAGTGGGGTGGCTGTCGCAGCTCTCCGCTTGCGAGTGCTACGCCCCTCCTGAATTTCAGCAACCTCTTCTGACTCTTGTTTGACCTCATCAGCAGATGTTTCATTTGCTTCCTCTTGTGAACCTTCAGGATTACATTCACTTCCTTGGGCATCATCATGAGCTTCCAGTGCTTCATCATGAGCCTCATGTGCTTCATCTTGGCCTTCACCATGTTCCTCATCTTCTCCATCTTGATGTTCTTCTTTTACATTCGCATCTGATTCAGCATTAGATTGTTCTCCTGAATGCTCTACCTTAGATTCTTCAGAAGCTTCCTCCTTAACTGAAGCAGAATTTTGTTCACTTTGACCATTTTGAGTTCCTGCTTGAGAGACTGCTGTTGGCGCTGGTGGATAATTATCCCACTCATCCTTATCTGCCATTACTTTAACAGATGATCCTTTGATCAGAATTCCATCGAGGGTTTGAGCTTTGACAACACTCTCTGGATCCTAGTAAATTGAAAATGCCATTTGAGTGTTGGAATAAATTATCACACAACTAGACCTATGGTATTTCAGGTTATCTAGAACGGACTCACCTGGAACTCAATATAAGCTTTGATGTTATTCTTCTTCATTTCTTTATGAACATGTTCAATGATTCCACAGACTTGGAATACTTTCCAGATGTCAACTTCCAGAATTGCTGAAAAAAAAATGCAACAAGAAAAAATAAATAAATGAAAAACTAACAGTGTACTGCATGTGGAATCATTTAAATGGTGGAGACAACAACGTACCTGGAGGAAGATCAGCCAAATACACTGGATTAATCAGTCGTTGGCCATCCCAAGGCAAAACACGCACTTCTTGCTTGTTTAGCTCTTGTCGGTCACGTAAAATGGCTTTCTCAACGCCATCAGCATCCTTCAAAAAAACAAAAAAAAAAAACTGTATCATCAAATATCAATGGTAAAATATTGAACCAGTTCATACAGAATGAATTCCCTTTAGTTCAAATTTAAATTTAAGATAGTAATTTTTCCACATCACAGATGATTAAAAAATTCCTTACCCAAAATACAAATACAGCTCTGCGGTTGGTTGTCTCAGCTGAGTCAATCTTGAGGTTGGAAATATCACCACATCCATCCATAAATTCCAATGCCTCCTTCCTTGTAATACCTAATTTTGAAAGCAAGTCAAACAGTCTTTAAGCAGATAGATACAATTATGATAAAAATTTGGATAGATGAAATCTTACCATAAGGTAAATTGAGAACCACAACACCAAGACCAGGACGGTCCTTAAGAGATGCCCACATTCTCAACTTAACAGGTTTGCCTTTCAACTCTTTGCCATCTAAACTAAGAGCTTTCTGGGCTTCTTCCTCATTCTACATTGTGAAAGTTAAAGCAGATGCTAATGAGTATCTTCAAAGAATTTAAAACAGAACAGTAAAAAGAATATCAAGCACCTCACCTCAAAATGAACTTGACCATACAAACGACCATCCCCACTTGTGGCATTTACTCTTTTCACATTCTTTATCTTACCACATTCATCAAAAAATCTCCACAGATCTTCATCATCAACATCTGAAAGTCAATATATAGGTTGAATAAATATGAACTGTGCAAATGTGTAATTTGCATAGTTATAATTTTTCATAAATACCAAGAGATATGTTGAGGCAACAGACAACAGTCGTTTTCCAAGACTCAAAATCACTCTCTTGCCGAGATACAACAAGATGACGATCCTCAATGACTGTTCCATGTTTCTCCAAGCCTTTCTTAGCTTCCTCTTCTGTTCCCATAACTATGCGCACCTCTATTGAGACTTTCTTTTCTGGTCCAGGGAGGCAGCTGAGTTCTTGTTTATTTATTGTAACCTGAGTATAAATAAGATAGTGAAATCCGAGTTTTCAGATGAGAAAACTTCTGCAGTTTGCTACAATTACTCAAGTCAAGGGTCTGAAAATATTTGGTTTGGACATGTTAAAAAACATTTTACCTGTTCAACTTTTCCACACTCTGCAAATAATGTTTTAAGTTCCTCTTTTAAGGCATCTTCAGGCTTCTCTGGACAGTTGCGAAGAAAAAGAGTGCGCCTGAAAGAATTGTAAAAAAAATAATTCATTAGTAAAGAGAAGAAATTGTTAAATAAACAACTCATACTTCAATAGAGGCTTACTTCTTTCTCTCTAGAAATGCTGCACTCTTAGTTTCTCTCGAGGCATTATTGTCACGCCTCCTTTTCTTCCAGTCCACTCTACCTCTTGCAGCTGGCCTTTGAGGAGGCGTAGCGGGTCCCCCCATTCTCCCTGGTGGTCCAGCAGGTGGGAAGAAACGTCCATTTGGGGCATAGCCTCCATAGCCATCCCTTCCTCCATATCCCCGATTAGATGGTGGGGTAAAGTGGTCGGCGTTGTTATAGGAGTTGTAAGAATTGTCGTAAGAGTTATTGTAGGAGTTGTAGCCACCATGACTACCAGCATAATTTCCTCCATAGTTATTGTAGTCAGATCTATAATTATTTCCGTAGTCAGCTCGATAGTTTCCTCCTCCTCCGCCGCCGCCACCACCACCATATCCCCAGTTTCTCCGGTCCATGGCAAAACCTGAGAGGAAGGGTGAAAGATCTATAATAAATTTGAAACTGATACTAACCATAAAGAGATAATAACATACACAGGAATGAACATAGAGGAATAGCAACACAATAGCACACTTCTCTGTTAAGGTACTACATCGCCTGAAATGTCAAAATTCCAAGTCTACAATACAGCAGAAATTCGTGAGTTGAATGGCAAAACTAAAGAAACAAAGTCTTAAAATAGATAAGGGACATTTGAAGGAAACAACCCAACCATACATAGCGGTTCCAGATTAGCAGGCATCAATAGATTTACATACTGGAATAGGATAGGTTATATGAGAATGATCAGGGCGATTTTCACTCCCTCCAGTCGAAATTGAGCATACTTACTTGTAAGAGATCTTACAGATGGAGGGGAGAAATTCTAGTAAAATGGTTTTAAAATGCAAATAAAATGTAGCAGTTCGACGCTAATGTAACCGCTTACCAACAAGGGTGAGGTTAGATAAGCCAGACGGGAATAACTAGCCGTAATCAACCCACGCTACCCCAACCCTTATTCAGATATTAAGGAGTACGTCACACCTCGACAAATTAGGCGATGATATAGTTACACCCAGGGAAAAACAAGAGTTCCATTCAAACCCGAATAACCTGCTTACGACGACGAGAAGCGGCTTGTCGGAAAAGGTCGTTCAGCGAAAGTTTTGCTCTTCTGTTTAGTACCTTCTTTTCTTTGACTCCGGAAGGTGCGCAAGGAATTCAGAGAGCGGCGGTAGTCGATAAATCCAGAGATGCGAGGTTTAATTGGTGAATTGGCGAGATTTCTTCCGCAGCTTGTTTATGGAGACCTTCTATAAGCTGAAGCCTTGTGGGCAGTCCGGAAAGCTTCCCAGCCGCAGCCTCAGCAGCCAGGGATCGGGTGGAATCGGCGTCGTCCCTGGCGTCACGTTCTTCTTCTTGTACTTCTACAACGTGACATCGACTCGAATTTCTCAGTATTACACCATATTTCCATGGTTCAGACTTAACTGGTGAGGTAGCTGTATAGCAAAATTCAGTTAGGTGCTTTTACAAATTCTCTTCAACACCATTTCGAAGAAGGTGTGCGCCAAAAAATATTTTGTTCTGTTTTTATGGACGGCCCCCTCCGTCATGCCCTTCCGTTCCACTCCCCACTTCCCCGAACACGTCTCCCAGTTGGGGCGGGTATATAAGGTGCTCTTCTCTGAGATATTCCATTCAAGATTGACGCCACAGGCTCTTGAGCCGAAGACTCTGCACTTTTGACAAATACTTTCAAGTCAGAGAAATGTCTGTTGATTTGGATAAATGTTTCGAAGTAGTGATGGAGCTTGCGAAGGCAGGTGGCAAGGTGAGTCGAGCACTGTCATGTGTATTTTCAAGCAGACGACCGAAGTTTGACACAAGACAGCTGATCTGTTGTGGGTGTTATTAAGCCATCTCGCACGGGACCCAAAATAATGTGTGATAAGAGGCGTTCGTGATAATCTAATATCATGAACATTACATCAGTTAGAAACAAGGATTGCCTCTATTCTATCTTTTTCCTTGAATTTAATGCATTATGTGGGCTTCTATTGATTTTGCGTTACAACTGGATCTGTAAAGTGTGAAGCCCTTTGAAAGCTAGACATGCAAAAATTTAAAATAACTATAGTGTTTTTTTTTTAAAATGTTTATATGTGACATAAATACTAGTTTTTACAGATGTTATAATCTAGCTCAACATAGTCATTACGTCATAGAATTTGGTGTTTACTTAACGTTATCTGGCAAAACGGAGTCTAGCCTTGTACTGGTTTTATCTGTGGGCAAACTTTCTTGTTCACAGATAATACGGGAAAGAATTTACAACAAAAAAACAGTGAACACAAAGTCGGATCGAATTGATCTGGTTACAGAAACTGATCAAGAAGTTGAAAAAATGCTTATATCAAATCTCCAGGCTCAATTCCCTGACCACAGGTAAGGCAGTCATGAAGTAATCCCTGTTTCCTTTTCCAGTTTGCTTTCCCCTTGACTGCAAAAATTTCAATATTTTTAGGTTCATTGGAGAAGAGTCAACAGCTGAAGGCATTCCATGTGAACTTACAGATGCTCCGACTTGGATAATCGATCCAATAGATGGGACAATGAACTTTGTTCATGGTTATCCTAATGTCTGCACTTCCATTGGGTTCACTGTGAATAAAATCACTGAAATAGCCATAATATACAATCCTGTCCTGGAACAAATGTTCACTGCACGGAGAGGACAGGGAGCTAAGCTTAATGGAGAACCTATTCATGTATCTGGAGAGAAAGGTACGTTGTGCATGTTAAGAGCGCAAATAAAAGAAATGAAAGTTGAATTTATACAACACAATGAAATTTTTCAGAACTGAAACAAGCTTTGCTAGGTCTCGAATGTGGCACAACACATGAGGCTGAAAAAATGAGTAATAATTTTAAGAACCAACAAACTTTTACTCCTATTGTACATGGGTAAGTTAAAATAATTACAAAATTTAATTTTGCAAAAAATTTGAATTTTAGCCCTGTAAATGGTATTGATAAGAATAGTTGATTTAATGTATTAGGACCAGATCAAGTGGATCAGCCGCAATTGATATGGCAATGGTAGCCATGGGAGGTTCTGATGCATATTTTGAGTTTGGCATCCATGCCTGGGACTATGCTGCAGGTGATCTGCTTGTTAGAGAGGCAGGTGGCGTGTGTCTTGATCCTGAAGGTACAGTGCTTCATGATAATAAGTTCACTAATTGACTGAACTGAGGTTTAAAATTACCACTCTCCCCCTTTAACAGGTGGACCATTGGATTTACTGGCTAGACGAATGTTATGTGCTGCTTCAATGGAATTGGCACAAGAGATGATTCCAAAAATCAGTCAAATCTACCCTCCTAGGGATTAATTGAATCAATAGCATTCCTTTCTGTAGTCTGAAAGTGGATCAAGCAACTTCTGTTGCAAAATTCTAAACTACAAACTGCTGTGAATCAATCATGTCTTTAAAAAAATGTAATTGCCATTCCAGATAATCTCTTACACCAGAAAATATATTCAGTCTCATTAGTTACAAATTCATTTTCCTAAAAGTTCATCTTGTTTTCCTTTCATCATCGTTTCTGATTGGGCAACATACTTGTCTGCGATTGCTCTGACCTGGGAAAAAGAAAAACTCTCAAAAGTTTAGACAGTTTTCACTTGACTTAATGAATTTAAAGAACAGTTGTTTACCTGTTTATATGCAGTTTGTTTTTCAGAATCTGGCATGGGACTTTCTCTAAGTTCTTTTATGTTATTCTCTTGAATTCGCTTTATTGAGTCTCGACATGTTATAAATAGAGCTTTGGCTTTCTTGGCAAGAATTTCTCTGTGTTCCTTGGTCACTCTGCAAGTAAGAATCATTTCATTTTCATAGCTCTACCTCATGATGTTCAGAGGTTGTTTAAGTTGAAGGGGATATTTGAGACTGAACAAGATCGAGATAACACACCCACAAACACTCACTTAGGGATTGGAATAAAGATCGTTGTGCCTTCCTGTTGAGGATTTAAATTCAATGCTGATGTTTTCAGGGCATCCATTACTGCTTTAGTCATCTGAGGGAATGATAACATATCCACAACAATAGTTTGCTGTCCTTTCCTTGTCATCTTTGCTATCTGCTGAAGTTCATATTCTTTACCTTCATATTTTACTTTGAAGGATTCCACTGACCCTGTAAAATACAAATAAACACCAGGAGTTTAAATAGTGTGGACAGCAATACTGCAATAGAAATATGCTTTCAATATATACCTGCCGATCTCAGTGATAAACTTTTCACAAATTCAGTTTTCATTGTCTCTACGGCACTTTCCATTTGTTGAGTCATTACATCAGTGTCAATGTGTTCGTTAAGGCCATGTGTATTTACTGGAGCCCCACCCTCTGAAAATATAGAGCAATTAACACATTTTCAAGGAATTCATGCCTTGGATTTACCAGATGTAAAAAAATATACTGCGAACTAAATTCTAGTTTCTCACTTACTACTCTTTTTTCCACCTTTCTTGGAGGCATAATCTCTGTGCACTACAACTAGAGGATACCCTTTATGGTTGGGTTTCAGGGCATCAATGGGAGAACTTATAGCAGCACGAGCCAAAATTGCAGAATTTCCATAAGTACATCGAGCAATTGACAATTGTCTGCATGGCCTCAAAATTGTTCTCTGAACAGACATAAATATGCCAAGGGAACTCATGGTTAAGTTAAAAAAGCAGGCCACTTGGATAGTCTTCAAAAAACAGCTGAAACTTGAGTGAAATTTGTGGAGTATCCACCCGTATTCTTTCGAAAACGACAAAAGTAAGTCCGTTTGTGATTGAATGCAACACCACCAAGGGGTTATGCGGTCCCCTAACGAGCAGACGACAGCCACTGCAGCCGAAAGTGCCCGTCGCGAGGCTTCACTCAGTTCTCTTGTATGAGAAATGTACATATACAGATTACTTCCGACCCCCCCCCCCTTTTTTTCCCCTGTTGACAAACAAACCACAAAACGACTTCGTGAACCGCTAGCTTGAGGTTTCGGCCACTTTCTTAATTTTCCGAATGTTTTGGTTGGTTCTCTGATTGGACACCTCCGATTTGTTAGAAACCAGGCTAAGGCGGAATGAACGGTCTTTTGACAGCAAGATGCTACCTACAGGCAAGGTGCTACAGGGTGGTCCACAGACCCCTTCCTTTGGTTTGCTGACTGTACCGCATGCAGGCGTGCGGGCGGCCTTGCCTACAGACGCTCACCATTACGCAACCCGTCCACACGCAGTATGACCAAAACAAAGGAAGGGGTCTGTGGACTACACTGTAATTTCGGGGTGTCTCAAATGTATACGCCAAAAGGCGTTTGCTACAGGATCCCGAGCAACATTTGGCGTATACTTTTGAGACGCCTTTTGGCGTATAGATTCTAGACATCTTTGCCCGTACTACTCCCATGGCACAGCCCTAGCTTTGAGCAGCATGCAGGAGTAAGGATGTACAGGACGTGAGCGCCTTTCAGGGTGTATGTATCAGAGGGCCTCTGCTGTGCTGTGGGAATGGTATGGGCAAAGGTGTTTAGAATCTATACGCCAAAAGATGTCTCAAAAGTATACGCCAAATGTTGCTCGGGATCCTGTAGCAAACGCCTTTTGGCGTATACATTTGAGACACCCCGAATTACAGTATACTTACGGTCACTCCTCCACGCTGAGCGTAATGCCGTAGGCGCGCGCGCGTGTGTGTGTGTGTGCGTGCGTGCGTGCGCGCGCGCGCGCTGTCACTCTCGCTGAGCGTAGCGTTACGTAGCGTGAGCAAAAGTTCTTAGTTGAATATAGCTGTTGATAGACGTCGTGAAGATGACGATGATAGGTTGCCGTCGGGGACCCATCAACAACGGTCCCAAACCGCCATGCTGCACATTCTGCATACGGCTTGCGGTGCGGTAGCGAGCGCAGCGGTGGTGAGCGGAGCCAGGACGAGCACGCCGCCCGGTGAGTAGGCCAACGCGCGACAGCGCCACGAATCAACCAGGTCGTGGCTGATTGACCCCGCTCAGTTGTCTAGTTATGCTGTATGCACGCAGGCGAGCGGGCTGGCGGGCTGGCCTATCGCCCCTGACCATGGCGCCTTGCGTGCCGAGCGGAGGTAACCCGCCCACACGTAGGAATGCAAGTGCGCTGTGCGTACATGAAGTAGGGCACAACCACTGCCTCCACGTGGCGGCCCCCGAAGTTAATGAACCGTGCTGAACGATGCGAGGGAAAGGTCAAATCGGCGTCGTCAATCGTCATGGAGTCAGTTTTGACCGTTTTGACGCAGGGTGTTTGCGGTTTCGGAGCGTTTATAGATTCACTTGTCGAGCGGCTATATCACCCCCAGGTTCACCCGTTCACCCTCTGCGACGTACATCGCCCCATCGTTCTATACCCCTCGATACCCCCAATTCCCTAGGGGTCGTGGGGGGTAGTAGGGGGCTGCGTAAGCTAAGCGGGAGGGGGAGGGAGCGAGTGCTTCCCAACTCCGCCACCAGGGTCGGCCAGAGCGCGCTGCCTCCGCCGCCGCGAGGGCGTGCGGGCGTGCACGGGTCGGGGGAGGATGCCGCCAAAGCGGCCGTCATCGCCCTCCACAGTCACGCGGGGCGCGGGGTCTTGCTGCTGCTGCGGTCTCCGAGGGCCTTCGGAAGGGCTTTGGCGACGGCGTCACGTGGCCAGGAAGCGCTTGATCCCCGCCGGCACACCTCAAAGGGGGCTGGCTGGGGCACACCGGCGGGCGGGGGCGGCGGCGGGCAGGGGCGCGCGGGGCGCACGTCAGCGCGGAAGGGAAGTCGGAAATATATGCACCTCGGCCGGCACGCACGCGCCCCCTATGCCGCCGCGGGGCCAGGCAAGGGGGGGGACTCCCACAGAAAATCCCCGCCGAGTTTAGCAAAACATCGGTCGTCATTGAGGAGGAGGAGTGGGGCTGGCGGGGGAGGGAGTATGACAACTCACTGTGATTCGGAACGGATTCAGCATTGACCCCCTTTGAGGCTTTGACAGGCGGAGGAGGGGATAGAGAGGCCCGCGCCGTCGTCCCCGCATCTTTTTATCATCCCTTTTGTGCCGCGCTTGGTTCTGTTTACCTTATTTTCTCACCTCGCCTCGCGAAAAATGAAGAGGGAACGCCCCGCCCCG